>NC_137787.1:165612186-165769686 GCF_963383645.1 Muscardinus avellanarius
AACAATCTCATTCACAATAACCTCAAAACCAATAAAATGCCTAGGAATAAACCTAACCAAAGAGGTAAAAGACCTCTACAATGAAAATTATAAAGCATTAAAGAAAGAAATTGAAGAAGACCTTGGAAGATGGCAAGATCTACCTTGGTCGTGGATAGGCAGAATAAATATCATCAAAATATTCATTCTGCCAAAAGTGATTTATAGAATCAATGCAATCTCTATCAAAATACCAATGTCATTCTTCAAAAACCTAGAAAACTTTGTTATAAATTTTATATGGAGAAACAAAAGACCCAGAATAGTCAAAGCAATTTTCAATAACAAGAACCATTCAGGAGCCATCACATTTCCTGACTTCAAATTATACTACAAATAGTAATTAAAACAGCATGGTAGTAGCACAGAACAAGCACACATACCAATGGAACAAAATAGAAGATACAAAAACAAACCCATGCTCTTAGAGTCAACTAATCTTCAACAAAGGGGCCAAATACATACACTGAAGAAAAGCTAGCCTTTTCAATAAATGGTGTGGACAAAACTGGCTATCTACTAGTACAAAAATGGAATAAAATCTTTACCTCTCATCCTGCACAAAAATCAACCCAAGATGGATCAAAGACCTGGAAATTAGACCAGAGTCTATGAAGCTGTTAGAGGAGAGGATAGGTTCAACTTTCCAACATATAGGCACAGATAGAAATTTCTTCAATAAGCTCAGGAAATTAAAACAAGATTAATAAGTGGGATGGCATCAAAATAAAAAGTTTCTGCTCACGAAAGAAAATTATCAAGAGTCTAAAGCAAAAGCCTGCAGAATGGGAGAAGATCTTTACCAGCTATCTTTCTGACAGAGGTCTAATATCTAATATACAAATAACTTAAAAATTACACTAGAAAAAAATAGCCCAATCAAGAAAAGGACAACTAAATTTAATAGACACTTCACAAAATAAGAGATACAAATGGCCAATAGATACATGAAAAAATGTTCAGCATCATTAGCAATCAGGGAGATGCAAATCAAAACTACACTGAGATTCCATCGAACCCCAATCAAAATGCCAATCATAAAGAAGTCAAATAACTCCAGGCATGCTGGCGCACGCTTGTGATCCCCGCGCTTGGAAGGAGGAGACAGGAGGATCGCACAGGTTCGAAGCCAGCCGCATTGGCTTAAAAGACCCTGTTTACAAATTAAAAAGTATACATATAGTTCTGGGAGTGTATCTTGGAGGTAGAAGGGTTTCCAGGAACCCCAGTACCACCAAATAAATAAATAAATAAATAAATAAATAAATAAATAAATAAATAAAGTCAAATAACAATTAACAATAAATGTTGGTGAGGCTGTGGAGAAATAGGTACTCTTCTACATCAGTGGTGGTATTGAAAACTAGGCAAGCCACTATGGAGATCAGTTTGGAGAGTCCTTTGAAAACTGAAAATGGATCCACCATATGAACCAGCCATACCACTACTAGGTATCTTTGCAAAGGAGTTGAAACCATAGAACTACAGTAACATATGCCTACTCATGTTCATAGCAGCACAATTCCCAGTAGCCAAACTATGGAACCAACTTAGGTGTCCATAGACAGATGAATGAATTACAAAATTATGGAAATACACACAATGGAATTCTACTCAGTTATAAATAAAAATAAAATTACACCATTTTCAAGAAAATGGAAGGACCTAGAGAACATTATGTTAAAAGGAGATTAGCCAATCACAGAGAGTGATTTATTTAACATGTGCAGGATAGGGATTAACTGAGATAGAAAGGAGACTTCAGATGATGAGGAGAAATTTTAGGGGAGACTAGGGGATAGATATAAGGATAGGGTAGAGGAAGAGTTAGGTTCATTAATAGAAACATTACCATAGACTATGTGTATACACCTGAATATATGCCAACATCAATCTGGGTACTCCATATTGGGAGGAAGGGAAATGGGAAGTGAGGGTCACCAGGTCACCAAATGCATGTGCATATATGTCGTTGTCATTGTCAACATGACTTACATTACGATGTGAGACTATAATGCACCAATAAAAGTACACAGAAATATCAAATGTTAATTCATTGTACAAGTGAGTATGACAGAATTTGTTATAAATTCTGCTATTAGTTAGTAACTGTGCTATTTTCAGTTTTGACTATTGTAAATAAAGCTACTATGAACATTAAAAAAAAGAATGAAATACCATTGTATAAAAAAGAAGTAAAACCTTGGACAACTCCCAATTTAAGGACATTCTATCAAATATTCAAGGAATAATCTTCAACTCTGTGAAGGTCATCAAAAAGAAAAGTTCAAGGTAGTGCAAAAAGTTCAAGATACTGTGACAAGCAAGAGGAGTCTAAGGAGACAAGATTCCAAGATTAAAAAAAAATTAGATTAAAACCAAGAAAATCTGAATAAAGTCTGGACCTATCTAATAAAAGTTAATATTGCATTATTATTGGTAAAAATATAGCATACTAATGTAAGAGGTTAAAATACAGAAAACATGATAGGGTAAAAAATAAGATATAGGGAACTCTTACTATCTTTGCAGTTTTATTGTAAATCTAAAAGTTAGATTTATAAATGAAATTAAATACAGTGGGTTTTTTTGTTTTTGTTTTTGTTTTTTGTTTTTTGTTTTTTGTTTTGTTTTTGGTGGTACTGGGGTTTCTGGAAACCCTTCTATCTTTGGGCTACACTCCCAGACCTATTTTATATTTTTATTTGAAAACAGGGTCTCTTAAGCCAGCGAGGCTGGCTTCGAACCTGCACGATCCTCCTGTCTCCGCCTCCCAAGTGCGGGAATTACAAGCATGCACCACCACACCCAGCAAATACAGTGTATTTTAGAACACAAACATATATGCAAAAGCAAAATAAAAATATTTTAATCATTAACCATGATATAATTTTCAGATCTTATATAAACCATTGATTTTAATGTCAATTAAATTATTTCTTTGTTCATATGAATCATTCATACTGCATTGACTGTGAAAGTTATATGACAAATAGAACTCAATAATCCATAAAGTGATGTCTGGATGTGAAAATTTTACTTTATCTAAAATTTTTCTTTTTAGAGGAACAGAAATAACAGGAAGGATAGAGGAAGGCAAGGAACATAGTACAGATACACGTAATAAATATATCATTCCATTTTTAACTATAGTTTCTACAAAAATTAAACAGCTAGCTGGTCATGGTGGCACACACCCGTAATCCTACTACTTGGGAGACTGAGACAGAAGGATAACAGATTCCAGATTAGCCTCAACAATTTAACAAAACCCTGTTACAAAATTAAAAAATGAAAGTTCTGAGTTTAGCTCAGAGATAGAATGCCTTTGAGTTCAATTCCAATTACCACAATAAATAAACCCTCACTAATCTTATAAATGTCATCTCATTAAGACAAAGGTAAAAATTAAGAATAAAAATCTGCAATATATTTTAATAGACATCTAATTTATACTCAAACACTTTGAAAGTTTATTACTGAGTGAGAATAATAAAAGATTCTTCTTTGGATTGATAATTGTTTTAGCCAGCATTTCTGTTACTGTGAACAAAATACCCTACAAGAACAACGTAGAAGAGGAAAGGTTTATTGAGGCTTACTGTGTCAAGAGATTTCAGTCCAAGTGCTGGCTCTGAGACAGAACCTACAGAGGTGGTGGGGCTGTGACAGTAGGGAGCATGGTGGAGAGATTCCACTCTTACACCATGGAGTTCTGAAGCAGAAAAAGAGAAAGGGGGCCAGACATATATAGTCCCCAAGACCACACACCGAAAGTTCCAGCTCTTCAGCCATGTCCTACCTCTGAACCTTGCTGCACTGGAGACATGCTTTCAACACATAAGCTTTGGGAAAATTTTTTAATTTAAATTATATCAATAAAATATAAGGTAAATAAAATAGTACTTATGAGTTATAGCTATGAGACAATGACTCTGGTCTTAAAATATCAAGATTATATATCTAAAGCACTCTTTCTTTTCAATAGACTGAAGCTTTGGCCTTATTCCAGAAACTGTCACCTTTGCTATAATCAATTTCCACTCTTTCTTTTAAGAATTATCTTCATAATTTTTCTCTGATTCAGCATTGTTAGCGTCAGAAAAATTCCCCTTGAAAAGTTTAATTTAATTATTGAAACTGTCAAAATATCAAAGTATTGTGACAAATTTGTCGATTTAAATACATAATAAAATTTTGATAAAATATGACTAATGCGCCTAATTTCCAAAAATTCTGAAATTTGTATCCAATTTAATCATACATGACAAATAAAATTTCTTTACAATTTTGCTTTTTAAAAATAAATGTGAATTTTGATATTTAAATTACCAACTACTTTTAATACACTTCTCATAGACATATAGTTTTCTTAAAATATTCAGAAATTTTGTTTTAATTTTGTTGGTGCACCATAGTCTCACATGATAATGTGGATCATGTTGACAATGGCATATATTCACACAGAACTTGGCGCTCTTTCCCCCCACCTCACTTCCCCTTTACCCTCCCTCCCAATACTGAGTGTCCATGTTAACTAAGTTATATTCCTATGTATACACATATTTGAATGTAATTTTTTCATTAATTAACTCAACCTTCTTCCTCTCCTACCCCTCCTTTCTGACTTTGCTGAGGTTTTCCCTCCATTATCTGGAGTCCCTCTGGTATCCCTAATACTCCCTAGCTTGGGCATATTAGAGAAAACTTATGTCCCTTCTCTTTCTGTGCTTGGCTAATCTCACTTTAACATAATGTTCTCCAGGTCTTTCCATCTTCTTGCAAATGATATTATTTTGTTCTTCTTTATTGCTAAGTAGAATTCCATTGTGTTTATTTACCATAATTTTGCAATCCATTCATCTGTTGACGGAGACCTGGGTTGGTTCCATATTTTGGCTATTGTGAATTGTGCTGCTATGAACATGGCTATGCATATGTTAACGGAGTTCTCTCATTTCAACCTCTTTAAAAATATACCCAGGAGTGCTATAGCTGGATCATAGAGTGGATCTATTTCCAGTTTTCTAAGGAATCTACACAATGATCTCAATAGTGGCTGAACTAGTTTGCACTCCTACCAACAGTGTAAAAGAGTTTCTATTTCCGCACATCCTCACCAACATTTGTTGATATTAGAGGATTGCATAGGTTCAACACTTCAAAATTTAGGCACAGGTAGTAATTTCCTCAACAAGACCTCTAAAGAACAAGAAATTAAAACAAGAATTAATGGGTGAGATGGCATCAAACTAAAAAGTTTCTGCTCATCAAAAAAAAAAAAAAAAACATCAAGACTCTAAAGAGAAGGGAGAAGATATTTTACCAGCCACCACTCTGATACAGTGCTAATATCCAGAATATACAAAGAGCTCAAAAGACTCTACAATCAAGAAATGGCCAAATGAACTGAATAGACACTTCACAAAAAAAAAAAAATACAAATGGCCAATATCATTAGCCATCAGGGAGATGCAAATCAAAACAACACTGAGATTTCATCTAACCCCAATCAGAGTGGCAAAGATAAAAAAAAACAAATATTCAGAAATTTATATACTGAAGTTCCAAAAAATTATATAAGCTTTACATCCTGATAATTTCTATATACCTATTTATTTGTATATTGATTGTGGTAAATTAGGCTGACCACAGTTTTCAACATTCTATTTGACTAAATTTGTATTGAACAAAGCAAGGAAATATTGATGAACGTTTAGAAAGTAATGAAAAGATAAAAATGAAAAGAGCATAATGGTAGATTCATAGGCAGAATCATTAAATATATGAGATATATGGAGATAGATGTTTAACAATGGTTTGTAGTAATTTTAGAAATGCATCAAGCAGAATAAAGAGAATTGTTTTAAAATGAACTGCTAAATATTCTGGAGCACTGACAGTCCTGTAACCATCTTTAAATGTTTTTAATGCACTTACTTTGATAGGAAATAACCTAATTGTTCAGTTGCACAATATTCTCATTTTGAGATGTCATCTGTCCTAGTCCACAGGGTCATGCCTGACATAGTAAGAACCCATCAGCACTGGAGACCATTACTGGGGTCCAATAATTCTTTCATCTACATCTGAGCCTTTTGGTTAAATGCATTATTAAAATGATTAATAACACTTGATACTGGGTGTGATCTCTAACTTGCATGAATCTGATTTGTCAATCCAATTCAGTGTTATCAGTTGAGCTAAAAAAGAAACCAGCAAGCTAAGCACAGCAGCTCACATCTACAATCTCAGTACTTAGGTGACTGAGACAGGAGGATCACAGGTCCCAGGCCAACCTTGGCAACTTAGTGAAATTCTCAACAACTTAGTGAGACCCTTTGGGGACCAAGTCTTTAACACATAGACTCTTAGAGGACAATAAAACAATATTCAAATCAGAGCATACATCATATAAAACACACATTCATAGATACTCTGTCTTATCTTTATCCAGGCTGCTGCATTTAGAATTTTGCCTGTATATTTATCAAGTAAAAATCCCCCCAAGTACCTTCATCTTCATTTTGGGGCAAGTGTGTGAATGTGTGCACACACATATACACACAAACACGTGCAATAATATGACATATATTAAATGGCCTGGAAGAGAATGTAAATAAGTAAAGAATAGGGTACCAACATTCACAGTTTGTTTTTGACATACAATTACTCCAGTTAAGCAAAATAAGGCAGACTTTTGCATTAGCCTGGCAAGAGCAAACAAAGCTAGGTAATTGGTACTGGATGGGAGATGATTCACTGTAGACTCATCCACGATACTGCATATTAACTGAACACTGTAAATTATGTGTACATACTAATGGGTTCTAAATTAGCTATAATCCCAAAAGAAAGCATTTTGGTATGATTGTGAACAACTCAATGAAGATGTCAACTCAATGTTTAATCATAGACAAAAGAACAAGTATATGTTAGGTTGTGTTAAGATCATAGAAATTCATCATGAAAAGCACTCTGTCATTCTTCTGTCAATGATACTGGTCTACTTTGGGAAATATGTTTCTTTGAGGTATTTTCCATTTAAGATCACCTTAAAATTTCACTTAAAACAATGTTTAAATTTTATATTTGTGTTCATTTTTCATATTGAGAAAAAATAATTAATTGATACATTGTTGAAAATAATTCTTTATTATCTAATGCATATTAGATAAGATTGAATGCTTGAGGGTATATATGAATATACCTCATATGGGGGGAAAGGGTAGGCAAAAATGGTAGGAAACAAAATACTAAAACTATGTAACAGGAAGACTGGTTTGTATGTAAAATTGTTTTATATATATATATATATATATATATATATATATATGAGCATGTAAGAATACACACTCATATGAACACTTATATATTGTATTCCCTACTATATGCACAGTTCCCTGATGATTTTCTAGAGCCAGAAAAAACTGTACATGAGATTTGGTAGGTAATAAAGTAGTGAATAATAATCCAATATTCAGAGGGTGGAAAGAAAATCAGATGATGAGGACAGTTGTTAAGCATAATATGAGTTTGATAAGATTGGTACAACAAATAAACCTGGCTTACTACTTACTAGGATATCTTTCTTCAATTTTTTTGTGATTGTTTACTCGTCCTGTCAATAAAATGTGAGCAAAAAATTAACTCTGTGGCTGTGTTTACATAATGCTAAAACAATTGATGAGAAGCTAAAGACCTCCCATATTCTCCATACTTGCTTTAATTAGATATATTATGGAATCATATAACAAATTTTTGTTACAGATTCATCTTTTTATCCTACAGTGAGCTAAGCAGAAACAAGACTCAATATTAAAGAATGTATCACTCAGTGTCTCCAGATTTTGACATTTGGCGATCGACAAGGATTAGCTGGATGAATGAATGACTGTGTTTACTTGCAAATGAATGAATCAGTTTTGTTTTCATAGAACCAATGAAAAATACCACTGCATTCTAGGATGTGAACACGTGTTCTTCAATGTGTATGTAAATTAAATAGCTTATAATCAAACAAATATAGCTATCTTAAATGTAAGTATTAGGTACACAGTATTTTGATGACTAAGTTAAGTATTAATATCTCTACTTCTTATATTTTCTGATCAGTATGTGCTTGATCTTGCATGCTGAGTCATGAAAACTTACAGAGGGATAGATTAATAGATTGTAAGAACATACATAGCTCAAACTCGAATTTTTAAAGCAGGATGGAAAAATTGAATAAATTGGACAAATCTTTAAAAATGTGACAGCTCTTGCCAAAAGAAATATAAGTGAATATTCAAATGTATAGCAAAATTTATCTTAAAGGGTCAAGAAAGGGTTTTCTTATATTCATTATAGTGTACAATTCAAAGATGGGAAGAAAAGGGTAGGCAAAAATGGTAGGAAACAAAATACTAAAACTATGTAACAGGAAGACTACTGGTTTGTATGTAAAATTGTTTTTTGTTTTTTTTGGTTTTTTTTTTTTTTGGTGGCACTATGGGTGGAACCCAGAGGCGTTCTACCTCCGGGCTATACTCCCAAACCTTTTTTATATTTTATTTGAAAACAGGGTCTCATTAAGTTGCTGAAAGACTCACTAAGTAGTTGAGGCTGGCTTCGAACCCATGTGATCCTCCTGTCTCAGCCTCCCAAGCGCAGGGATTACAAGCGTGCGCCACCACGCCCGGCTTAAAATTGTTTTTTTTAAGGTACCTTGGATGAAACCCAGGGTCATTCGATCTCCTAGCTATACTCACAGACCTATTTTTTTTATTATTTATTTTGAAACAAGGTCTCACTAAGTTGCAGAGGGCCTCACTAAAAAGCTGAAACTGTGTGCCAACTGCAATCCTCCTGCCTCAACCTCCCAAGAACTGGGATTACAGGTGTGCATCACCATACCTGGCTAAAAAAGATTTTTGTAAGCAAATATATATATTTGGTGAACAGATAAGTGGTACTACCAACCAGTGCATAATTATATTTCTGAACATACACAGATATGTAGTCCACTATGAAACTAGAACTCAATGTTTTTTGAAGATTTAAAGAAGTTTATTAAAAGATCGAAATACATAAAATAGAAATACAGCCCCATGCCAAAATGGCATGAGGGGGTGACTTGAAATGAACACACCCTAGAATTCAATTTTTAAGATAATGAAGCATTGAGAATTTTGATAAAGTAAGTAACATGCTCCATTAATGTTTACAAAAAGATTATACTGTGTGACATGGGAAGAATGGGTTTGGTATGCCCCAAACCCATTCTTGGCTAGGTATGCCAAGAATAACACAAATTAGGAGGATATTGCCTCCACACAAACCAGAGCACAAGAAACTATGTGCACTATAAACTGCATGCAGTCATAGTGGAATACAGGTTGTATCCAGTTTCAGTGTCAAGTGTGTTAAAATTACCATGATGCATACTGGAAGATATAATTACTATAGTAATTCTCTAGCATAATAACACAGTGAAGTAACACCTAAAAATTACCACTCTTTATATGTTTTGTAGAGAGTTCTACCATTTACCTTTTGATTAGGTAACTTCTCTATAAAGCTACCATTACACTGACTATTGGTTCAGTTAAAGCACTACTAAGTTAAGATAATCATCTAATATTGTTCACTAATTTTTCAAGTTGTTTAATTAAATTTATGAAATTGATGAGCTAGCGTGGCTTCTGGGTGGTCCATTTGCTTTGTTTTTGTTTATTTGTTTGTTTTGTTTTGTTTTGCAAAGACTTGGAGTGGCTACACTCTTGTATGATAGAGAATAAAAATGAACACGTGAAAGTGTCCCTATTCTTAGGCACATGAACCAGAAAACATTGGGGCACCAGCAAGCCTAGTTTCCACTTTATGCTGCAGCCTCTTCTGCCATTCTTCTACACACTGATATTTTCCATCATTTCAACACCCTCAATTACAGTAGTGGCTACAAAGAATGTAAACTTATGGTAAGACATGTTATTTGCTTTCCATTATAGATATAATAACAAACTTACTTTACAGATAGAGAGAAGCATATTATTTTCTAAAAGGCAGGCATTGCCCTGTTCTCTCATAAATAAAAATATGTTCTAGGAGTAGGCTGCCAAGAATTACACTATATTTTCTTAGGATTAGAGATGTTTCATTTTTGATAATGTACTCAGAAAGATAAAATGCATCAGAAAACTCTGCTCATTAAATTTATCATTTGTACTATTGGCCTATCATGTTTAGTCACATAATTCATAGGCTGACTAAGTTAAAGTGAATTGAATCATTTAGCTAAATATTTTCAGGGCAGTGCAAGAATGATAGTGTTAATCAATAATATAGAGAAACTTACTTTATTATTAACATACTGTACTTTATTTTGGCAAATGGTAGAAAATCCATAGTTGAAGATCATTCAGGATTAGAGGTCTAAGGCCAATGCTCGGCAAAATCGTTCTTTATAAATCTCTCAGATTTCTAGAATTGTTCCAAAGCCTATAAACTTTTTTATGTCAACACTTCAATTCCTAAAGTTTATTTTTTATATTTTTATTTTGGCGACACTAAGGATTGAACCTAAGTGTATTTGAACTCTGCCCTATTTTATTTTATTTTGCAATAGGAATTTGTTAATTTGCTGAACCTGGCCCAAACCTGCCATCCTCCTGTCTCAGTCTCCCATGTACCAGAATTACAGACATGTGCCAATAGGCCTGATCTAAACTTTAGTTTTGAAAAACCAATGGAAGTTCATTGAATCCCAGAAAAGCACACACCTTTCTCTTCCTTTCATAAAGCTATTGATAAAAAAAAAATCTATTTTTTTTTCTCCTGGGAATTGAACTCTTTTACATTCTACCTCTGATCAAGCTACACTTCCAGCCTCCTTCCCACCAAACTTCAAAGTGTTGAAACAGGGTCTCATTAAGGTCCTGAGTGTCATGCTAAATTGCTGAAATTAGTCTTGAACCTGTGATTCTCCTTTTTATGCCTCCCAACTACTGGGATTACAGGTACGCACTGATGCACCTGGCTTAAAAATGCATTCTAAAAACTCATTTGTTATTTTGAATTTTACTAAAGACTTGTCTTGTGGAGCAACAACTACAATTCAAGAGAACTTAAAAACAATAGTGGCTAAAATGTTTACAAGAAAACCATCAATACCGTCTTGTCTATAACTCTTATGGCATTACTAAAATGTAGCGATCTTCCTCGTTAATACTATTCTATCAGTCTTCCCTATTCTGTCATTTAAATCAAAAGTCTTCTGAGATATCAAGCCATCTTATTCTGCCAATTTAAAAATGCTAACTGTGCTGCCAGATCTTTTAAATAAGTAACCATGGTCTGCAGGAGACAAGCTCATCTGGTACCATCCATGCTTTTAAAAGAAAAAAAAAAAACTAAGAGGCATTTATTTCAAACCATATATATCAATTTACTCATTGACATTTGGCCAGTTTCCACATTTCTAGAGCAAGAAATCATTTATATGTTACACTTAAGTAGCTAGAATAGAAAGCAAATTGTAATAACAAAAGCAAATAAATATAAAACATTGACCCTTGTTCTTCATTCCATGTTCAGAAACTTCCTAATTCAAGAAACTTTGTCTGTAAAGGTAATAGAATTACCTTTCAAGAGTCTTTGCTGAAGAGATCAAAACAGAAAACATAGTCCATGCCTGAAAATTGAGCTGGCAAACACTACACCTCAGCAATGTTAGTAAGTTTTTATTTTCTCTGTTTTCTACCTTTCCAAGTCCACTAAGACTACTTTTTGACTTCTGGCCTAACTTGGTTCTGCAATAATGCCAGCCATGTTTGACCAGACTCAATCAGACACTTGACCCTATTGGGCATGGTAATGTGCACACTTGTAATCCCAGTACTTGGGAAGCTGAGACAGGAGGATAGAAGTATTTGTGGCCAGCCGCAGCAACTTAGTGAAACTCTGTTTCAAAATAATAAAAAATAAATAAATAGAGTTGTGGGTGTAACTCAGAGGTAGAATGACCCTGGACTCAATCCTCAGTAACACACACACACACACACACACACACACACACACACACACACACACACAATTAATCATTGCATAGTTTGTATATATGAGGCTATAACGTAGATAAATTATTTTTATATTTTTGACATAAATAAACCTTGCCATAACATCTTAACAAAGATCCTTATGCCACTTCTTGGTTTCCTAAAACTCTCTGAGGTAGAGGTCATTGCTGGTCTTCCTTGTAGAAGTAAAAAATAGACATTTCTTTCCTTGAGAAAATTTTCTTTACCATAATTAACATTATTCAGTAATACTGTGCCTGTGTACATCATTTATGTATACAGGATGAGGTGAACGATGGTAATTGATGGAAGATTGACATCAGAGAGTTCAATTTTTTAAATTAATTAATTAATTTATTTATTTATTTATTTATTTTTGCAGTACTGAGGATGGAACCCAGGGACATTGAACCCCAAGCTACACCCCCAGCCCTATTTTTTAATCTTTTTATTTTTTGTAACAGGGTCTCACTGGGTTGAAAAGGGCCTCCCTAAGTAGCTTTCTGGGAATTGCTATCCTCCATTCTCTGCCTCCCAAATGCTGAGATTACAAGCATGGGCCACCACACCTGGCCTAGAGTTTAATTTCTATAAGGATCTACTTTAGATCATTTGAAACATAAGTAGCTTTGGAAAATACACTTTGAGTTCATGTAGTCAGTTTAACTTGCACTTGAGAACTATGCTTAAAGGAATCCAACATATGCAAATTAAAAACTTAATTTTCTATTTATATATCTTTGTTTTAAGGAATCTATTTAGCTCTGTATAAAAACTATAAAGCCTAGTAGGATCCTATAAATGATTTCATATGATATGCATACATATTTAGATAAAAACACATACAAACATATACACATTACCAAATGATCCAACAATCCCTTTTATATTTCTCTGACATGATTCAGATGAGCAACACTTCTAAATCATACTTCAGATAAAACCTATCTCCTAGCTATATACACAGGATAAAAATATATACAATATTAAGTCAATAACTATTTTATGCTTCTCATTAATGCCCCATAAGGGACAGGAAAAATTATTTCAAATCCATAGTGAGAGCAAAACAGCATAGTGTTCAGAGAAATTTCTGTCATCAGAGAACTCAATTTTATTTATTTATTTATTTATTTATTTATTTATTTATTTATAGCACTGGGGATGTAACCCAGAAGCATTCTACCTCCGAGCTACACTCCTAGTCTTATTTTTTTATTCTTTATTTTGAAACAGGGTCTCACTGAGTTGCAAAGGGCCTCACTAAGTAGCTGAGGCTGTCCCCAAACCACAATCTTCCTGTCTCAGCCTCCCAAATGCTTAGATTACAAGTGTTCACCATCATGCCGGGCCCAATTTTATATGTAACATAAATTGTCTGGTTTATTCAAATAAAAGTACATATGTTTCATTTTGGGTTTTGTATATTATGCTTAAAATAATAAATAGAAAGTTATGTACTTTTGGGACATGTCTTTCACTTTAATGTACAATTTTATTATCACTTACAAAATATATTGCATAATATTTTAGAAATATAATTTTTACATTGAAGGTTTTAGTTCTGGTTCACTGTTAAGATATCAGGATCATCCCATTCTACCTACTGATAGTGTAGGTCAGGTTTTGGCAATTTTTTCAGAGAAAGGTTAGAATTTTGGCTTCAGGGCTTAATTCTGCAGCAACTACTCTGGCATTATATTATGAAAACATCCATAAATAGGTATTTAAATGTACATGTGTGTAAATATATATGCTGTGTATGTGTGTATATATCATATATAAATATATAGACATAGATAGATAGATAGATAGATAGATAGATAGATAGATAGATAGATTATATTTAGCTTGTTTGCTCTTAGAAAGAAGTGATACAATTGATTTGACCCAAGGCTCGTGGTTTCCCATCTCTGTTTTCAGGTGAAGGTTCTCTATATGGTCAATCAGTGACCCAGACAACTTCAAATCAGTGGTTACCCTCTCAAATGAAACAACCATGTTCACTGTACTTGAGAAACAGATGGCCAGAAGGTCATGTACTCCCTCTCACATACTTTTGTCAGAAAGTATCTTATTTCCCTTCTCTCCATAGACCATTGACCAGAACTAATCACATGGCCTTGTATAATTGTTAAAGAGCTGGGAAATGTGAAAACAGATGGAATATTAAATGAGTACACCGTTTCTGTCACACTCAAGTGTTATCGATCATAATTAGCAGAGACAAAAACAGATACTGATAACTAAAATATAAATTTGTAATATAAATAACTAATCGGCTAAATAACTATTAAGAAATGAACAATATTAATCTGCCTGGTGTTTTTTATTTTATAGGCTATAAGAATTCTTGTAGTACTACAAAATAGCTGAAAAATAATTTTAATACACAAACAGAAAAGAGATATATAATTTGATTTTTAAAATGTTTATTTATTTATTATTATACAAAAACTAGAAAAGGAACTGTTCAGAAAGTATATTGAAGGAAAACTGCATTTTCAGAAATGTTATTTTGGTAAAAGCTGTATACTTGAAAGTTGAAAAAAGAGATCAAAAGCAGCCAAATAATTATGATTTTAAATATTTCCATACAAAGTAGCAGTCAGTCTAGTCATCTCGCCATATGTAATGCTGTGAGGAAAAGAACACTGAAGGATCCAGTCAGGAAAGAGCATAAACAACCAGTTTGATCAAGAAGAGCTGGATCCAAATTAGGCTCAAGTCAGAAAAATTAGCTCCATAGCCAAAATCGATTTTAATCATTCTTTAAGGAGCTAGAATTACAAATTAACAACACAACTAAGATAGATATATGTGATAAGTATCACATATAATGTGTGTATACATCTCTCTCCCTCTATGTCAGCATTTTATTTAGTATAAATACATGTGATATGCATTATATGATAATAAATATTTATATGATATTTTTCTCTACAGTACAATGTAGCTTCCAAATAGTAAACATTGTGATATATCACCACCAGAAACTTATTTTATAAAACATACATACTTCTTAAGACATTTTAACTTTTACAATCAACATTAGAGACATAACTATATTTCTCTCAATATTTTGAAATATAGTCTCACAAAGTCCTAGTGCAAACCTAGTGACTTCCAGTCTTCAATTTTTTGGTTTTAATACATTCAAAAATGACAAAATCACTTATCCCCAAAGATCATTTTACATCCACTCCCAATTTTCTTTACTCATCATAATAGTTTCCTGGGTTGCAATTCCCCATATTGATTCTTCTACATTTTTCATGATGAAATATTTAATAAGGCAAGTCAAGAATTTATCAGATGATCTGTTCTTAGCAGAATAAAACTTCTAACAGACACAGCCCTCAATCATTACTAATATTGACATGGTACCTGCTTTATGAAATGCATTAGGAAAGCATCTGATATTATTTGTTCATACTATAGATATGTACCATATTTTACTTTTGATTTTCTCATTTTTATTCTCCACCAAAAGTTTTTATTGAATATTCACTTTTTGTGAATTATAATTTAAAAACATGTCCTGACACATAGTCTTTGTAGTAGAAGAGCTATCAGTTTTGTAATTAGAAAGGCCTGTCCACATCTGAATTCTGAAATTTTCCAGATGAGTTCTTTTTGACAAGTTTCATTAGCTCTTTGAGTCAGTATTCTTTACCTATATTCAAGATAATATGTTTAATATGAAATCTTTGCATATAACTTATGTATTTATTTCTACTAACTTGGTGTATTGTGCATTTTCTTTATTTGGTTGAAGTCTTTTGTTAAATATATTCTTTTAATATACATTTTAACTCTTCCAAACTCTCTAATTTCATAAAATTATCAGTATGTTTTGTTACCAGCTGCACTGAAGAAGCTAAATTGTCTAAAATAAAAAGAGAATAACCGAAGCTTCAAGTTACCCATTATTATCAATCCATTCTTTCCTATTTTTGGACTAAGAATGAAGGACAATTATTAAATTCCGCTTAGGGAAGTAAATCAAGATGAATTACATATGGTCGTACTTCACAATATAAGTTAAAAAAATTACTTGCATGTTTTAATTTTTAAGATTTTTGAGCCTATTTTTCTATTATTCAATAAAAGTAAAAACTGTGAAGTTAGAAAAATTAAATATAAAAATGACTCAAATGACTTACGAAATTTTTCATGTTTTACCCCTGGATGTATGCTCATTAAACTTAGACTGACGACTACTGCAGCGAAGGGTAATTCAAAGTCAAGTAAGTAGTAGGCTCATAACTTCTAAATTCCCTCCACTGGAAAGTATTTTACTCTATCCGTTGTTGCATAACTCTCAATAATGCTAAAGGTAGTTATTTGTATATCACGAGTAAAGTAGGCCTTTTAGCGTTGGCTAATGCAGAGTGGAATGGCCATTAGCCATTCATTTTTTGTGATGGAGAATTTATGTTTACACAACTTGTAGAATTTTTATTCACCCATCTGTCAAGTTTACATCTTTAAAGTTGTCATGCTTTTTCTTAGTTATCATCATTTGAAGAGTTGCTGGTAGCATAAGTTTATTAAGTATAGTGTGGCCAAATCAACCATATATAGTAAAGACAACAGGAAATTCTGTCAAATATGATTTATGCAAAAAATCTGGCTGTGCACAATGGCATGATACCATGAGCACTTGGCTTCCTTGTCCTAGGTCTTTTTTCATAGAAATTACTTTATAGTTCTTAAAAATATAAATTTCTAGCTGCGCGTGGTGGTGCACTTTGTAATCCCCACTTGGGAAGCGGAGACAGGAGGATTGCACAGGTTGGAAGCCAGCCTCTCTGGCTTAAGAGACCCTGTTTACAGATAAAAATATAAAATAGGTCTGGTAGTGTAGCCCAGAGGTAGAAGGGTTGGTTTCCAGGAACCCAGTACCACCAAAAAAAAAAAAAAGTAAACTTCTAGGCATTGGGTAGGTTGCAGGAGGTCTTTAAAAACATTAATATTCTCTTTTATCTTAAAATTAAAATACTGAATGCCTTTAATCAAACTTTTCCACTAATGGATCAAACTGGGTGGGTGAGCTCTTAGTAGAGATCTCTACACTCTCTTGAGTATATGGCTTAGATTTTTTTTCTTCTTGAACATAGTGTACTAGCCGGTCTATGCCAGATACTTTGGTTTCTAGATCTTACTCAGGTAAATACTTTCAGTTCTTTTTAATAGTCTGCTCAGTTCTCTTCCAAATAATACTAGGAGTTTGGGAATTTGAACAGAAAAGGAGATTTGCTGGTTAAACAGAACCAGGCTTGGTTTCAGGTGCCATCACACAGATACTTCAGCTCTCCTGTCTAAAAAGTAGTACAACAGTTGTCTTCTTTTTAAAATCAGAACAATAGTAGTATCTACCTCAAAGGAGTGTTTTAGGGTTAAAAATTATAATACTTAAATGAAAATGTTTAAAAAGGGCCAGGTAACCTTTTTATGTTAGTTTATGGCATTATTTTGTTATTGCTATTGTCATTATTAGAGGATTTTAAGAAGGAGGCTGCATCCACACATAGGAGCTATGTCCCCGCAGCCAAGGAAGAATGTGCTCCAGAACCTTACCTTGGAGTTCACTGTGCTGCAGCTTCATCTGCTATGGTCAGAAAAACCTACTAGGGTCTTCAGCTTGCTTGCATATTTCTACACACATTTACGAGGCTATTAGGCCATGCTAGGGACTTTGTATCTTGGTATTTAAAGATGACTTAAATGTCTTTGTGAATGAGATTCTGCAGCTCATTTGAATGTCCAGTAATGGCCCTCTGGACTCAAAGAGCAGCTGCTTTTTAAAACAGAAAACCAACATAGCTTCTGCTCTGAGATAGAAGCGTTCTTGGTTTTTTATTTATTTATTTATTTTTTTAGTTTCATTATTATTGTTATCTTCTCTCTCTCTTTGTGTGGGGTGTGTGTGTGTGTGTGTGTGTGTGTGTGTGTGTGTTGTATTCACGGATTCTGAGGATTCTGAGTATTGAACCCAGGGGCATCCTACCTCCTTTTTTATATTTTGATTTTTTATTTTTATGTTAAAAATTCTACTTTCCGCCGTCATGGTGGCGCACGCTTGTAATCCCCATGCTTGGGAGGCGGAGACAGGAGGATTGCGCAGGTTCGAAGCCAGGCTTAAGAGACCCTGTTTCCAAAAATAAAAAAAAATATAAAATAGGTCTGGGAGTGTAGCCCGGAGGTAGAAAGGCTTCCAGGAACCCCAGTACCACCAAAAAAAAAGAAAAAAGAAATTACTTTCCATTTTCTTATTTTGTTTTTGAAACAGGATCTCACTAGTCTCCTTGTATTGCTGAGGCTGGCCTTGAAACTGTGACCTTCCTGTCTCATCTTCCCAAGTACTGGGATTACAGGCATTTGCCACCATGCCTGGGTAGTGTTCTACCTTTGAGCTCATGCTACAATGCTTTCTGCAGTTTCTCACATTTCTTTTCTTAGTGTTCAGTGACACACCTGGAAAAAATACTTGTATAGCATTAGATCCCTGACTTACCCCCTTGGCACATATTCACACACACACACACACACACACACACACACACACACACCCCGTCTGTCTTTCAGAGGTCACACAGTGTGACTTATTCATTGCATGTTTGTGTGTTGCTGCCACAGTGAATAACAATGTCTTTCAAGTGGTCTGAGCAGTATGGATGAGCCCTTTTTATCAGTGTGACTGCATTGCTGCTGAGCCCACAAATGAATAGTAACAATGCCATGGCCGGGAGTATTTTCAGCATTTACATTAATTTGTCAACTTATATGTTTGGTTGCTGCTATCTGTAGAGGAAAAGTAGAAGAAATAGAGACATAGAATCGTTGTGATTGCATGTGATGAACACATTGGGAAGCTGTAGATATTCAATATTCCAGTCAGTTTAGATGTTAGTGTGACTGGCATATCAAAATTTCATCTTAATTAAATCCTTGGAATGATTAAGTAGTGGAAAGATGGAAGTAAAACAAGGGAATTAGCAGTCTTCCTAAAAATCAAGTGATTTTCAACTACATTTTATCTAGCTACTTGTAAATATGAATACAAAAATGTAAGGTTATGGCACATGAGAGTAAGATCTTACATTTTGTGAATATGGAAAAATCTGGCATGAATACAAAAAAGGAAAGATATTTATTGTGCAGTTTTGTCTTCTCCTTTTATAATTAATTCACAATTAGACATGCAATTATAATTCAGAAATGGGCAAATGCATTCGATGGTTTTAGCCATTGATAGATTTGTAAACAAAAGCAGCTGGACCAGAATTTCTTCAAGGAAATATTTACATGCCAACAGTTTATCAAACTGAAAGTTGGCTGATGAATCTACATACAGGCATTATGTTAACGAAAGCGCAACAATGATTCACTAGTTCACAAGGTACCAGATGTAAAGACATCAAATTTAGGTGCAAAAGGAGAAAAGGTCCTAGTGCTTTCAATTCTTCACCACCTTTCAGAAAGAACCATTACTGTTTTGGATATTATCCTTCATTTCTCAAGCTACTTCACATTAAATTATTTCTTGAAGAGTCATTAAAAGAAAGTAGGACAAAATGAGATTATTTGCAAATCATAGAACATCAATCAGGGCCTCAGAATACCAAAAAAGCACTTTTTTCTAAGTGTCCAATAAACAATTACTTGAACAAACTGGCAATGTGAATGACTATGTGGAATCCTATTCCTGTGTTCTTCACATTCTTTTTACAAGGAAGCTCAAGATATGATGCCAGTTGATCTTCCTCCACCTCCCCAATACCATGAGGGTGGGGATGAAAAAGTACAGAAGGGTCATACTAGCAGAGTTGCTTCTAGGGAAACAAAGGCAATGAATTATCACATTAATGACAAACATAAAAATGAGACAGTATGATAGAATAAAAGGAATAAAAATTTAGTTTGACTTAAATAGCTTTTCTTCATTCATAAATTCTATATGACATTGGATGATTTATTATGTCCCAATGAGCTTCCATATGAACAAATATAAAACTGATAATCATGCCTGCTACTAGATTTTGCAGGTATACTACCAGAAACACAAAATATCATGTTTTTATTTAATTTTTATACACATCTCTAGCAGTATCATCTCCATTTGACTGACAAACACAAACCCCCAAATTTTATTCACCTATTCAATTTACAAAACTAGTCATTGACTAGGTAGAGACTTGAAACTACCTTAAGCTCTTAAGATTCTCTGTACCATACTAGTGAATCTCACTGTAGAAGAATACCCAAAATACTGGTGAGTGGAATCACAGTAGAGTGGTATAGAGTCTGCACACACAGTATTCACAAGTGGTTAAAGAATTATTAAGAAGCATATTTAATCTTATATCTTAGTAGCCTGTAAATAAGTTTGACTCCAGATTATATTTATATATATATATAGATATATAGATATATACATATATATAGATATATACATATATATACATATATACATATGTATCTATATTAATGCTAATATATATTACATTATATAATATAAAAGAGCATATAGCCATTGTGGGACCTAAAGGAAGTGCAGGCGGGTAGTGAAGACATGACTCCTTTTACCCTGCACAACCTGTAGATGATCCCACTCATCCTGCACAGTCACAGATGAGCATTTAGTTATATAAAGATGACTATACAGGTCATCCTGTACAGCCGTAGATGTATATAGTTATATAAGCATAGCTAGGTTTTATGCAACATACAAGCACAAGTTACACTTGCATAAGGTGTGCCACTTTGCCCAGAACTCCATATAAGGGACAGGTATGTAAAATAAAGCTGCTGTTGCTCTGCTCTGGATAGTGACTCTGGACAAGGCCTCTGACAATTGGCATAACTGTCAGGATGAGGTGAGTGACCCCAGAACCTTTCTGGAGAAAAAGCCATGGGAGGAATAGCCCGGGGTGGAGGAAATGTGAGATTCCATATAACACCAGTTCAAATTACAACCAACAAGAGCATCAGCAATCATAGCTGCTGGTGAGGATGTTGGAAAATAGGAACTCATAAAGTGTTAGCAGGGTTGGAAACTAGTGCAACTTCTCAGGAGATCAATATGGAGGTTATTTAAAAGATTGAGAATGGATCTTTCTAAATAAAGTCATAAGACTATAGTGATACATGCATATTCATGTTTATAGCAGCATATTTCACAATAGACAAATTATGGAGCCAGACTAGGTGTCTGTCAACAGATAAATGGATTACAAAAGTGTGATATTCACATACCATGGAACTTTACTCAGCCATAACAAAGAACAAAATGATGTCATTTATAAAAAATGGATGGAATTAGAAAATATTATGTTAAATAATATTATCCAGTCTCAAAATTCAAGGGTTTTATATTTTATCTCATGTGGAAGCTAGAGAGAAGTTGAGAAACGAAAGAAACTTCAGATAAATGAGGAGAGAGATCAGTAGAATAGTGGAAGAGGATTTGGAGAGGAGATAAAGAGAGGAAAAAGAAGGCTCAATGAAGGAAACAGTTCAAATAATGATAGTACATATATATAGTTATCAATAACAAACCCAATAACATAGGGAGGAAGGATCTAGAGGGAAATACATCAAGTGCTATGTGCATGTATATTTGCATCACTCTGAACTTAATTATGATGTAAAATTACAACACACCAATAAAAAAAGCATAATTTTTAAAAATGGCTAAAAGCATAAGGATATTTGCTAAAATGTAGCAAGTAGTTCAGCAGGTCAGTGATGTCATTAAGGGTCCAAACTTTTTTCTAAATTCTTGTATTTTAGTGTGTTTTATTTTTGAACTTATGACTCTTTCCTTCTGATTGCAATATGATTACTACAACACTAGTATCCCCCCAATAATAAGGAATACAAGGCAAATATTTTCTTCTTATAAATATTTGCCTTGTAACTTTGGTTGAGGAGACATAGGAAACAAATGTCTTCTGAATCAGTGGCCAGACCTATACTCACCAATACAAATAATATTCATATATAATAAAATAATCATGAGTGTAATTTATATCATTTAAATGTGTATATAAATATTTACATTAAAAATGCACATACATTATATATACATACATATATGTATATATGTATAGATAGATAAAACAGTCTGTGCAGTGATCTTTATTTCCATAGGACCAATAGATTTCTGCCCACTGCCTATTTAAATATAGATGCTGTGTCAAAAATAAGAAGAATAATGGCTGTTTGGTAACCAGTGAGCAGTATCTGCACATGTAGTATGTATGCATCTTAAGTAATTATCTACAGAAGATGAGTCTGTTAACAAGATAAAAAATATCAATAATGTCTAAGAGGTATATTTCAAGTCTTGAAAAAATACTATGCATATTTAATTTCCAAGCTAAAACATTAACTAAAGGATAGTAATTCTGTATCATCAGCTTCAAATAAATCAATGACAGCAGTAATTAGAGATGGTGTGAATCATTCATTTTCTGTGTGAATTGTTCATAGTTGTAATTCAATAGAGAAAAATAAGAAACAACAATAATAATAACTTTTTATTAGTCATGCTAAAGTAGCAAACCAGTGGCATGGATAATTGAAAATAGTGGATTATGTGCATAATGATGAACTACTTAGGTTGTTAGGCTTACTAGAAATAATTTTGCATTCCCAAAGCATATTATCACCTATTTATTTAAGAAAGTAATCATTAAGATTCTTGGGTTGCCAGGCGTGGTGATGCACGCTTGTAATCCCCGCGCTTGGGAGGCAGAGACAGGAGGATCACGCAGGTTCGAGGCCAGCCACGCTGGCATAAGAGACCCTGTTTCCAAAAATAAACAGTATAAAAATAGGTCTGGGAATGTAGCCCGGAGGTAGTAGGGCTTCCAGGAACCCCAGTACCACCAAAAAAAAAGTATCTTGGGTGGAAATTTCTATAAATCTACATCATCAAAATTTCTAGTTAAAATTCAATAAGAAATTTAAAATGTATTATAAAGGTAAAAGTGAATGTTGGTGAATAGAAATTGTCTTTCCTAAGCAAAGTCAAGAATGCAGTTTGGGAATGATGGCAGAGAACTTTAACGAAGTTTTAATATTGAGAATTTTGTTAGTTAATTTGACATCTAGCATAAATTTAGAAGAAGTTTTAGTTAAGGTTTATAAAAATTTGGAATATGTTTTCTAAATTATTTTTGATAAAGTTTTTTGGGGGCAGTATTTTCCTGAGTTAGCTCAAAAGCACATTTCAAGACAAAAGTATAGGTAGAATAATACTGAGTTCTTTCTTTCCTTTTTTTCTTTCTTTCTTTCTTTCTTTCTTTCTTTCTTTCTTTCTTTCTTTCCTTCTTTCTTTCTTTCTTCCTTTCTTTTGGTAGTACTGGGGTTCCTGGAAACCCTTCTACCTCCAGGTTACACTCCCAGACCTATTTTTATACTTTTTTTCTATTTGGAAACAGGTTCTCTTAAGCCAGCATGGCTGGCTTTGAACCTGTGTGATCCTCCTGTCTCCGCCTCCCAAGTGCTGGGATTACAAGCATGCACCACCACGCCTGGCTGATCGCATTATTTCTATCAATGCCATTTTATTTTACATGCTGTTTGGTCTACAGCTTGTGATAAGGTGAGGCATCTGATGTCTGTTTAAATTTGTCAATTAGATTATATCTTAGCTTACTGATTTTTTATTGTTTCTTAATGATTAATGTTGTCTATCTTGGGTCATACACTTTATAAGACTAGAACTATACTCTCAACTGTCTTTTCACTCAATTACTTCAAATAAAAAATATAAAAATTATAAATTATTTTCTTCTCTTTTAACTAGATTCAGTGATAGGTATTGCTTTTATTAAAGGTGGTTTTATGAAGTACCCCAAAAAGCAGAAGAGCCCACACTGATGCTACAATACAGTTCAAATATAAGAAAATGTACTCTTCTTCCTACCCATATTCCTTGTCATTTGGACTTTTATTGGCTATATAAATACACATGTACAATTTATTTGCTCTTTAAGGATATTGGCTATATAAATTTATTATTTAATACTTTAAAAGTGAAAAGGGAACTTCCAGGAAGATGGTGACCGAGAGAAGCAGCACATATCAGTCATTGGACACCAGATCTTCACTGCCTTAAAAATAACATTCTTACAAAAGCCGGAAAATACCATATAACTTTAAATAATACAATAAGTAAAAGGCTGAAGGAAAATAAAAACTAGAAGACCTATCAGAGAAAGAAACCCTCCTGCCTCACAGCCATGGGTGCCACAGCAGCACCATCTTGCTTCACTGCACTCAACTTCACAGGAAAACAACAAAGGACCTAAAATTGCAGATCACCAGAATTGTAAGCCATCAGTTCCTCCTGCACAAACACAGGCTACAACTTGCAGCAGTGGTGGCAAAGCTCAGCATGCTCTCCAGAGATCCAGAGAAACTTTAAACAACACCATAAGTGAAGGCTCCATTCCCACAGGAGAATGCTCAGCATTGTGCCCCCAGGGACCCCAAGGACAGCCACTGTAAACAACCTGGGTCTGAGACTTTGCAGTTCAACCTGGCAAAGGTGGTGATGGAGTCGGTGTTGAACATAGCAGAGGCTCAGACAGACAGGCTCATCAGACGAAAGCAGAGAGGGAGACCTATGTTTAACACTAGATCCAACTAGTAGGATCTCCGGGATCAACATACACCATCCAGTTGTAGTGAATGGAAAGAAGTCAGACTAGCCTAGCCCTAGCTGTGGAGAACAAAGATTATTTGGCTCCATAGGCATCTGCCAACAACACAGTCAGAGAGAAACTCAGGCTTCACATTTGGAAAGCATGGAGGATCACCTATGCTTAACACTAGATCCAGCCCCATTTAAACCAGCTATCTGGATAGACTGAGAAAGACTAACAGAACCAGACTTGCAGCAAGAAAGGTTCCAGTGGCACTCAGTGTCTACACAGAGAGAAGATACTGCAGAGGCCCAGTCTGCTGAATATTCATATATTTGTAGAGTTGTGTTACTTTGTTATTGCTGTTGTTTTTGCTTCTTGGTTTGTGTGTGTGTTTGTGTGTGTGTGTGTGTGTGTGTGTGTGTGTGTGTGTATACTTATTTGATTGCTCTCTTCCCAATCCCTCTCCCAAGCTTATTCCTTTGTACATACCTACTCTCTTCTATCTCTCTCTTTTCATTCTTTCTCTCTTTCTTTGTCTTCCTTTTCTTGTATTAAATCCACTTCATATCACTATACTACTCTACATTGATTACTAAAATGCAACATATTTACTATTTCTAATCTCTACTATATACTACCTTACCAAATTTATATTCTCATTCTACTCTATTCTATTGTGGCTTTACACTATCCTTGCACTTATGATTTCACTTCTATCTTCTCTCAACCTTCAATGTTGAGTACAAACACACTTGCTATTGGATATACCAGCTGACACCTAGAAACTGAGAGAAATCTATCAAAAGCAAAAATACAAACTTCTGAAATTATGAGAAGGAGAAATAACAAGGAAACAACGAGCTCTCACAAACCCACACTGATAGGACATGACAACACCGAATTACAGAGATTTCCAGAAGGATAAATCAGAAATGCAACTGTAGAAATAGGATTTCCCAAACAAATTTAGAGAGACTTTGAAAGAAATAAAGATGCAATAATTGAAGTGAAGGCATCAATTCAAACTATAAATTATCAATTAGACCACATTAAGAATACAATTTTGCTGTTAGAATACAATCACTCCAAAAATGAATTCATAGTATATAATTTAGATAAAATAATATAAAAAGAATTGAACATTGAAGAGATATGGGCCTATTTTTAAAGAGCTAATGTAAGAATAATAGGCATATAAGAGGGGGGATAGAAGGTGAATCCAAAGGGATCAATAATCTTTTCAAAGAAGTAATATCAGAAAATTTTCCTAACATAAAACAAGAGGTTGATACACAGGTACAGGAAACCTATAGAACCGCCTTTAGACAATATCAGAAAAAAATTCACCACAGCACATAATAGTCAAACTGACCAATGTAGAAGCTAAGGAGAGAATATTAAAGGAAACAAAAACAAATGAACAAGTGTCATTCAGAGGCAAACAAATTAGAATCACTCCAGACCTTCCCAAACCAAATTAGGAAAGCCAGAAGGGCCTGGAGTTACAATTCTGAACTCTGGGGGGGGAAAAAGCAATTGCAGCCCCAAATTTTCTACCCAGAAAAATTATCTCTCACATTAGATGGAGAAATAAAAATCTCCCATGGCAAACAGAAGCTGAAATAATTTATGTCTTCCAAACCAGCAGTAGAGAAAATACTTGGAGATTAATTGAAAAGAAGAAATAAGAAATATATGCCAGAATCATAGAGACAAGAGTTTCTATCAAGCAAAACACTAAGCAAAGAATAACAAACACTACCACAAACAGAAGTTAAAACTCAAAATGTTTGAAATTAAAAATCATCTCTCAATAATCACACTGAACATAAATGGCCTCAACTCCCCAATAAAGACATAAAGAGGCAAGATGGATTAAAAAATTAGAACCCATGTATCTTATGCCTGCAAGAAACACACCTTACAAGTAAAGAGTAACAAACTTAAGGTAAAGGGCTGGAGCAAGGTAATCCATGCCAATGGAACTCAAAGACAAGCAGAAGTAGAAACTATGATATCAGACAATTTAGACCTCAAGCCCAAGCACATTGGAAGAGACAAAGCAGGTGATTTCTTTTACTGGTAAAATGAACAATTCAGTAGGAGGAATAACAATAGTCACACATTAGTGCCTCAAACATACATGCAGCTACTTTCATAAAAAAAAAAAAGAAAGAAAGAAAAACTCTGGAAGACTTCAACAGCTCTCTCACATCATTAGACCAATCTTCTAGACAAAAGTCAGTACAGATGTCTCAGACCTAGAGAACACCATCAACCAAATGGACCTATTAGAAACATATAGAATAATCCACCAAACTACAGCAGAGTTCACATTTTTCTCAGCTGCTCACAGAAACTTCTTTAAAACATATCACATCCTGGTCCACAAAGTGAACACTAGTGAATTCAAAAAATGTGACATACTTTCCTGTGTCTTTTCAGACCATGATGGAATGACACTAGAAATAAAATATAAAAAGACCCAGAGAAACCATGTAAAATTGTGGAAACTGAACATCATACTGTTGAATGAAAAATGGGTCATAGAAGAAGTAAATGAAATAAAGAAATTTTTAAAAATGAAAGAAAATAAGGATACAACATATCAAAACATCTGGGACACTTTGAAGGCAGTTTTAAGAGGAAAATTCATAGCACTGAGTGCTCACATAAGAAAAAGAAAATCACCAAATACCTTAATAACAAACCTCAAAGCCCTTGAAAAACAGGAACAGTCTAACCCCAAAGCCACAGTAGAAGACAGAAATTTATAAAAATCAGAGCAGAAATCAACAAAGTAGAGAATCAAAAAAAAAACAGAAAATTAATTAAACCAAAATCTGGTTTCTTAAAAAAATTAACAAGATAGATAAACCTCTAGCCAATTTAACCAAAGAGAGAGAGAGAGAGACAGAGAGAAAGAGAGGGATGGAGGGAGAGAGAGAGAATCAATGGAAAATACGAAGAGATGATAAAGGAGATATTAGCACAGATAGTGTATAAATCCAGAGGATTATAAGAAACTACTTTGAAAAACTATACTCCAACAAGATAGAATATCTGGAAGAAATTTACAACTTTCTAGATAAATACAAAATTCCTAAGCAGAGTCAAGAAGATATAGAAAATTTAAACCAACCAATAGCAGTCAAAGAGATTAAAGCAACAATAAAGAGCCTACCATCACAGAAAAGCTCAGGACCAGATGGTTTTCCAAGTGAATTTTATATAACCTCTATAGAAGAGCTAATCCTAATATTCCTCAATCTATTTCATGAAACAGAAAGAAACAGGACTCTCCCAAATACATTCTACAAAGCCAACATCATATTAATACTAATATAAAATAAAGACAGCTCAAGGAAGGAAAATTATAGACCTATATCACTGATGAACTTAGATGAAAAACTGCTAAACAAAATACTAGCAACATGCATTCAAAACCACATCAAGCCAGGCGTGGTGGCACATGCTTGTAACCCCCATGCTTGGGAGGCGGAGACAGGAGGATTGTGCAGGTTTGAAACCAGCCACATGCGCTGGCTTAAGAAACCCTGTTTCCAAATAAAAAAGTATAAAAATAGGTCTGTGAGTGTAGCCCGGAGGTAGAAGGGTTTCCAGGAACCCCAGTACCACCAAAAAAAAACCCAAAAAACAAACAAAAAAAAAAAACATCAAGAAAATCATACTCCACGACCAAGTAGGGTTCCTCCAAGGGATGCAAGGCTGGTTCAACATATGAAAATCAATTCATCACATAAAGAAAACCAAAGACAAAAGTCATATGATTATTTCGATAAGCACCAAAAAGTGTTTGTCAAAATCCAACATCCATTTATGCTAAAAGCACTATAAAAAGGTGGAATAGAAGGAACATACCTCAACACCATAAAGGCAATCTTACAATAGGCCCACAGCCAACATAATATTAAATGAGGAAAAGCTGAGAGATTTCCCCCTA
Organism: Muscardinus avellanarius; assembly: GCF_963383645.1. Lineage (NCBI taxonomy): Eukaryota > Metazoa > Chordata > Mammalia > Rodentia > Gliridae > Muscardinus > Muscardinus avellanarius. The sequence continues at coordinate 165,640,914 of NC_137787.1, forward strand.
AAAACAGGAACAAGACAAGGATGTCCACTATCACCATTTCTTTTCAATATAGTACCTGAGGCCCTAGCCAGAGAAATAAAGGGAAATCAAAGGAGTACAAATAGAAAAAGAAGAACTCAAACTTTTCACTATTTGCAGATGACATTATACTAAGAAGACTCAACAAACTCAATCAAAGGCCTATAGAACTGATCAACAATTCAGCAAAATGTCTGGATATAAAATCAATCTTAAAAAAAATTGAAAGCTTTTCTGTATACCAACTATAAATCCACTGAGAATGAAATCCAGAAAACACTTCCACTCAAAAAATCCCACAAAAAATAAAATACTTAGGAATAAACTTAGCCATGCAGATAAAAGACCTCTACAAAGAAAATTATAAAACATTGAAAAAAGAAATCAAAGAAAACTTTAGAAGACCGAAAAATCTTCTATGCTCATAGATAGGCAGAATAAGTATCATCAAAATGGCCGTACTTCAAAAAGTGATCCTCAAATTCAACACAATGCCCATTAAATAAGACATAGAAAAATCAGTCCTTAAATATATTTGGAACAACAAAAAACCCAGAATAGCCAAAGCAGTTCTCAGCAACAAAAATCATGCAGGAGGAATCACAATACCTGACTTTAAAGTATACTACAATATCATAGTAATAAAGACAGCATGGTACTGACAGAAAAACAGAAACATAGACCAGTGAAGGAGAATAGAAGACTAAGAAACAAATCCACACACTTACAGCCAATTGATTTTTGACAAAGTGTCCAAAAACATACACTGGAAAAAAGACAGCCTGTTCAACAAATGGTGTTGAAAAAATGGTTAACCATATGGAGAAAAATGGAAATAAATCCCACTTCCTCATCCTGCACAAGAGTCAATTGAAGATGGATAAAAGACTTGTAATATAGATCAGAGGCCTTGAGGCTCCTTAAAGAGGGCATAGGTCCAACACTGCAACACAGGAACAGGTAAAAACTTTCTTGACAAGACCCAAAGGCATAAGAAACTTAAAGGCTGATCAATACATGGGATTGCATTAAACTAAAGAGCTTCCGTACAATAAAGGAAACTATCAAGAACCTCAACCAAGAGCCAAAGAATAAGAGATTTTTGCCACCAATGCCTCTGATAGAGGACTAATATCTAGAATATACAGAGAACTCAAGAAACTCAGCATTAAGAAAACAAATAAAACAAATTTTTAAAAATGGGCAAGTGAACTAAATAGACACTTCAAAAAAGAAAAATATTCTAATGGCCAATAAATACATGGAAAAAATGCTCAACATCATTAGTAGTCAGAGAGATGCAGATCAAAACTACACTGAGATTTCACCTAACTCCACCTAGAATGGCAATCATTCAAATCACAAAAACGAACAAATGCTGGCAAGGATATGCAGAAGTAGGAACTCTAATACATTGTTGGTGAGACTGAAAATTAGTGCAACCACTTTGGAAAACTATGTGGAAGATGAGAATGAATTTACCATATAATCCAGCAATACCACTTCTGAGTAACTACCCAAAAGAATGGAATCCAAACTACCAAACTAATGATTGTGTATCACGTTCATAACTGCACAATTCACAATTGCCAAACTATGGAACCAGCCAAGACGTCCATGAACAGATGAATGTATTACAAAACTATGGAATATGTACACAAAGGAATTTTACTTAGCCTTAAAAAACCACAATTATGTCATTTACAGAGAAATGGATGAAACTAGAGAACATTCTGCTAAGTGAGATTAGTCAGTCACAAACACTAAGAAAATGGATGTTTCCGCTAATATGCAAAAGCTAGGAAGAAAATGCATCATAGGAGTAAATTTAGAAGAAGAAGGAGATACCATAGATGAGCAAATAAGGCAACATAAATGAGGGTATGGGAGAAAGGAAGTGGGAAATTCTCTAATGATCATGATGTACACTAACAAATATCAAAGCCAATCAGTCACTAAGTCACAAATCAGAAGGAGGGAGGGGGAAGGAATGGGGCGGGAATTGGGTAAGGGCTGATTGGGTGAAGTGTGAACGTATGCCTCTATCATCTTGTACACCACTGAGATGTATGACTACAATGCACCAATAGAAAATTATAAATAAAAGAAATGAAAAAGTGGCATTATTGGTGAATAATTTGAGGGAAATAGAAATAAACTGAGACTATCCTATGTGTAGTAGGACATATAATCATTATACATATAACAAAATGAAGTACTTAATTCTTCTAAACTCGTTGGCTGGATTCTTTTGCATACATAATAGAAGGCAAAATAAAATTGAAAAATAAAGTCTCATAATTTAGGCTCTTAATTAAAATTCATAGAAATCAGACTGCAATCCTCTGAAATGAAAGTGAAATTAAAAGAGGATGAAGATTTTTAAAACTTGGCAAAGGAATGGAAAGTTGAAGGAAAATACTGTTCTTTAAATAGAATAACTTCAATAGCAGCACAAATGCAAGGAGAAAGACCTTTTAAGCTGTTTCTTCACACCAGTGTTTTCATTTGCCAGAGGGCAGCCTGAGGTGGCCAAATGCCTTCAGATTTCAGTAACCTGTTTCTCAACAATGTGTGCAAGGATTTAAGGAAAACAAAAAGCTAGTTACTTTAACTGAGAAATTAGTCAGTTGTATACGTGCTGCTGAAGTGAGCATGAGAAGAGAAATGAATCAGTTGAAATTTGATTTTTGTGTCTCTATCAGTAGGAAAGAGTCAAATAGTATTTTGCTTGGTAAATTCTCCCAAATAAAATGCAATACCAAATCTAGGACATATAATATTTATGGTTGTAAAGAAATAACCAGATGACTGTAACAACAGACTGATTTCAAATATGTGTTATGATTGTTCATTTATTTTTGTTTGATTTTTATTGGCACATTGAAATCATATATAGCAATGAAGTTCAGAGTGATGGATACATACACCCACACACACACGTGCACACAGCACTTGGTGAGATTGCTCCCACACCCCTGCTCCCTCCACATATCCTCCCCTTCGCCAAACACAATATTGAGACAGGCACTAATAATTTGTTAAGTATATATAATATCAATTGAAGTGTTTCCTTCATCAAGTCTTTCTCCCCCATTCACCTCCCTCCCCTACACACCTCCATTCCTCCAGTGGGATTTCTCAAATGATATAAGAGAGCTACATTCTGTTATTAAGTGCCTCATACAAAGAAAGTAAGCTTGACTTCCATATGAGTATCTAAAATCTAATCATATAGATAACACTCCTAAAACCTAAACATCTTTCATTGTGCTATTTTGGGATGTTTGTAGATTTAAAATAGCAAACGTGCCTATAATTCTTTTTCTACTGCTACATGGAATATACTTAAATACCCTAATTTTAAATATGCAGTTGGATAACTTTGACAAATGTATGTATCTATGTCCCATTATTTTTATTTATACATAGTTCTGGTTATTCATGTATGAAAGCATCCCAAATTACTATAAAATTAGTTTTTCTCACATTTTCATCAACTAATAAATAGATGATCTTGCTTTATGTATACTTCTGTTTAAGTACATTTTAATATGTATATGTTGTTGATTCATTAACATTGAACTCATAGTCTATATCACTATAACTTTACTGAAAAGGGGATGGGGTGAGCATTGGGAAAGGGCTAAATTAGTCATGTGTGCATGTATGACTCTACCATTTTGTACAACATTAACATGTATGACTACAATGGACAGAATCTTTGACTACAGTAGTAGCCCCAATCTCTAATATTGCCCTATTCCATTTGTGTGGAGGGGACGAGGAGTTTCCAAGGATTGGACCTAGAAGCATTCTTTCTCAGAGTTACACCCCTAGCTCTTTTCATATTTTAGTTTTAAACCAAATCTCTCTAGGTTACTGAGAATTTCTCCTACATTGCTGAGGCTGTCCTAGAACCTGTGATCCTCCTGTCTCAGCCTCCCAAGCCTGGTATTAGAGGCTTGCACTACTATGATGCCCAGCTCATCACATTTTTACACATGCCTCCTTTGCTCTTGCAGTGGTTAACTAACAAGAACTAAGAGGAAGACAAAATCACAAAAATAAATCAAAAACATCCCAGATGGCTATGTAGTAACACTCAGAAAGGACCCTGTGAGAAAGGTGTGTTCTGAAGGAAGAAGATCTGTGTGTTTTCTTCACCTCCCATAGTGACATTCATCCTATACTTGGTAAAAAGAGCCTCTCCTGCCCCAAATCAAGAGAACACATCTTTAGAACCTGAGCTTTGCTCTCTCCATTCTTTGCTCAGATAATAAAGTTAGTGCTCTGCTTTATGAATTCTATTGGCAGAAGCAATGCCATGATGAAGGAGGTCTCCCCAGAAAGTGTCTCTCGCAGCAGGAGAGTAGAAACAGGAAGTCAGCATGGCCTTTTCAAGCACCTTGAAGACAAAAGCATCAAGCATCTACATTTTTTACTATTCTGTATATTCACAAAAGACAAGAAAACACAGCAAGTATTGAGATGGCAAATTTGTAGTTAGGGAATTTGTGAAATAAAGATGGGCCCTTTGTAAGCATATGTGTATATATGTATGTGTACATATATCTATTGCTTTCTTTGAAAGATTCAATATTATTTGCCCTGAAATTTAAGATTTGAAGAATCTACATCTTTGAATAAATCTTTTTATGATGTTGATCCCTGCTGGACCAATGGATCAAAAATATTTTTGTCTTTTTTTGTTTTGCATAATTGCCTTTCTATGGGAATTTTCTTTTCTGATCCTCACCAGAATTTATCATTGTGTGTATTCTTGATGGTTGCCATTCTAACTGGAGTGAGATGGAATTTCAGTATAGTTTTAATTTGCATTTTCTTTATTGCTAAGGAAGTTGAATACTTTTCATATATGTGTTGACTATTGGTTTTTCTTCTTTTGAGAAGTATTTATTTATTTAATTGCCATGTTTTTACATTTATTGGTCCATTGTAATTATACATCATAGCAAGTTTCAAAGTGATATAAACATACATGTAAACCAGGCATGGTGGTACACACTTGTAATCCCAGTACTGGAGAAATTGAGACAGAATTCCAGATTCAGGTTTGCAACCAGCCTCAGAACTTAGTGAGATCCTGTTTCTAAATTAAAAGAAAAGCATAGGGCTGTGTGCATACCTCAGAGATAGAATTCTCCTGGATTCAATCGCCAAAACACACACACACACACACACACACACACACACACACACACACACACACAATACACTTACATTGCACTTGGTGTGATTTCTTTCACATCTCACCCCATATCCCTTTTTTCTCTCCTGGTACATTTTAGTGTGCTTGGTAGTGATATCATTAAATATGACTATAATGTTATTCCTCAATCCTCCTTTTTTTCTTCCCTATTTCCCTCTTCCAATCTCCTTCTGCTAATATACTGGTCTCTCTTCTTGACTGAGATCTCTTTTGTTTTCTATTTTTCTCTCTGGCTCATAAAAATGAGAGACAACATGACCATTGGCTTTCTGAGACTGGCTTATCTCACTTAATATAATATTCTCTAGTTCTATCTATTTTTCTACAAATGGCATAAGGTTCTTTTTCTATAGTCTTAATTATATCCTTTGTTCGATGCTTTATACATTGATGCGATCTCACGTATTAATTCTGTTTTATTTATTCAACTTTAGGTTTCTTGAGAAAAATCTCTACCTGTTTTTATATCTTGCAGGGCTGATCCTATGTTTTTCAAGTGATTGAAAAAGTTTCTCATTTATTTCTAGGTCTTTCATTCATTTTTAGTTGACTTTTGTGAATAGCGAAAGACAGAGGTCTAGCTTCATCCTTCTGCCTATGGATATCCAGTTTCCCAAGCAACATTTGTTGGGAAGGTATATTTTCTCCAATGTATGCATTTGGCATTTTTTAGAAAAAATTTCAGGAAATGGATGGAACTGGAGAACATTATGGTAAGTGAGATTAGTTGATCACAAAAAGTGATTTTTTTTCCTAGCAGAAGCTAGGGAGAAAAAGGGTCATAGGAGAAACTCTATATGAAGAAGGATAAACTTTAGACAAGCAAGTAAGACAACCTAAGTGAGGGGGGTAGAAGGGAGGAAGAAGGAATTTCCCTAATGCACATGATGTACATTCACAAACATATCAAAGTCAACCACTAAGCCAAACAGGAGGCGGGAGGGGAAGGAATAGGGTGGAATTGGGGAAGGGCTAAATGAGTCATATATGTATGTATGCCTCTACTATCTTATACCCCATTAAGACGATGACTACAATGCACCAATATGCATTTTTAAAATATTTTACTGGTGCATTTTAATCACACATGATAATGAATTTCAGAGTGATAGGGACATAACATGCACTTGGAGAGCTTACTCCTGGATATACCATGATTTTGACACTTTTGTCAACAATAAGCTAGCTAGAACAGTGGAAATTTGTTTTTGCATCTTGTTTCGTTTCATTGTTCTGTGAGTTTGTTTTTATGCCAATGTCTTGCTGTTTTTGTTACTAGAGCTCTTATACAGTGTTATTGAGATTGTGAATTGTTGGTATAATTGTAAATTAGTAAAATCACTATGGACATATTTACAGAGGTTCTCAAAAGACTAACAATGAAATCACCATGTGATCCAGCTATACCACTGCTCACTATAGTTCCACAAGAATTGAAGTCTATTATAGTGATAAGTGCTTACCCATGCTTATCCAAGCACAAGTTAAAATAGCCAAGTCATAGAACCCACCTAAGTGTCCATCAGCTGATGAACAGATTAAAAAAATGTATATATAAACAAGAGAGAGGTTTTTTCAGCTATAAAGAACAATCTTATGCTATTTGCAGAAAGGTGGAGAGAAATAGAGATCATGCTATGTGAGATCAATTAGGCTCAGAGAATTAAGGGGTATATATGTGTGTGTATTTTTTTTCTTCATGAGGAAGCTTGAGAGAACAAAACAAAGAAAAAGGACCTAGTGTAACTGAGGAGTAAGACCAGTGGAGTAGCTAAAGAGGGATGGCAGAGGGAGGAAGATTGGGAAAGGAAGGTTTGGGAAGAAAACAGAGCAGATACCTCCAATGTTATATGCATATGTGAATATCTAATTGTGACTCTCACTATAATGTACAAATACAATGCACCAATTAAAAGTTTCAGTAAAATATTTTCTTTGTAATTTCCTCCATTACATTTTCTCAATTTTCATTTATGAACTCATTAATTTTTGTAAGCAAAAATAAAAATGGAATCTTATTTTATTACTATTTTTCATTTCTGAAAGCTTTTTATCAGTAAATATTTACTATTCATAATTCATTCTTTGTGTATAGGAGTCAATTCATTTCTTCTACATTATCAGATATTTTGGCATGTAATTATTCATAATAATCTCATAATATTATGTTTTGTTTTTATTATTTTTATTTATTTTTTATTTTTATGTGGATCATATTGAAATTGCCATACATTCAGACTGTGCTTGGTGCCCTCTCCCCCCCCACCCACTTCCCCTCCAACCCCTCAACAATGAGTGGCCAGTTTAACCATGCTACATTCATACTTTTACACATATTTGAATGTAGCTCCTCCATTAATCAATCTGAGCTTTCTTCATCTCCTACCCTTCCATTTCAGCTTTGCTGAGGTTTCCCCTCCATTATCTGGAGTCCCTCTGGTATTCCTAATAGTCCCTAGTTTGGGCATATTAGAGAAAACATATGTCCCTTCTCTTTCTTTGCTTGGCTACACTAGCTTTACATAATGTTCTCCAGGTCTTTCCATCTTCTTGCAAATGATATTATTTTGTTCTTCTTTATAGCTGAGTAAAATTCCATTGTGTGCATTTCCCATAATTTTGCAATCCATTCATCTGTTGATGGAGACCTAGGTTGGTTCCATATTTTGGCTATTACAAATTGTGCTGCTATGAGCACAACTTGTAATATTGTAATGACTCATATGTTACTGTAGTTCTCTGATATGTTACTGTAGTTGCATGTTACTGAATGCATATGTTACTGTATGCATATGTTCCTGTAGTTCTCTGATTTCAGCCCCTTCAGAAAGATACCCAGGAATGGTATAGCCAGATTGAATAGTGGATCTATTCTTAGTTTTCTAAAGAATCTTCACACTGATCTCCATAGCAGCTGAACTAGTTTGCACTCCCAACAACAGTGTAAGAGTTCTTTCCCCACCTCCTCGCCAGCATTTGTTGTTAATTGATTTCTTTATGCTTGCCACTCTGATCTCCAAATTCCATAGTATCAGTTGTAATATCTCCTTTTAACATTTTGGTGTGTGTGTGTGTGTGTGTGTGTGTGTGTGTGTGTGTGTGTGTGTTACTGGGGATGGAACCCAGGGGAATTATACCTCTGAGCTACACCCCCATCCCTATTTTTTTTTAATTTTTTTTCTCTTTTTTCTTTTTCTTTTTTTTTTTTTTTTTTTGGTGGTACTGGGGTTCCTGGAAGCCCTTCTACCTCCGGGCTACACTCCCAGACCTATTTTTACATTTTTATTTGGAAACAGGGTCTCCTACGCTAGCACGTGGGCTGGCTTCGAACCTGCGAGACCCTCCTGTCTCTGCCTCCCAAGCGCGGGGATTACAAGCGTGCACCATCACGCCCGGCGTTTTTTTATTTCTTGAAACAGGGTCTCACTAAAATGAGGGTCCTCGCTAAGTAGCTGATGCTGTCACAAACCACGATCCTCTGGTCTCAGCCTACGGAATGCTGAGACTACAAGGGTACACCACCACACACAGATTTTTTTCTGTTTTTTGAGTCATTACATTTATTATTCTAGCTAACAGTTTGTCGATTTTGTTTACTTTTCAAAAAACAGCTCTTAGTTTCTTCAATATGTTGTATTTCCTAGTCTTTATATCATTTATTTCTGCTCTGATCTTTATTATTTCCGTCTAACTTTGGGATTTTTAAAAAATTCCTTGAGGTACAATAATGACTAATTTGGTATCTTCTTTTCTGATACTCACTTTTTTCTCTAAGATTTACTCCATCTGTGAAGAGACTTCATAGATTGAAAGTGAAGGAATGAACAAGATATTTTATGTAAATGGAAATTAAAATAGAGCAAAAGTACCCGTACTTATATCAGATAAAATAGACTTTCAGTAAAATACTATACAATGACATAAAGGTCATTCCATAATGATAAAGAGGTCAATTCACCAAGAAACAACAATTGTCAATATATATGTACCCACCCTAAGAGAACTTAAGTATCTAAAGTAAATATTAATAGAACCAAAGAGAGAGAGATAGACTGTAATGCAATAATAGTGGGGGACTTCAATACACTATGTTCAACATCAGACAGATTATCCAGACAGAAAACCAATATGGAAACATTGGATATATACAAAACATTCATTCCAACAGCAGCAGAGTGCACATTCTTCTCAAGTGCATAGGGAACATTCCCCAGGACAGATTATTTTTTTAGCCTAAAAAAATCAAGTCGTCACAAACGAAAGATGATTTAAGTCTTATCAAGTATCCTTTACAAACACAATCATATCAAACTAGACATTAATAACATGAATAAATTTCAAAAATTCACAACAGGTGGAAACTAAATCATATGTTCCTGAAAACTAACAGGTTAGTAAAATTTTTTAAAAAATTTAAAAATAGTATGTTTCTATTATACTGAACCTCACTATGTTATATAATTGCAATGCACTAATAAAAGCATAAATGAAAAGGTTTTTTGAAAAACTTATGACAAAAACAAAAATAAAAACAATATAAAAACTTATAAATTGCACCAAAAGCAGTTCTAAGAGAGAAAAATTTTCTCTTGATTGAGATATATAAGCCTAATTTCCAATGTTCTGGAAAATTGGTGGAAAGAAAAAACTTCATGAGGAAATTTTTATTTGATCTTCCTTTCCCTCAGGTATTCTTGATGTACAAAAATTATCATGTTGTCTAATTCAACATATTCGGACATAAGTCTAATCTCTGCAAAGTTGAGGGAGCAGAAGTTGTCTAAAGAGATGACAGGTATAGCATAGGGTGTCCAGGTTTGGATATTATAAAGTTTTATTTATTTCTACTATTTTTGCCCGTGAAAGTAAAGAGCACCTGGTAAGAAAACAAACTCAGCTGTCATTGGCATTAGCCAAATGTGAATGATTCTACTGCTGTGGAATTGACTGCTCATAGGATCTCCTGCCAGACCAGCTGTCCTGGTCTCTAGGTTCACTCTGGGACCCCAGCTTCTCCAAGCCCCGGATTTCTTTCCCTAAGGAAAACAAAAAGTTTGAACTAGAAGAATGTTTGAAAATTCAGCCTCTTTCTTTCTTGATTGATGAATGGTGTTTTAGAAGTTACTCTGAGTCCCTGGGTGGGAGATTTTCTTCCTGTTAAATGTGATGAAATGCTGACCCACCACCATCACACTACTTTTTAAATCAAGAAATTACATTGAAATAAAACATTTGGTCTGATGTACATAATGCATGTGTACATGTATATATATATATATGCATGTGTACATGTATATATATATGCATGTGTACATGTATATATATTGTATATGTATATATATGCATTTGTACATGTATATATAAAATATATTATATTATATATATTTATATATTTTATATATATTTTATATATTTTAATATATATTTTATATATTATATATATTTATATATATTTTATATATTTTTTTTCCTCAGAGTTTCTGACACATTCAGGGATTATGCAACTATAAGTTTTTAAAATTCTGCACAGAAACCTCCTTTGTTCTGGCTTCTACTCAGTTAAGTCAGATATTACTTACCTGTTTTCCATCATCACTATTTGCTTAATATTTTTGAACTATTATTCTTTCCCCAATTGTTTTTGTCCTTTATGTTTAGATTTATCCATTTAATTTTAAGAAGATAAACGAAAAGCAGAATTGACCTCTGCTTTTAGTCAAAATGGATTAATAGGGACCTAATGTAAGATCAAAGAAAAATAGTGATTCTGCATGGTGAACATTGTAAAATTGTGACATGATTTTACATTCTCATGTCCTAGACAATAGCTACAAGGTAGCTTGAGACAGAAAACGGATCCTCACATAGGTACAAGGAGATGGATTCTTAGGAACAATTTGTTACCAGGAATATCAGGTTATTTTAAGATGGTATATAATGAAAATTGTCTGGATTCAGAAATGGGCTCTTTTTTATTCTATTTTATTGGTTTTATATCTCATTGGCACCTGATGTGGTGGGGAATTAATGGATGACTATGCATATGACAATGTTTCCATTAAAATAGAAGTTGTGTTTAGATATAGGATGTTTTGTGAAGAGCTCACATATACATGTTCAGAGTTTTTATAAATAATTTATGAGAGTTTTAATCTCATTAGTAGAAAAATCTATATAATGGATTTGCTGGGTGGTAACCTAGGCAGGTGGAGTGAGGCTAGATAAGATGATTCACTGGGGAAGTAGCCTTAGAAACTGTGTTTTTGTCTTTGAATCTCCTTCCTTGTTTGCTCTGTCTTGCTCCTGGCCTCCGTGGTGTGAGAGCAGGGCCCATACTCTCCCTCTCTCTACTTCCCACCCCAAGGCCCTGAGCTCTCTATGAACCTGGCCTCACATGGACTGAACTCTTAAATCAATCTCCAAAAACTATTAGCAAATCATTCTTCCTTCCTCTAATTTCTGTGTGATCAGGCTTATTGGGTCTAGCAGGAAAATTGCTGACTGAAACAATAGTCATTGGACGTCCACCAAACTCTACAATTTTTAATTTATTTTCACGTTCTTTGGTTATATACCTGTTTCATTTGAACATAGTCTTCCTATTAGACACACTTGGGTGGGAAGGCATAATATTTAATTAATGAATAACTATTCTGAAGAACAAAGGGCATAATCATTTTTTCACTTTTTCTTTACTTCTAACAAGAAATATCAATAACTTGATTACCATAAGATGAACTGGAGATAGTTCTACTAAATTATGATTATTTACTTTATTTTTCTGGTTACTGTTGATTTCTTAGGTAATTGATTTGGAATATCATTATTATTTCTTTAATTCTCTTCATCTGTTATGTTTTATTGTGTTTGCATAGGGGCGCATTTTATTCTTTATGATGTTTTTGAAAGTTTCATAGACTCTTCAAGAAGAGTTATGGACATGTTATCCTCAGTGTGTCTGCCATAAAATTTTTCTCATTGAAATACAGGAACAGCCATCTGCAAATTCCAAACTTGTGAATGCAGACTTTATAAATTGCAGCACAGGAGAAATAAAGCAAATTCAGTGTGGAAGGATAAATCATCTTAAAAGTGGGAACAGAATAAAATAAAGGAATCATTTTGTTTGTTCAGAGAGTTTCTGTTACAACACTTTTACTATTGTAAGGAGGTCTCCATACAACAGAGTAGGTTAATGGGGGATTGCAATAGATTCTAGAAAAATTACACACACACACACACACACACACACACACACACACACACCTATCTTCAATCATGGAAATGCACTGAAAATAGTGTATAGGTAGAAAAACTGAGTCCCGGTATCCAATACAATGAAATAATTTCCCCAAAATAGTCAAATTTTCTGTGGAAAATAGTTAAAGCCCAGTTCAATAGTACCCTCTTTTCTTCTAAATTAGATAGATTATATTATTATGTAATGGTAATTAGGAGAATAAACTTTGGTGCCAGAATGCCTGATTTTGAATTTCAATTTGACCAGTTGTGAGCTTTGGGGACATTTTCCTTTTTGGCTTTTAATTTTCTTATCAATAAAATGAAAATATATTAATTTCTCCCTCATAGGTTTATTGGGACTACCAACAATAATAGTAATACCTGTAAAAAACTTGGAATAGAGCATCACATAGAGTAACTTCTCAATATATCTTAAATATTTATTTTATTGCACTAATCTTTGAATAATTTTCAAAGAGGTACATGTTCTCTCTTTTGTCATTGAGGTTGAGTCCTAGTTATAGCTTTATCAAACATACATAAATCACCACGTAGCCTGTATAAATGTGAACATATTCCTTGCACCAGGAAAATCCAGAGATCTATGCAGTGCAATGTTTTTACACTGTTCAAGGGAAAGTTTCTCTATATACTTTTATATTTTAGTCTCTATATGCTTTCTACAAACAACAAAATCAATATTGTATCAAAGAGATGTCAGCTTTTCAACAAATTCTATTTGTTAGATTAGTTTTAATTATTTTGGTTTTTCTTTAAAGTATCTACAAAGTACATGTCTCTTTTGCTTCTTTTTGGTGTTTCACAAAAAGTAAATGAGCCACACTAAAGTTTCCAATGGCAACATTGTCCCTTTATCACAGAACCAGGATCTTAGGACTAGCGGTAAAAGCTTTATAAGGTCACTAATAGAAGGAAGAAGAGAAATAGAAAGGGTTAGAATGGAAGCATTCTGCATTCATTTCACACTATGATTCCAAAGGAAGAATGGTGCCACAAGAATCCCCTCATCAAATCAGGGGTCAAACAGTTATGCCAATCACATTCATTGTGTTCTGCAAAGCTAGGTTTTGTCTGTGTTCACAAATGTAGACTTCCCTTATGCTAATCAGCTCATAGGATCTAGCTCCTTCATTTTCTTTTCCTGACAATTTCATTGTGATTAGTAGTGTTGGTGTTAGGGAGAAAGGAAACAAATCTAGTGTAGGCCAAATATCAGAAAATTTCTATTATTATATTTACCAGATTTAGGTTTCTCGTGCAAGTGTTACTGTTCATGTGGTTATTTTTTTGGATGGTTCAACTCTAAAACTATTGGGAGATATTTCAAGTAGAAAGTAATAATTAGTCTGTCAGTAAGTTGGTTTCTTCTGGACAATGAAGTCTTGTATTGTCCTTTTAAATGACATGCATCATCTAAAAAGTGTTCAGAATTCAGTAGAACAAATTAGTTAACACTCACAGCCCAGATAAATGAGTTAAAAAAATTAGCTAGTTCAGGGTGTAAGCAAGCCAAGGTACTGCTGAGAAAATTGATTCTCAAAGCTGAAAATGATCCTGTGGAAAATGCTTGCAAGGAATACATAAATATAGAGACTTTAGGTAACCTAATAGTCCTACAAAGAAAACTGGTGGTAGTAAACTTTGTTCTTTATTTTCTTGAAGAACAAATGACACATAAAACAAAAATCATTCTTTCACTCTGATATTAAATGACTAATTGCAAAACCATTTACAAATTTTGTTAATTATAGTAGCAACTTTTTCAATTCATTTGAACTCTCTTATTTGAGTTAATTTTCACTTTTTAAAATATTACCTCTAAAACAGAACAATTCTATCACAACAATTCCTATGATTTAGTGACATCCTACTGTTATCTAGTTAGGACTGAGTATTCAAATTTTAGCAAATGATATATACATTTCTCATACAGTTTTATGATTTTTCTTTACTTCTTAACAATAAAAGGTTGAAAGTAAACTTTTTAAAATAAATAGCAAATTACTGATTTTTCAGGAATTTTAGGGAAAGTGTAATTAATTCTCTTCCAACTTAATCCTCCTCTATCATACAATTAAAATTAGTTGCTCAAAAGTTCCATATCAAATAATTTTTAATTTGAGGGGAAAAAAAGACATTGTCATTGGTGTGCAGAAATGCAGCTTCAATGGGGTTCACATCCACAAGAGATGCTAAAATGACACTGGGTTGTCTCTACTGGGGTCAGCACAACATCTGCTTTCCCATGTAATCCTGCATCTGATTCCCTTGGCTTTGAGGATCTTTATAAATAGGCTTGAAAAAGAGTGGGTGGAATAATTTGACATTGGTTTTATTTGGATTGAATTTATTAGGAATTGGGAAATATTTGAGGCCTTTAACATAATCAATGAGATGTGATGATTCTAAAAAGAAGCATAATTCATTATAAGGAAAAAGTAAAAAGCATAGCAACACAACTATTTATGCACAGCTATTTATGATCTTATTTGGGGAGGTTGTTGTTTGTTTTGTTTTGAAAAAACTAATTTCAGTCCAAGTTTTTCATGAATTCAAAAGAACAATAACTCAGTGCCAGATCTTCTGTAATGAAAAGTTCAGACCATTTAAATATCGTTACTCAAAATTTAACAAACTTGATGGCTGAGCCGTGGAAAGGCAAACAGTGTAAACTTTCTAACATGCAGCTGTTGAAACATGAGAAAAGAAAATTATTTTTGTGAAATATCAGCAATAAACCTGAAAATAATTATTACAATAATTATTATTACGTATGAATCACAGTTTTCTGAAACATCTAGTATAGCAATGTGCACAAAAGTTGTCAAACTGGGCTTCTATAAGTCCCGGATCTCATGAACATTTCCTCAGAGGTTTGTGAGTTTTTAATAGTTTTTAAAAGTTCGATATTTTATGATATCAAAATTTATGATAATAGTTTTTAAGAATAAAAACAATTTATGATAAAAGTTGTTATAATAATGAATCTGAGTGTGAAAGGCATTTTCTAACATTTGAACATATATTAAATCTTCTAAAATTCTCATGAATCTTTGAGATAGCTATTAATTTTATCTTAATTATATAGATAAGAAAATGAACAGAAAGTATATCAGGCCCAAGGTTATTTGTCTGCATAATTAAATCAAAACATTATTAAAAGTAATTATATATGTATTCAGAGTTATCTGACAACAAAAGTCTAACCTTAGAAAAGCCACAGAAATATTTTAGCTTTATGTCTTCATTTAATCATAGGTTTAAGGTCTAAATATGCTCATTATATTGTTTATGATGATGGTTCAGCTAGATAATGTTTTGATGATGTAATATGTCCTTAAAAAGTGACCCATCAAAGATTCATAACAAATATTTTCCCTAACAACTTCCTTCTCCTTTTTCTATTTTGATATTAATTTTGGGGGTAACATAAATGAATTTCACTCCTACTTTACTCACAAAACATAGTAGAAAAGAATTACTGTCAGTAAAAATAAACACCTTCATTCCAAGGATTCAAATCTATACTGTGTGGGTTGTCTTGTAGAGGGTCCTATCAATTCAGGGAAGGTAATCAAATCCTGGAAGTATTAGCATCATCCAGAGAAAGTGAACCTATTGGTATTTTGTGGAGAGGAGCAGAGCAGAGCCAAGAGCCACTGGTTATATTCTAGTCCAAAAGTGGTAGGCTGAGATTCAGTCCAAAGGCAGAAGGAAAAAACAATGTCCCAGCTCCCCACAGTCAGAAAGGAAGTCTGACTTGAAAGAGATTCAGCTTTTCTCTTCTGCCTTTAACTTAATGGCTGCTACTTGCTCACAGAAGGGAAGGAGATCTGCTTCATACTATCTAAGAATTTAAGTGTGCAACTCACTCAAAAGCACTTTTACAAACACATCCAAAATAAAGTTTGACCAAATATGTACACACTTCATGGCAGAGTTAAGAATACATAGAATTATCCATCACTGGCCGCCCTCATTCTTGAGCCTGGTGAAACATTGTCAGTCTTCATACTCAACCTTTTTATCACAATTCAGAGTTACAGTCAATATCAATTTACTCAGATTTGTGTCACCTTCACAGTCTTCTTTCGTTCACATAATTTCTTAAAATTTTACCTTCAGCTTGATATTTTATAATCTGAAATTTGAAATAATGCATTGAACTATTTATTCATCTATTTGTGCTTGACCAATAAATTGACCATTTCCCAAGTCTTCTAGCTCCATGGTCACTGCTGTTGATGTTTCTTCTTACTATTAAGAAACCTATGAAGCCTGCCCAAATGCTCACTACTTTTCACTTAATGTCATTAATAAATCACTGAAACCTCTAGACTATATCTTTTACTCATCCACTGGCCATCTCTATATCCCATCCCTTATCCAGGTCTTCTTTCATCTCTCATTGAGTTACAACAGCCACCTAACAAAGGGTCTTCTTGTCTTTACTCATGTTCCCTTTTAATCCTCAATTATAAGGCAACAATTTAACTAATATCGATGCTTACAATTCTATAAAACCATCCCAGAGTCATTATTATAAATGGAAAACTCTGGGAATTGAATAAAGACCCTGTATTGTTCAATTATTGCTTGTATCTATCTCTTATAGATAATGATTCAAGTGATTTTCCTTTATTGATTTTAAATTTAGAAATTTGAACCCTTCTTGTATAAAATGGAACCATTAGTGATGATTATTATTTGGCTTTTATTTTTATATACACCAACGATAATCTCCAACATAATATTGAAAAGAAGTGATCATAGTAAATATCCTTGTGTTTTACTGACTAAAATGGAGTTTTAATATTTCCCTTTGATGTGATATACGTTTAAGTTTATTAAATGTGTGCAATATATTTTATCAAGCTAAGCAAGCTTGTACCTTCTTAGCTGAGGGTTTTAATTTACCTCTTTGTATTATTCCTAAAGGATTGTTAGAAAAATTACAAAATAAATTGTATCCCATCAGAATTGAATTGTAAAGAATATACTAATTTCCATATGATTTCCAGTACAGTGTAACAACAAGTCCTGTTTTCCTCTATAGTTTACTAAGTTCTTCTGTATTAATGCACTTTGGATTCAGCTGCTGTGACTTTTCCAGGTGGACATTACTGGAGATGCTTATCTGGTGATTTTGGGCCTCCCAACAAGAAAGAACCAGGTGAGTGGACACATTCAGGATAAAGCATCTTCTTGAACTGCTGTTGACAGAGTCCATGGATATCCAGTAATGAGAGCATTACTGAATTTGGAGATAAAATCTCTGCAGCTTCTTGAATAGAGACAGTTGTGTTGCTTCACCATATCTTTATCTGTCCCAAAACCGTGATAATTTTTGAACCATGAGAGAGGGCTATAAAGTAAATGGAACAATTTTCTAAGGGAAAGTTTTGGAAGAGGCCTTTTGGATGGTTGGGAAAACAAGCTTCAGTTATCTCTTTCTGTATCAACAGTGAGTAAAATCAGCCAAGATACTGTAGTATACAACAAGAAGAGAGAACAGCTTTATATATAAAAAAATTGAAGTATATCTGGTGAGAAATAAACCAA
Source organism: Muscardinus avellanarius (assembly GCF_963383645.1). Classification (NCBI taxonomy): domain Eukaryota; kingdom Metazoa; phylum Chordata; class Mammalia; order Rodentia; family Gliridae; genus Muscardinus; species Muscardinus avellanarius. The sequence continues at coordinate 165,658,990 of NC_137787.1, forward strand.
GAATAAGAAAGAACTTGTATCTTGTTTTCATGAGATGGAAAGACGAATTAAAATTCAAATTATTCATGGGGGGGTGTATATCAGAGAATGATCTAACTTAAAGATTTTTCCAGCATCATTTTAATTTAAGCAGAATCCCCAGGTGTGGTGGTATACACATTATCCCAGTACTTGGAAGGCTAAGAGAGGAGGATCACAGATTTCATGCCAGCCTTAGTAGCTTAGCAAGAATCTCAAAAACTTAGTGAGAACCTATTACAAAATTAAAAATAAAAAGGACTGGGGTGTAGCTCAGAGGTACAGTGCCTTCAGGTGCAGTCCTAAGTACCAAAAATAGAAGAAGAAGAAAAAAAGAAACTTTTGGGAAATATTTACTAGACTTCTTTGTTCATTATCCATATAATACAAAGAAATTTTCTTTTAATTCAAGTAACAATAAAGTTCTACAGTAAAAAAAAAAATGAGGTAAAAGCTTCCAGATTCTGTCTTTTTAAAATAACAGGGATGGCTGGGCATGTTGGCACATGCTTGTAATCCCCGCGCTTGGGAGGCAGAGATAGGAGGATCGCACAGGTTCGAAGCCAGCCGCGCTGGCTTAAGAGATAATGTTTCCAAATAAAACCTATAAAATAGGTCTTGGAGTATAGCCCGGAGGTAGATGGGCTTCCAGGAACCCCAGTATCACCAAAAACACCAAAAAATAAAAAAAAAACAAAAAAAACCAGAGACACTTGAAATGAATAAGGGAATGTAAACCTTACCATAAACATGTTTTATTTATTTTGAAACATGAACAATTATAAGCATAATTTATAAATAATAAAAATGTGCCCCCCCTGCCGGGCGTGGTGGTGCACGCTTGTAATCCCCGCGCTTGGGAGGCAGAGACGGGAGGGTCTCACAGGTTTGAAGCCAGCTGCGCGCGCTGGTTTAGGAGAACCTGTTTCCAAATAAAAATGTAAAAATAAGTCTGGGAGTGTAGCCCAGAGGTAGAAGGGCTTCCAGGAACCCGAGTACCACCAAAAAATAAAAAAATGTGCCCCCCCCAAAGAAAAGCCTTCCAGCAAACAAGTATTTGAATTTCAGTTTAGTGTTATCATTGATACAGGGAATCTTTGGGAAATAAGAACAAAACTTGAACAAAGCTACACACACACACACACACACACACACACACACACACACACGGACTAAGACATCCTTTTCACTTGATATTGCTTTTCTGTCATAATAAAGAGAATTTAGGCATACTATGAGCCACCCTTGTTAAGTGGCAAACCTCCCTAGGCCTTAGCTTTTCCCCCAGACCTGCAGAAGGAAGGAGCGCAGGAGAGGTTGTCAGGATAAGAGTCATGGAAGGAAGATAAATATAGTAATTATCCACATCTGTGTGATATCTCTTTCTTGATCAAGCTTTTCTGTCACTAAATTAAATCCCTAGGAACATTTAAAAATGGGGTAGGGGGTAAAAATCAAGTATGACTCAAAATAATATTTGTATCTTATTTTCATTTTGACCAAATCAGCATAAGCTAATTCCTGTTGCAGAAATGCATGTTACAATAGAGCAGATTTTTATTACTTTTAAAAGAAAAAGGAAAAGTTTTTTTTACTATGGCTTGAACTTAATTTCACCGGGGGCAGAATAGCTGCAGGACAGAAGCAGACAGTGCATGCGCTGCTGAGTGATGGTGGTCACTCGGTGACATTTTGGCCACCACCAATAGAGCTGCTCCATCATTTACCTCCTCTTGTCTCTTTCCTCCACCTTATCAGCCTTAAAAATAAGACAGGAAACCTGGCACCAAGGAGCAACTCTAGATGATATACCTTGAGGCCATATTAACACAATTTCATTAAGCAATCCGTCCATTATTATAATGCACATTAAACAATATTCATTAAATTTCAATATTTTAGGTCAGAAATAGTAAACTAACATTCAATGCTGAGGTTATGTTTCTATCAAAGCTTGCACAAGATTGACAAAACAAAACTAAAATCAGAGTGTCTATGTTTTTAGAGAAATTGCAATCTATTTAATCACACAGTAAAATCCAGACATGTTTAGAAAGGCCAGTCTTTCTATCGGTTTTTTTTTTTATTAGAATCCATTAACTAAACCAATTAGTTTACCATCTGATATGTTTTCTCAGTTTGTGGTTCATGGATACACATAACATTCACATGGGGTATGTGGCAAATGGATACAATTAGTTTACTCAATATATACTAGAAATTAGGGTAACATATTAAGGCTTCTTTCAACTCGAATTACATATGGGACCTATCTTTAAGTAAATCAACCCATGAGAATCTGCAAGAAGTGAACCAGTATAAGCAGAGTCACTGATGGTATTGCTTCTCTCATTATGCTATATGCTGTATGGTTATAGATATAATCAGTTCTTCCTGGGACAGCTATAGGAGATAGCCTGTGTCTTGACCATAGCTTTTTATTGACAACAAGGAAGGTGTATACTCTCCACTTGGCAGACATGTATTTTGGCCCAAATCGCCTAATTTCGTGACTTTCTAACTATGACTGGTGAAGAAGCTCTTTGATGGTCTAGTTTCATAGTGTTCTTTTTTTTTATTATTATTATCCCTGGAAGTCAAATCTTCAGCAAAGTATGCTAACTCTCTCAACATTTTATAAACATCTGATCACCACTTTCAAACCCTTTTTTCCTGAAATCAAGCAGTGCTTTGGTTATCTGCAAATTAATGAACACCAAGACTATCATACTTGGCCTCTTTTATATATGAAGAATTGTGATCATTTTAAAGGCTATGAGGCAAGTTTCAACAGCCTTTTGGCATTCTTTTTTTTTTCCCCGAGAGCAAAAGTAGAGGGAAGTGGGCATGAAATCACTGTTCAACATGACAACTGAACAACGGGAACACACTTTTAATAGACATATTTCCTAATATTGATCTACGTTTGTTCAAAAGCCAAGAAAATAATGTATCCAGTGCAGACTCATCTACAAATATAACTACTCGTTGGGCAATGTACAAATTGGAAGAGCAAAAAAAAAAAAAAATCAATGGGATTTGAATTAAGGATCCTGTAAAGTATAATGCGAATATAGGTTACATATTATACCAACAAGTCTTGAATATACTCTGCCCAGATTCAACATCCTTCCATGATTTTAATGTATACTTTGTTAGAAAATGGTACAGTTCTCTGAAGGAATCCATTGTCAACAGGAATATAAAAGTAATGTCTCATGATATTCATGCAGAATTTCACTACAGAAACCATGGGCAGAAATATCCAAAGTTTTACTAATACTTCTATTGACTTTCAAATTTGCAAATGAACTTTCAAATATGTCTAACTGTAATAAAGCTTAGCTCATTTGAAAGTAAATATAAACTGTATTTTCTACATATAGTTGCATTAACTATAGCACTCTTTTAATAGCAAAAAAAAAACAAAAAACAAACCTTAGAACTACCACATTGGACACAAATACCATAAAACTAACCTCTGCAAAACTCCCTCATCCCAACATTTCCACAAATGTCTCATCTATTCTACCTTCCCAGTGATCTGGATGGAGAGAACTGACACAAATTCTTTAAGTACTGGGAGCGGGTCACTCATGCTACTTTTCACAGGGAAAACTTTCGTGCTAGGAAGTTACCTCTTGATACTGAGTTGGGATTAAGTGATGCTGGCAAAATAAAATTGTTTTTCTTACTTTTTCTGTAAGATTATTCTCTATTATTTCTATACTCCTGAGAGTTCCTAAACATTTTTATCATTCATGAATAAGGTATCTAAATTATTTTTTTTGCTGAACCGGGGGCATGGTGGTACACACTTGTAATCCCAGCATTTGGAAGGCTGAGACAGGAGGATTGCGGTTCGCAAACAGCCTCAGCTACTTACCTATGCCCTTGGCAACTCAGTGAAACCCTGTTTCAAAATAAAGAATAAAAAAATAGGGCTGAGGGTGTTGCTCAGAGGTTGAACACCCCTAATACCACAAATAAGTAAATAAATAATTTTTGTTGGATTACAAAAGCTGCTATTTCCTACTCAGTCATACTTCTGATATCACCTCTTATCATCTCCATTATTTTTTTCATTTTCTTCATCTTTGTCTTGGTCTTTATTTTTTTTAACTTTACCAGTCATTTGGATTTCTTATACAAGAAAATGGAGAGTCCAAGAAGTCTATTAAAGGAAGACTCAGTGAGTAGAGATTTCAAATACTTGTTATTCAGTATCACATCTTTCTCATAGTCATTTTTTACCTCAAATGAATAAAAAAAATCTGCCTTTGCTCAAAATCAGAAACACTCATTGAACAGAAATAGTTTACACATTCCTCACCTAATGTCCTTTACTGTAAAATGTGAATGAGATGACCTATATTGCATTATTCAAAATGGCATATGACCAAATGAGATAGAATATGTCAACATACCATGAAAATATAAACTTAAAATATTACTTATTTATTTAATGAACCTCTTACCAATACTTACACTGAATACATGGTGGTGACAATCTGGCATTCCACTTATTTTTCTACAAAAATACTACAATATACCTAGAGTAGATGATCAAGCTCCTACCACAACTCTTTCCAAATAATTTGGGTATATTTGATTCTCCCTTAATTGCAAAAATGACTGTGATACTAAAATCAATCACCTCAGAAATACCACCTAATGAAATTTCAGACATGTAAAAATATTTAGACAAAAACCTAAACAAAATATATTTTGTTTTCTAACACTAGCTAGTCTAACATTTTTCATTTCTTTTTAAGTTGTTATAGAAATTATATCTTATCTAAAGAAACAGGTGAGGGGGTTGTGAAGAAGATACCATATCTCACATGTACATTCAGGAGAATAGTTAAAAGCAAGTTACTTCATTATAAAATGTGTTTTTTATTGCAGTCTGAACTAACATTCATGGAAAAACACAGAGACTACTATGATATTTCAATGGACAGACATACTGTAAGATTTCTTTAGGAGAACCCTGGGCATTTTGACCTGTTTTCTCTTAGACTTTGCCCATGGGCTTTTTCACTCTGATGATTTTGCTTTTTCCCTTTTACCACAATAAATCACAGTTGTGAGAATAACAATTTGCTGGATCTGGTGGGTGCTGCTAAAGAATCAGTAAATCCTGGCATGGAGATGAGGCTCTGCCATTTAGCCAAACAATGGTCCACCTATATGTCTTATAGGTGATAATCTAGGCAGGTGAGACTAAAGAAGATAGATCCCTGTGGGTGTGGCCTTAGGAATTATGCTTTTGTTTTTTAATACACTTGGTTGTTGGCTTTCTTGATTCTGGCTTCTATGAAGTGAGGGCAGAGCCCTTGCTCTGCCTCTCTCTGCTTTCAGCTGCCATGCCCTGAGCTCTGCCTACCGTGGCCTCACATAGACTGAATGCCAAAATCTTCAAATATTGTGAGAAAATATTTTTTTCTTTAAGTTGTGTACTCAGTTGTTTGTATTATAGTACTAATAATGTTGACTGAGAAATAAATTAATATCAGAGAAGTGATGTCACTGCTATTGCTAAGTCTGATCATGTGTTTCATGAATTTTTGGAACTGGTTTCTAGGAGGAATTCAGAAAGGCCAGATGTGGCTAGACAAGCTCAGGAAATTTCAGAAGGCAAAGAGGACACCATAGAACAATGGAATAGAGGCCACATGTGGTACAATCTGGCAAAGAACTTATCAACATTTTACCTCTGTCCTAAACTGTCAGACTAAATTAATATAATGGGCATATTAATATAATGGGCATATAATATAATGGGCATATTAAGCTAGCAGAGGAAATCTCAAAACTGCAAAGTATCTAAACTGTGTTATGGATGTTGATGTCTGCATTCAGCCAATTGAACAGTGAATTTCAGAAACAGGAAGCAATGCAGAAAGATTGTATAAATTTTAAGTTTGGCCAGAAAGGCATGTGTAAATCTGGGGTCCAAGGAGATGATGCTCTGGAAGAAAGTAAGATGGCTGAAGGGAGATGGATTGTTTTACATAGGAGCAAAGAAAGGAACGTGGTCAGAGTAGTTCTAGCCCAAGTGCAAAAGCATGGAATCAAGGGCCTAGCAATTGTGGCTATGAGTGAAACGGTCCTGCTGGCAGCCATGATTGAGTCAGGCCCAGTAACAGCCATGATTGAGGAAGGCCCAGAAACAGCAGTGATTGTAAAAGGCTTTTACTTACCTTTCCTACTGGTGGTTGATTTCCGTGGTCACATAATGCTGGTTTTGATGAAAAAAAGATCGGTGTCATGGGGGCTTGGCCCCAGATTTCAAAAAATGGCCTGAGAAGCCAGGCAATGTGTGGCAGGCTCGGAATTCCTGCAATAGGCCCAAATGAAAAAATCTGTGAAGTGGTGAGGGTGAAGCCAAGGTTCTAAGAAACAAACAAAGAAAAAAAAACATAATAAAACATAATTAAGAAATGTGGAATAACTGCAAGGAAAGGCTGCAACCTGCGGGCCATGGAGGCCGGTTGAGAGAGAGAGTATGCAACCCATTGCAACCAACCAGGTCATAAGGGCAGGGCTACCACCACCTCTTGGAGATCACATCTCACCATCATGTGCAGCAGATGTCAGAAATGCAGCTGCAGGATTAAATGTTTGTTTGGTGGGTTTCAATCCTGTTTCGGTCCCATTCCTTCGTTATCTGGTCCTGTTTCTCTCTTTGGGAAGGCAAATGTTTAATTTGTGGCATTGTATATTGGATGCATGTAATTTGCTTTTTTATTTTCTTTTACAGGGGGCTTGCAGCCAAGCTTTCACCTTGAGTTTCAGAGGAGACTTTGGACTTTGGGACTTTTGAGTAATGCTGGAACTGTTGAGCTAATGCACACTTTTGTAGAGGAACTAAATACATTTTCCATTCTGTGTGTGTGTGTATATGTGTGTGTGTGTGTGTGTGTGTGTGTGTGTGTGTGTGTGTGTTACTGGGAATGGAACCCAGGGGCATTCTACCTCCATGAATTCTACACCCCCAATCTTATTTTTTAGTCTTTTTATTTTTTTGAAACTTAGTTGCTAAGGGCCTCACTAAGTAGCTGAGGCTGTACATGAACTGCGATTCTCTGGTCTCCGCCTCTCCAATGCTGTACGATCCACCAGTTTCCTCCTACAGAATGCTAGGATTACAAGCATGCACCACCACAACTGGTGCATTTTCCATTCTTAAATGGAAATGTGCTTTTCAGGGACTAGTAGAGGAATGTTATGATGAGGTATAGAATGTCCCCTGAAGAAATCATATATTAGTATTCAGAATTAATATAATTGGAGTTGTGATGATTGTAACCTCATCAGTGGATAAGTTTATTGCAAAGGGTTTACTGGGTGGTAATTTAGGCTGATGAAGTATGGCTGGAGAAAGTCAGTCCCTGGGGATGTGGTCTTGGGTATTTTACTTTTTATTTCAGTCCCCTTGCTTCCAGCCTCCATGATATGAGAGTAAACCCTTGTTCTCCCTCTCTGTGCTTCTTGGTGCCATGCCTTGAGCTTCGTAGATCCTGGAGTCCAGAGAGACTCCAGATAATGGAGAGGAAATCTCAGCAAAGCTAGAATGTTAGGGTAGGAGAGGAAGAAGTCTGAGGTTGATCAATGGAGGAGCTACATCCGAATATGTGTAAAAGTATGAATACAGCATGGTTAACCTGAACACTCATTGTTGGGAGGGCGGGGAGGGGAACTGGGTGGGAGAGGGCACCAAGCATAATCTAAATGTATATCATTTTCAATATATTCCACATATTGAAAATAATAAAAAGTTAAATTAAATTAAACTGAAAAGCAAAAAAGTGAAAATATACATACAATCTGGAGAGAAACCAGAACATAGAAAGCATATATTAAAAGGCATCAGAATATAGCCAGGCGTGGTGGAACACGCTTGTAATCCCTATACTTGGGAGGCTGAGACAGGAGGATGGCACAGATTCCAAGCCAGCCTCAGCTACTTAGTGAGGCTCTCAGCAACTTAGTGAAACCCTGTTTCCAAATAAAATATAAAATAGATCTGGGAGTATAGCCCGGAGGTAGAAAGCCTCTGGGTTCCATCCCCATTACCAACCCCCACAAAAAAAGGCCTCAAAATATATTAATGGAAGGAGCCATAAACAATTCAGCAAAAATGAACTCAGGCACATAATAGATAGATGGATTTATCTGAGAGCTCCAACTCAATGGGAGACCCTTTTTCTTTATGAGTTTCCCAGGAGGAATCAGTAAGTAAAGAATTGGCTGATTTCAGTATCTTCTCCTAGCTCCCACACTTGTGATAGAAGCTGACAATGGTCATTTTTAGTTTAAGAATTAAGTGGTAATAATTCATACCTTAATTTTTACAACATCAATTTTAAATATACCGTAGAAAGTGGCTACCCACAATAAAGAGAAAGTAGAATTTTTTTACTGGAAATATATCAATTAACTTATCCTCATCTGTTGGCTAGCATAGTGGACAAAGTTTGTCAGACTATTAGCATTATTGAAAGAGCAGCCAAAGTACCTGAGAGAAGATTGGAAATTACTAACAAGGTAGCTATTATCAATTATAAAAAAATGTACTGTTTATGTGGAAGCTAACCTCACCAGAAAATTGAAAATTTTGACTATCTATAATATTGTAGTATACAGTATTAATATAACATTTGCAGTGGCTGCTTTATAGATATTACATTATATTCATAGATCTTATCACAGTATACTTACACTAACATTTTACTAGTACAAATAAAGTGCAAAACATGTTCTCCTTTCATCCAAAATTTTACTCTTTCTTTTATGAAATTGCCTTAAATCATCCCTCTATCTACATTGAGAACCACACCAGATAATGCTTAACTTTTACTTCTGCAAACCTGGAGGCTCTCTGAAAAAAAAAAAAAAAAAAAGTCTTAGGTGCCCATCTCAGAGACTAGATCAGATGCATGGAGAAACCAAGGGTTTTTGCCAAATGGTATAGAGTATGGGAAATGTTTAGGATATTTAGAAAGGGGCATTCTCAGCCGGGCATGGTGGCGCAAGCTTGTAATCCCAGCATTCGGGAGGCTGAAACCTGGAGGATCGCGGTTCGCAGACAGCCTCAGCTACTTAGTGAGGCCCTCTGCACCTCAGTGAGACCTGGTTTCAAAATAAAGAATAAAAAAATAGGGTAGGGGGTGTAGCTCGGAGGTCAAATGCCCCTGGGTTCCATCCCCACACCTGCAAAAAAAAAAAAAAAAAGAAAGAAAGAAAGAAAGAAAGGGGCATTCTCAATAATGACTGAGATAAAAGTTGTATCTCCCTGCACAGTTAGTTGATACAGGGGTCATATTTATCAATAATGTCATTCAGAAAAGGAATTGTGTAGCCAGGTGTGGTGACACATGCTTGTAATACCAGCATCTGGGAGGCTGAGACAGGAGGATTATAGTTCTCAGCCAGCCTCAGCTATTTGGTGAGGCCTTTTGCAACTCAGTGAGACCCTGTTTCAAAATAAAGAATAAAAAATGGGGCTGGAGGTGTATCTCGGAGGTAGAATGCCCCTGGGTTCTATCCCCAGTACCACACACACACACACACACACACACACACACACACACACATACACAGTAGGAATTGTGTGACTTCTTTTGCACATAACTAGAATTTATATTCACATTAGAATTAAGTTGACATATTAAAACTGCTCATCAAAAAGAATTGATTTTGCAGACAATCAGTTGGCTTTTGTAGTGTCTGCACAGTTCACATTGGCCCCTACTTCATCATCACGGACCTCTTGGTCCCACAGCAAAAACCACTAATTGTATTCTATAACGTGATACCTATCACTCTGCCACGCAGTGGTTCTCAAACTTGGGTGGTCGTCAGAATCACCTGAAGAATTTTAAAAATCCTAATACCTATGCCCGACCCCAGGGATACCAATCTCACTGGACACAATAGTTTCTAAAATCCCCTAAATGCCTTTAACATACCGCCAAAGTACCTTGCTGGCAGGTACTATGACAAGAAGTCATCGGAATTCTCAGCAAATGGGACATAGGAGCAGAGAGGGAATTCTTGGTTTATTTTTGTGCACTGAGTCTTATGTCCCTCAATAATAGAGGACCCAACAATGGATAAACCAGAGAAGAAAGCATGTCTGCAATGAGAAAACAAGGTATCAGAGCCACTGAGCAGAGCAGAAAGCAGGCGAGCATACCTAGACTTCGAAGCCCCATGTGTCCTCCTCTATCTCTATCACCAGCTCTTTTGTTTGTTTGTTCCACTTTGAAGGAATTTGTTTTTGTTACAACAACCAAAGGAGTTTTAACGGATCCACTCATTCAACTCAAATTCTCCAGCTCATTAATTTCTAAATGTAAATGATGCTACCACTACAAATGCCACTCATTGTTTACCTTAGTACTCATTTGGCATTTAGGAAGTTAGGTTCTGTGTTTGAATCACTTTAGGCTATCGCTTACCTTAGCAATCGACACATGCTGAGTGGTAAGGATGAAGTATTGTTTATATATTGTCAACAGTCTGACCACATCAGGAGTTTATTGCTTGTTGATAGAATTATTTGTATCTGTGATAAAACGGGTTGTGTACTTTAAAACAAAGCTCAGAACCTTTGATTAAAAACAATAATAGGTAAGCTGTGTGTGGTGGGCACGCTTGTAATCCCAGTACTTGAGAAGCTGAGATGGGAGGATTTCAAGTTCAAACAAGATCAAACTCAGCAACTTAGCAAGACCCTGTATATGTATAAAATTAGTCTGGAGGTATAACCCAGAGGTCGAATTCCCCTGTGTTCAATCCCTAGAACACATAAAATAAAATTAAAGAATGAAAAGAATAATGTGGTTGACATACACATCATGCAAAAATAACCAATATGGTGTTTTGCCTACAGGGAAATATATATTTACTTTTTCTCAATTCCTACTCAATTGGCTGACTCCTAAATCATCTGTACTGTCTGTCCTCCAGCAGGTTAAATTACAAAATGTGCCATTAGGTGACTCTTTACTATTTCTACATTTACTACAGAGCAAAAGATGCTTGGCCAATCTTTTTTCTTTTTCCCTGAAAGTACAATTCCCTATTCCAACAAAATTATAAGCTCTTCGGGGACAACAACTATGTTTCCAACTTCAGTCATTATTCTGAAATGCCATGTTATGTGCATCATAGAGTCTGTGTGAAAGAATATGCTCAAATGAATAAATGAGGATCAATTCAGTTTTTTTTTATATATGCCAGTTGCACATATTAAAGATAAATGCTGGCACCAAGCCTGCACATGAGGAGAACTGATAATTTTTACACTGCAGTTTACAATAATGTCTTGATTCTATTATCATCTTTCTTATGTTTTAAAAATGAAATCCATGTAATTTATATGAGTGAGATACTCTCCTCCAGTAATAAATGGCTTTGTGCCGATTGTAAATTTGCTAGTTTTAATGCAAACACATTGGGAGCTAGAGAAGACTTTTTCCATGAAAAATCCTAAATTATCACTGAATTCCACCAACATCCAGAAGTTTTATGATGTACTAATACAAGTATTAACTGACATAAGCATATAATGACAGAGACAAAACTGTGTTCAAAAAGTCACACAAGCATGTTAGGTTTTATTTGGGAAAAATCATAATTTTTTCAAGAATTCAGAGAAGTAATTCCTTTAGACACAGAAGCCATTTTCCATTCTCTTGAGAATGTTTAGAATAGTTACAAAGATAGCAACCCAATATTCCTTCAAATGTTATATTCTTGATTGATTAAAATGTTTATATATATATTATTAAAGAATATTGTAATTTCAAAGTTACTAAAGGCATTTTTCCCAATGATAGAATTGAAAGCAAAACACTGAGTTAGAATTACAAATCTACACTCTTATAGATATGGGAATAATATATTTTGTTCCATCAACATGTCTACTTTACATTATTCAGCACAAAGCTTTGTGAAATAAGAATCATGGGAATATAAGAATATAAAGGAAAAAGGTACAAATAACAGCTTCATAAACTGAGAAATGTACATAAATAAATCATGTATATGTGGGCAGTTTGCTTAGCTGGCAAGAAACAAAATATGGGAAATCTGCTTGTTAAACAATAACTACAGAGTGTGCTTTTATGATGTTTTTCACCACAGTAATTCATATTAGAGATAGAAGCAGTTGCATGTTAAATAAAATCAGTGAGCATTGTTCCCTTCGCATTGCAAAGAGCTGACTTATGTTGTTTTTAGATGCCTCCCATTAGAAAGTAAATATTCCTTCAATGCCATGCATTTCACAAAATTTAATAAAGACGAACTATAAATAAAGTCACAGAGAGATTTCAGACATTTTTATTAGGAGATTGTTGAAAAGAAAAAGAAAATTAAATACAATAACAGTAAACGTGGTTCTCACATTGAAACCAGGCTCAAATAACTAGGCTACCATAGAAAAATTTCCAATTCTTGCATTATGATGTAAAAACAGATTTTTGTACAGGTTTTGTACAACAAAATTCGTAATAACCTTTTATCATTTTTAGAAAACTTTAAATATATAGATAAAAATAGACAATTTTCATAGGTCCTACATGAAGATGAGTATGTTCTGTTCCAAGGGCTTGCATAGAGCGCAAATGTGGTTATAATATAGAACAACTAGACGTTAATATTTGTAGGATTACAAAAGCATGAAAACCATAAAATGGGCACAATTTTACTTGTTTATGCCAAAACACAAACTTCTAAACCAATCAGTTTAACTAAAAATAAAAGGGGGGGGGGGAATTAAGTTACAGACTTACAATAACATTTTGTGAACTGTAATATTTACAACATGTTAGTAAAAGTCTCTCAACATACAGCTGATAGATTTTTCTTCAATCCTTTCTAAAAATTTTCCTTTTTTGTCAAACCAAACACTAAAGCATTCTCAAAGATCTTGAAAGTATGTACTTTAAAATTACTCAACCCCACTGTACAAGTGCCTCTATTCCAGGAGCAGAGCAATGGCCAATTCTACTACATATGGAAGTTGTAGACTTTTTAAAAGATCTCTCAAAAAAAGGTATGATTCAAAAGCCTTCCACAAATCCATCCAATTGTAAATTCTGTGATCCTTTAAAGACTGCATGTAGGGAAACACAAACAAAAATACATATAACTAGGAGTAGAATCTCTTCTGCTCAAACAAGAAAAGACAGTTATGGAAGAACTACACTTAGAAAACCAAGTTTCTACAAAGCATTTACTAACCATATTTTAAATAAAAATATTGCTCCCTTTTTACGCAAGCTAAAATAGGAATTGTACATATAACCTTTTTATTGTATTAAAAATGGACTTAGCTGGTTAAAATATCAAGTTACATAAAAGAATTATGTTCCAGCCTTACAAGGAAGACCTAAAATATAGAAGCTTAGTGCCAGAATATCTATAATGTTAATTTTTCTTAAACAAATAATTATTGCCCAATTAGAACTATCTTTAAACACGTTAAGCTAGTTTTCTTAGATACTTAAGATTTTGTTTTTATGGTAATAAATAATGGTATAATAAAATTTTAGGATGAAAGAAAAATCATAAAATGTACAGTGAGTGTACTGATTTATATCAGTCTTTAAAGGTGTAACTCCAGATATATAAAAACAAAGAGAAAGTAACTTTCGCGTGTAATAAGCACTGTTTGAAGCTTTACTTCCAGTTATCTGCACAAAAGTGAAAACACATACTGTAACTTTCAAAAGGACAGTGAAAATAACACGTAGCCACCCTTCCCTCTGACCAGGGTGGGAAGCACAACACATTTTAACTTTATCACTCAGGGCTACATGGTCTTGGACTGATACATCAAGGGTTTGTTAGGTTTTGTTTTTCAGCAACATTAACATAATATGGCATTAACATATAAAAATATTTCTGGTGTTTTGATTCACTGCTCAGCCACAATCCATTCTCAGTAGTGCAGTTTTAGGGCACTAACTAGGGATCAATATACAAATAAAAGTGGCTGACACAGAGTTCTGATGTCACCAGATACTTAAGATCTCATTCATTAATACTGTGACTCCAGACAAATATTTACATGCCTGCATGCTTTAAAACCAGAAAGACGTCTTTCTGACCAACAGGGTGACAAAACATAGTTTCTAAAATTGTCATTTTCCTAAATTCTAGTATACTACTGCATACATAATACCTTCCTTGTGTGTTTTATGTTTATATATTTGTACATGTGACCAACAGTTTGAATAAGAAGCAACATTATTATTTTTGATTCTATATACCACTACCAGTTTGGAATGAAAACATGTTACATTTTTATATATATTTATATATATTTTTTTACTTTTAAGAAAAAGAGACCTTCAGTGAAATGTTCTGGCTTATATTCAATGCTCCTTTTCAGATACGCAAAATGTTATTTCATTGCTGTTGTCAACATCCATTTGTTGGTCTTTTTGGAAAGTATGTGAAAAAAATCTTCAGGATAAAACCCACAATTGGAGAGTTTAAAGTTGAATGTAACAGAATATTACTCTTTATTTTTTTCAGGATCCTCTCTGCCCCTTACAAGTTCTTTCCATGTGTTCTTGCTGGTTTGGAGGGGGGTAGACATAATTCTGTAAGTCTGGGAGACCACTCCTACAAGAGTCTGTTGATGTGCTCAGATACAGAATTTTCAGAAGAGGAAAAATGGTTCATTCCACTTTAAAAAAAAGTTGGTCTTATTTAGACCTGCTTTTAACTCTTGTATACAAGTGTTCAGCAGCAAAGTTGCAGTTATTAACTGTAAGAAGATTGATACTTGTACATTTACAAACATTCTTAGGTCTCTGGTATGTATGAACCACAGGTGAAAATCAATGGAGAAAACTGCTTTTTTTTCCTTTTTTTGTAGAATACTTAAATGTTAAAGAACATTAATACACAAAGTTGAGTAAGTTCCCTTAAAAGGACTTTATTTTCTCCAAACTTTCCAGTGATGAATGTCTGACTGCAAAGTTCTTTACTATAACATGGGTTTCTTCAACAGGGAAAATTCAGTACATGACAGTAGTTTTCAAATACAGTCTTCCATCTAAAAATAAATGATAAAAATGATTAATGACATAACATTTTGGGAACAAATGTGAATATAAAAACTATGTAGCTTGATATAAAATATGTGGTTTTTATTTCACTTCCACTTGCTTTGAAAGCAATATTTTCGACATATTCTCAAGTTAATTTCATAATTACATTGAATTTAAATGATTGAAAAGAATACAGCATTTTTAGTTCTCATAAATATATATTTGCTATTTTGATATCAGTTCCAGAGCACACGGAAAATAGATAAGAGTATGTGTGTGTGTTTTACAGATATGCAAAGCTAGGTTATTTCTTTTGAATGACAATTACTTCCTCCAAGCTTGCAGAACCAAATTTTCTCTGAATGCACTCAGGTGTATCTCCATCATGAAAGACTGAGCCCCATCTAACACTTCAGCAGTGTTAAATATGCCATGTAATGTAAGTATTGTGCACATTTGTTGCTATTTATCTGGAAGTCTCCAAGGTTATTTCATCATTATCCATGAACCATAGCCTTTCTCCCCAGAAATGAGATTAACCCAACAATTAAACCTTAATATGTAAATATACTGCTCAACTTTTACCAGTGAAAAAATAGTCATATGGAAAATAAAAGGAAATCAAATCTTGGACACACTGCATAAACTATTTGAATGAAGCAGAAACAAACAACAACAACAAAAAAAAAAAAACGGAGAAAACCAAAATCCAATGAAAAACCAACCAAACAAAAAATGTTATTCTATTCTTCAAATATAACACCCTCCAATCTGTCCACCTTGTGGTGAGGTCTAGAGTTTGAATATATTGGTGACAAATATGTCTGATTTTCAAATTTTAATACCAGCAGTAGAAGACAAAGGGATCAGAAAAGTGAGATTTTTCAAATTTTGAGAAATGTATACTGCCATGTGAGTGTTGGAAAAATGTCTGATACTTTCACTGATTAAACTATAAGGAAATTGAAATAAGCTAGAGTAGGTTGAAATAGAAATGAAAGTTTAAATATTTCCAGATCTCACCTTCATCATTAAACTAAGTTTTTTGTACAACCTGCAATATTACATGAAGAAACGTATAACCATCAACACAAAACCATATATTAATTTATAGAGATATTGATATGCTCAAATTCTATTGTACTATCCCATGAATTTTAGCCTAAATTGTAGGTTTGAAATGTTTACCTCCAGGAACTTGTGTTTTGGTCTTCCATCTAAACATGTCTGACATCTCAAACATGTTTGGAGCTTACACAAAGATTTTGGATTTAATATATATGTACAGATCATGTGTTAGGTAGCTAGATAGAAATGAGCAGGTGGGCAAGATTAGGATGAACCTGAGGGACTTTGGAGACCTTGATGTACCTGAAAGAAAAAGTTTAGCAGCCATTAGAAATGAATCAGGGAACTCCCTGTGTGGATGGAGTTAGAGAACCATGGTTGGAATACTGCAGGGATATGAAAAGGCTAAATACCTGCAAATTTCACTTAGACCCAGGCCCCCAGGATGGGAAAGTTTCCAACTTGGCAAAAATAGCACACATGTGAGAGAGCATGCATAAGATATGGCAGAAAAGGACACTACCCAAAAATAAGTATGCAGAAGGAAAGAGGTATTTTTTTTTCCCCATGTGAAGAGCCCCATGCTGTTTTCCACTGTGAATGTGGCCTGTTCCAGAGCCCTTTTCTCTGGAACACACCCCTTTTATGTCTTCTTTTACACTTTAATAAATATTTTTTGTTGTTTCCTTTTCCATACTCTGTGAATTATTTCCCTTGGAAGAAGCTAGAATCCAGAAAGGCATTATTGCCCAATACAAATATGTATGTTTGTATGTGTGTGTGTATGTATGTATGTATGTATGTATGTACATTTGTTGGTAAAATAGAGGCACTCTCTACTTTGAGAAAGCTTCTATGATGCAAATGGGACTTTGTGGAGACCCAGTAAGCTGCTATCAGCCTCTGCCCTCCTTGACCCCTCTGCTGGACAGAGGAATGGACTGGGGTTTTCGCCTATTCAAGTGCAAATTATATCAGGAGCTTGTAACTGCAGTGACTGGCAGAATTGTAGCCCTTACCCCAGAAGTTCCTCAAGGTCTGCAGGGGTGAAGTGGGGGATGGTGTGTGGGATCTGTCAGTGGACTGTCTTTCTACTAGCTGCCAGGCTTTATCTAACTCATATAACAAGCCTCGCCCGCCTTCCTTCCCACTCCAAATGCCAGAGGTCAATTCTTTTGGCCCCAAACTATAATCTCCCATTGTTAATAAATATTACTGTAGTTTAGCTATAGCCATTGAGATATTAAAGGTAGGAATATCTTAAATCAAATATTAATCAATAATCAATATTGAAGTCATGAGATCTTGATGAAAACTCCCTTCTAAGTGTGGATTGACAGCACTCTCTGACATAGTGTGAACTAGTCTTCATTGCGTTTGCATAAACTGTGGCCTGATTAATTTCATTTACTTAGTTTGATTGCACCCACCTGTGGGACAAAGCTATGCTTTATTCCATACTATGTAAGTATATTAATATATAATTATTGTTAATTTCATTTTAGCAGAAATTTCAGCTCCTCACTTTGCATATAAACTTTTTAATAAGCTTGATATCCTAAGAATAAACTAGAAATTTCAGTGTTTTAGACTTACCACCAGGTTAAAAATTGAACCATTTTAAAGGTAATTTTGATTTAATGATTTCTACTAAATAAAGCTGCATATACTTTTTTTAAAAAAGCTAGCAATAGAAGTTATAGAAGTAACTGGAAATGTAGAGTGCTGATAATTTTACCAAAACTTTCTAATTCTTAGTTCCTTAATGTATTTATCCCCACTTTGTTCTCTTTTGGGGTGTCTTATTATTCCCAAAGAATCAATTATATTGAGAGTATGATTTTCATTTTATTTTAAAAATACACAATTTTTCTATGATTAGAGAGAGGGAAAGAGACCTTCTCAACTTTCTCTCAATTCAAATTCCATTAAGTAAAGTCATTCACATAATCTGAAAAAATAATCACTTGCTCAACATTAATATTTCAGTGTTCACTATGGATCTTTTAAACCTCTGCATACTGAAAAAAATGAAAGTATATAAAATAGTTCTTTAATTGTCTGTGCCTTCTACAGAATATAGAGATTTTTAATTGGTATTTTTATAATTGATTTTTAAAATCTATTCATGATTTTGCAAACATCTTTACATATGGATCCTATATAATATACATTTATAAAAATACATTTATAAAAATATTATATTTAGGTGCTCAGTATCTGATCAACTACACTTTACTTTTAATAAACATTTTTAAATTTTTTAATAATGTTTATCACAGATGGACAAGTGCATCAAATATTAAAGATGTCATCTACGAAATGGGTTCCCACCTGCTACAGTTAAGGTACTTTCATGACCAACCATTAAACACCAGAAATCCTGTGCCTTAGAACTAACTAGAGGCAGAAAAACATCAGACAGAGTCAGACTCCAGAAGAAAGACCCTCTCTTTCCCTTCACTAAAAGCATCTACCTTAAAAGCAATTCTACTGTATGATTTTGCAATTTATTGAAACATACTTGTGCATAACTAAAAGGATGCAAGAATAGATTTTTTACCTAATTTTAGACTATTCCAGAGAAAATATACTGGCCCTACAGCTCATAGCCAGTAGTTACACATGGACATACCCAGAGAGTTAAGACGCTTCTGGGTTATGGGGTTGCGGTTCTAACTTAGTCTTCTGATAAAAAAAAAAAAAAAAAACACCTGAATGAATGCTGAATGGCAAGAGTGCCAGGAATGCTATGCAAGTTCCTAATTAAGACATGCTATGCTTTTATGCTATATAGTAAGGTTTCTGATATTCCAATATGCTCTCCTCTTCCGACTTTCCAAACATCAAGAGAAGGCCTGTGTAAACAAGCTGCAGAGAGATTATTGGAGTCCCTAGTGTTTCTATAGCTAAGGCCTCATTATTCAGAGGTATGTTGTTTGCATTTGGTATCTCAGAGGGCTTACTCATACATTTTGTTTTAATAGTAGCCCTTTGAGCCTGGCCTAGTGGTGCATGCCTGTGATTCCAGTACATGGGAGTCGGAGACACAAGGGTTGGCAGGTTTGAATCCAGCCTTGGCAACTTAGCAAGGCTTTCAGTAACTTAATGAGACCGTATTTTCAAATAAAACATAAACTACAGCTGGATATTAACTCAGAGGTAGAATGCCCCTGGATTCAATCCAAAGAGCTATACACGCAAAAAAAAAAAAAAAAAAAAAAAAAGAATGGCCCTTTGTGCATAATATTTACCTACTAACTAGATAACCTCATACTTCCCTCCATTTTCTACAATGTCTTTATATGTCTGCATGTATTGGTCACCACTACAAAAAAAAAAAAAGTCTATTTTTGATGATGAGACACATTTACCAAGTAATTATTGCTTGATATTTAAATAGATTAAGATCCAATATACCAACAAACTTGCAGTAATGATTAACGTCTATATAGTTAATATTTACTGAGCACTTGTTGTTTACAAAGACTATATAGGTTTTGTCTAAACTTTCTAACAGCTCAATAAAATAGATACTTTTTTGGTCCCAGGATTAAACCCAGGAGCATTCTACCTCCAAGCTACACACCAGTCCTATTTTATTTTCTTTAGTTTTGAAGCAGAGTTTCATGAGGTTGCTAAGGATCTCACTAAATTACTGAAGCTATCCTGAAACCTGTTACCTCCCTGTCTCTGCCGCCCAAGTATGGGGATCGCAGGTGTGTGCCTCCATACTCAGTATAAAATAGGTGTTCTTAGTGCCTTTTACAAAAATGTTCTAGTAATACTCAAAGAAGTATCTTGAACAGTTCCACTGAGCTACTAAATGGAAGTGCAGTGACTATCCAGTGTGGATCCAAACTTCATGTCTGTTTCATTATATTGCTTTTTCTCCACTACGCAACTGACAGCCATGGTATGCCTCCGAGTCACGCTCACTGCCTCCTGGATTTGCTCCTTGCTGTGTTCCCAGGGACAGAAGCTGCATTTCAGCTCACCCAGCCTCAGCTAGCAACTGGACATCAGTATGGAATTTCTGTAGCCTGGTTTCAGAAAAACACCTTTACTTGACACGATGGTTATTTTCTTTTGTATGGGAGGTTGATATGACAGAAAAATCATCAAGCTCAACTTTGTGCATGGGAGTACTTAATTAAAAACTCTGTTCTAATTAAAAGCATTTGGGAGTAGGGGTTGAGTGAAACTATTTAAATTACAAATTCCTAATAGTTTCAAAGTTCATTGTGATTTGATGCTTACAGCTATAATTTGGTGTATTAGAAAGTATCTTGATCACTGAATAGTTTATTGCAGGTATGAATTTTGTATACTGTTTATCATTATTATGCAGATTTATATGGACAGATAATGAGTTGAAGAAAAATTGTAAATTATTTATAAAAATAAATCTCAGATTGTAATAGCAAAGTTGAAACTATCAAACCAGATCCAGTAAATATATAGTTATTTATTTGCAATGGCTGAGGAGAGAGAATGAGGACTCAGTCACAAAATTCTGTTGTTGTTTCTGTTCACATAACAGATTTAAAATTTTGGTTTAATTTTTTTGCAGGTATTATTATATGTTGTTATCTATAATGTATGTATACATAAAGAAGTTATCTTTTATTCTATACCTAAAATTAAAGTATTGAATAATTTAATCATTTATTTTAGCTAATAAAGATTGATATTAATCAAACTATGTAACACAATTTTATATTAGAAGAAATCTATACATTATGATAATTTCAAATTGCTTCAATTGGTTATGCTAAAAACCCAGTTCATCATTGTATAAAAATTATGTCATATTATTAGGAAGGGAATATGCTAGTGAAAATATCTCACAAAATATGCAAATAGGCATATTTTTTAGTTTTTGAATAGAACTCCCACAGAAACATCTACAAAAATCTTTCATATATTTTATAAATTGCATTTCTTCTTAAGAAGTAGGCTTATTAAAAATGGCATATATTTGCTCAAAATTTATATCCAGACACCTGTAATCTAATGGAAGTTGCTGGTTTCAGGGAACAGTTGTGCACACACATGCCCCACTACTCTACAGCTGGGGGAAATATTAGCACAGTGGAGGGTAAACATGTAAGATAATGTATCCAGAAAGTTTAATATGCATTTAAAGAATATGACGATGATATAAAATACAGTTTCCCTGAACCTCTTTCAACATAATGTCTTAATCACTCGAAGTAAGGGAAATCAAAACAAGCGATGAAAACAAATGTTAATGATTCATGTGATATTTGATAAGACAAGGAAAGGAAGTCAAAATAAAAGCAAACAAACAGAAACAGATGGGAAGGATCTTTGTCAAGTCATAACCCTTCTTCTAAAACCCCCAAAGGAAGAAGCTAATTAAAGAAAATATTGTTTCTTGCTTTTTTTTATAATTTTATATTTAGAGTAAGAACATTCTGCTACTGCTAAAGTAAAGCAGCAGAGACACAAAGTCTACAGTGAACATGAGAAATATTTTAAGAGAGATTGATGTTCAGCACAAGCCCATTTATAAGAAGATACTGAGTAAACATCATTTCTTCTCATGAAATGCAGATAATAACAGTGCAAGTGGTTTCCAGATGTTTGAATACTAATATATTCAAAGTTGTGTTCAAATATAATTAGAAAGCAAAAGCTAAAAAAGTTGTAGAAATTTTGATTTTATTTTTAATATAAGATTATCTGGGAACATGAAGCCTACAGAGTTGGGTCAAAGTAAAAAAGAGATTGACCAATTCCCTTTGTATGCTTTCTCCATCAATACCTGCTTCGGTTCTGCAAAATATAGATACAGACTGTGTGTAATAAAGAATATTATGTCTGTACAATATATGTAGACTAATGTAAGAAGTAGGTAATAGATTACCAAAGAGACCAATATGCCATAGTTCGTTAAAATTGGGTGGAAAACATCATCAATTTTTATTATAAAGCTAGCATGAATTAAAGTATGAAACAGATTTCTTTTGTTTTTGTTTCTGTCTTTTTTATGCTGGGGACTAGATGCCTTTCTGACAGCCTGTACCACTGAGAACACTTCCAGTCTCTAAAATAAATCTCTTGATTGTGGCTAGGATGAAGAAAAAATGTCATCAAGAACTGTTTTTAGTTATTTTTTTTTCTTCTAAGAAGAAAGTACATGAGAAAACACACTCTGCTTAAAACATATTTTGAGAACAGAAGATAATATAAAGCTATAATGCAAAGGTTAATAAGGAAACTACTTTTTTAGACAATGTTAGTGAAATTAAAACATAATTTCTATGAGGGAATTTTACACTAGACCCCAGGTTAGAACAAGTTGCTAGGAGAAAGATAAACTTTAAAAATTTGAAAATTTGGAGATGGTGAAATTAAATCATGAAGATTTATTGTTACTTACTGGTCAAGTGGATGTGATCATAACTTTTCTTATAAATGGGAAACTAAATATACAGACCAGCAATGAAGATTAAACTAACTAATGTGCAGAAAAGGCATTGGAAGACCTATAGATGGAGATAGTTAATCTCGTGGAGTTCGTTGACTCCAGCCTTAAGCAAAGTACATTTTCCTAAATGACCAGCTTAGCTTACTATATCACAGTTCAACCTAGAAGTGTAATTCTTGTGAATATCTGAAAGAAGAGACCCTTTGCCTGGGTTTTAAGCTCAACTACCTTGGTGATATCTTTGAGCAAAGAGAAATTTACTGCCAAATGGGAGATGATCTTACTTTACTGGATACTAAAGACATTTTGTTTAATATAGAAGAATCTTTCCCAAACAGAATGAAAATCTAAATCCTGGAGTTTCATCTATTAACATGTATGCAAAAAGTGAGTGTTCTTGAATTCATATTACCATGACTACAACCAAGTGCAATTATTACAAGTGATGATAATAACCAATCTACTGTTTGTCTATGTAGATGGCAATAAAACCCTTTTGACAAAAATGCTTCAGGTGTGAATGAATGGCCTAAATTCATGGATCTCACATATTATATTATTATAACTCAAATGTTGTTAACACTATTTGCTTTGGATGAAAAAAAAAGAAGCTTTTACTTTTCCGAAAGAGTTTTCAATATTTCAGCAAAAAAAAAAAATGCTTAAAGTTTGGCCATCATCTCTATTAGAAATAACAAACCATATGACTTTGTATACTTTTAGTACCTTGGACATAGCCTGGAATCTGGAAAATACTTGAAAGGACATATCAAAACTAGTATCACAAAATGAGGGAAAGAAGGACATTATATGCTTCTGGATGTTAAACTGTAAGAACACAGTCTCAGTTGGGCTTAGTACCTTGGTTTAGAACACATATCCTGAAGCTGGGAATAGTGATGGATGCAGGTAATCCCAGTACTAGGGCAGCTGAGACAGAAGGATCTCAGGCTTGCAGTCAGCCTCAGATACTTGGTGAAGCCTTCCACAACTTAGTGAGACCCTATTTCAAAATAAAGAATAAAAAATAGGGCTGGGAGTGTAGCTCAGAGGTAAAATGCTCCTAGGTACAATCTCCAGCACCACAAAAAAAAAATAATAAAAAATGAAAATAAAAAAGACCTGAACCCAATCAGATGCAAAAGGAGAAACATTCTATAAAAAGCAAAGGATGGTATTCCTAAAAAAATCTATGTTAAGCATTAGTTTGATAAAGTAAAAGATATGTTGAACATTAAAGAGACTAAAGAGACCTAGCAATTAAATATTTAATCCTGATTTGATTCAGCAATGAAGGGAAACAAATCCTATAAAAGGATATCCTTGGGTCAAATGACAAAACTGAAATTTAGATTTCAGACTAAAGTATTGTGTCAGTAAAATATTTACTGAACTAGTAAACTATGTTTTTTATGAGAACAACTTATTGTAAATACTTCCTGAAATAAATATGGTAAAGGGCCATGATATATACATTGAATTCTCAAAAATTAAGAAAATACTAGATAGAGAAATTAATAAAGTATGTGGGAGAAAATATGAGTAAGCAATGAATCTTGGTAAAAGATTTATGACAGTATTATACTTTGGACTTTTCAATATTAATTTTATTTTTATTAACTGACACATAGAAATAAAAAATTATACATATCCCTGAGGTATGCCTTCAGTACATACATACATACCATAATGTTTGAAGAGGTTAAAAATATTTATTGCCTCAAATATTTGTCATTTCCTTATGGGTAAAACAAGATAAAAAACAGTTTGCCTCAGTGAAATAAAATTTCAATATATCAGCAATACCAGATATTTATTAATAGAAAATTGAAATTTTGCTTTCTTTGCTATCCATATACACTGTTTCACTGATTATATTACTTTTATGAACAGTAGTTCCATGAAAAGTGTTTTTCTGCTTATGAATAAGGCTTCACAGAAGCTCTATTTAAGTATTAGATAGTAAAAAATGGTTATTGATTTTCTTAACAGAGTTCTCCAAAGAAGCTTCAGATTCATGAAACTTACTGGACTAAGGGTGTGGAAGTAAGTTAGGTTCTGGTCTATTGGTCCATGTTTTAATGGTAAATTTATAAGTGTAAAGTCTATGCAGTCTGCTTGACTCTATTACCAGTTATTTGGTTGGGGCTGTATACAGCAATGTGCAGATAGGAATAATGTTGCTGTTAGAGAATCATCCCTCTAAAGCTGAGTGCAAAGTTGTCTTAAAAAATTTTATGAAAAACAAAAGCAAAATGCAGAACACAGACATATTAATGTTTTATTTCTATAAAGAAAAACATATTTCTGAAAGGTCTACTTTAGGTTGTGTGTGTGTGTGTGTGTGTGTGTGTGTGTGTGTGTGTGTTCTAATTAAACATTCATTAGTGAGAAGCTAGAAACCATCAGAGTGGTTAATGTACCAGCAAGTGAGAACGGGTTACTTTGCACTTAGGTTACCTTGTCCTGATTGGAAGGTGAGACCTCCCAACTTTAGCAAAGTGAAATGCAATGAAATCTCTCATTAGTTTCTCCATTTATCTCTTGCTTTCTGGGGAAAAGAAAATGAAAAAAAATGGGAATAGAAAGAGATAATCATTTGGAATATATCTATACCTGAGAGGTGAGTGTACATTTTATTATGCTTTGTTCAAACCGTACATTGAAGAAAAGTGGTCCCTTGTTTGATAAAATAAGATGCTACCAAAAAGGGAAGTAAGGATCTTTTAAACCAAGCCTTTGTATCCTCTCAAAACTGCAAAAGACGGGCAAAATACTGTGAATAAATTGAGTTTTTCAGAATATATGTGATATGTCTGAGGGGGAGGGAAAGTGGCAATTAGAAGGGCAGCTTTTGTCAGAGCCTTGTTATTTTCTTCTAAGTTTGTAAGAAAAAAATCATCTTTTAAAGAATTTAGCTTTTGCTATTTTTATATTTTCTATAGCATGTCTAATCTGGCAATTTCAATAAAGGTTATATTTGTTCAGGGAAGTAATTGTAAGCAAATGAAGTTCTAAATCTCTAGAGCCTTATTTAACATATTTACACAGTGCTGAACCAAACTTTGGTTCTAGGGCTAAATTTGACAAAGAATTTAGGAAATGTCAATGAAAAATCTAATATTTTAGTAAATAGATATTTTAGTGAAAGAAATGACACTTTTGTGGGGGAATAGCTTGTCTTTACATCTTATCTAACAGAATCATCTAATATTGTTTAGACAGCATGTGGGTGAGAACAATTACAGGCTATACAAGAACTATTAAAGTAGTCTGTGCACTCAACCTTAAATTTAACACATGACGAATCAGTTCAGAGATGTGCAAAGTTTTATTAGAGAGCACCTTAGCAAGCAGACAAGAAACCATGTGCATAGAAATATTTAAAGAAAGAACATGAGAAGCAGAGGTGTGTTTGTCCTGAATTGAAGCTTAGAGAAAGTAGAGTTAATCAGACAAAGTTTACCAGCCAGGTGTGAGGCTGACTTCAAAGACTGATATGGACATCTGGTCTACCTTTAACCTACATTTCTGAGTTCATTAAATATTTGGTCTTTGTAATAGTCCTTGTCCCATTTCCAATCTCACCAGGCAACTTGATAATTTTATTTTCTGCACAGCCCTCTATAGTAGGCATTCTCTACATTGGCCAGCAATGACCCTTGCCTCCTCCATTCACATTCTTATGTGATCTCTTCCCTTAAAGTGTGGGCAGTACCTAATGGCTTGCTTTTAATGAAAAGACTATGTCAAAAAGTAATAGGATTCAATATGTTCCACATATAAATAAAATAAAATATGGAAAAAAGTAATAGGATGTCACTTTTCAAGTTTAGGTTGTAAAATGACCAACTTACAAGTTTACACAGTCTAGATGCACTTCCTCAGTCTGATGAAGAAAGCTGCCATTCAGTGAGCTTCCCTGTGGATAGTCCCACATGTCTCAGAACTGATGACACTTCTAGCCAATGGCCAGCAAGAAATGTCAGTTCAATATTTTGGCTGATGAGAAGCAAGCCAACAGGCCCATGAGTGTGTTTAGATATGAGCCTACCCCAGGAGAATTTAGGAATGAATATAGCCCCTGCCAACTTGCACTGCAGCCTGAGGGTGACCACACAGCAAAGAATCTAGATGAGCTTTTCCCAGATTTCTCATAATACAGAGAGTTGGGTAGCAAATGTTTGAAGAAATAACATGATTGATTGTTTTTGTTTTTGTTTTTGTTTTTCGGGTCTGGGGATAGAACCCAGAGGCATTTGACCTCCGAGCTACACCCCCTGTCCTATTTTTATATTGTTTATTTTGAAACAGGTTCTCACTAAGTTGCGGAGGGCCTCACTAAGTAACTGAGGCTGTCCATGAACCACGATCCTCCAGTCTCAGCCTCCCAATGCTGGGATTACAAGTATGCACCACCACACCCGGCTTATTTGTTTGTTTATTTATTACTGGGGATTCTACCTCCCAGCTATACCTCCAGTCTTTTTTAACTTTTGTCTTGAAACAGGGTCCTTCTAGATTCCTGAGAGTCTCCCTATATTACTGAGTCTGTCCTTGAACCTGCAATCCTCCTGCCTCAGCCTCACAAGTACGGGGATCACAGGCATGCACCACCATGCAGGGCTAAGCAATGATATACAGAAGTGATTTTTTTGTGTGTGTGCCATTAAGAGTCTTACTTTTTGTGTGATTAAATATATTGAAAAAGATTTACAGGTTAATATTTTAGGTAAAATTTTAGTTTTTATGCTGTACAATGTGCTGCTAGGCCTCAGTTTATTTTCTTCTGGAGCACATGAAATATTGATAAGCCTATATGCCATGTAAACTCAACAAAACAAATTCTCCTGTGAATTCTACTAGAGGCCTGCCCTCTGTTCAGAGAAACAGTGAGGCCAACCTGCATATTACCCAGAATAATATGTGTGTGTGTGTGTGTGTGTGTGTGTGTGTGTGTGTGTGTGGTACTGGGGATGGAACCCAGGGGCATTCTACCTCCAAGCTACACCCCCAGCCCTTTTTTTCATTTTTTATCTTGAAGCAGGGCCTTAACCATGATCCTCCCATCTCAGCCTCCCAAGTGCTGGGATTACAAGCATGCACCACCATGCCTGGCAGAATTATGCAAAACCAAACCAAAGCAAAATTTATTTTTATAATGGAATAAATTATTCTAAATCACAAAACATTTGTCTTGCCAAACACAAACATGCAAACAGATTTTCCTTTAGTAAGTGGTATGAAATTGACTTGTATTGCCCTAGATCACTTTGATTCTATTAGAAATAAAATAGTGTTTTTAAAAATGGGTAATATTATTTCATAATAAGAGACAACCTTGTCAAAAGTAAAAACATAATTGTCCACAGCTTAATCATCAGATTAAATTTAAGAGTAATATAGTATCAGGTCACTTGATGCACTATGACAATCATATATTTCCCAATTCCTGGAATATAATGAATTACTAAAAAGGAAAAGAGAAAAACTATAATGTACACCTGTTTGTTAAAAAGAGCCAGGCATGGTGGCACATGCTTGTAATCCCAGCATTCGGGAGGCTGAGACCAGAGGATCATGGTTCCCAGTTTCAAAATGAAGAATAAAATATAGGGTCGGGAAAACAGCTTGGAGGTAGAATGTCCCTGGGTTTCATCTCCAGTACCTCAAAAAAAAAAAAAATCTGAAAAGATACTAAATTGGGTAAGATGGAAGACAGTCTAATTGATGTCCTTCAGAACTTTTGAATTAATAATAGTGATTGGCTGGGATAAGTTTTGATTAAATATGGTTTCTTATAATTTTTAAAACTGTTGTTTATAATACTGCATGTTTTCTAAGGAAACAATCCTCTGCAAATTAATTTTGAAAATATCAACAAACTGGCCACAAAAAAATAACAAATGTAAGACACTAATAGCTTTCTAAATGGAAAGCAATAAAAAAAATATGTTATCCAAAAATTATGCAATGCTAATGGACAAGTTCACATTTTACAAGTCATCTCTGTCTCTAGAAACAATGAATTTCAAGAAGCTTCTGAACACTGGACTTTTACCTAAATTCTGGTTTCTTCTCAGCATATGTTAAATTCTAAAAGATTGCCAAATTTCTTTAAAATAGTTTCAAAAAATAAACATGGGCAATTTACAACATTTGAAGTATACTATAATAAATGTACATATATTTATAAAGAAGATAAATGCTGATATATGTATATTTCATGCCCACTGTGAAATTGTGCCCTGGGTCACGGTAACATAGGCCACTATTTCTATTAAAATTAATAGCTTGTGGCTGTGGTTACTGTCAGTACTGCCTTATTTTCCCATCACTAGCAATTGTGACATGAATAAAATTAACTTATGCCACCATGTAGATCATTATATCTTAAGCTTAGACTGCACGAAGCATTATGAATTTAAGAAACTCATCTAGGTTATGTCAAGCACACTTAATAATAAAAAATCTTTATTTTTCTACCATAGAGATTCTGTATTAGTCTTTTGGGGATAATTCACAGTTGTGTTCAGATAAATACAAATTGTTTGGCCCCAAATGCCTATATTTTATCTTAAAATTTGTTATTCCCTATCTCCATTTCAAACTGGAGAAACCTCAGTTCCATTCCTTCTTACATACTTGCATAGCTATACAAATATTAATTTGTAAGTCTTGGATAATAAATATTGCCCATTCTTGTGTGTGTGTGTGTGTGTGTGTGTGTGTGTGTGTGTGTGTGTGTTGTACAGGCTGGCTGACATAGGAGTTCACAAATTTATCATGCATCTTCAACATGTCTGGTTCTTGTTCTATACTATTACAGGGCTCAGTTGAAAACTCTGTTTCAGCCTTACCCTGACACTTGGTGGGTATACTGCCATATGTATTATGTACTGATAAATCAAGATACTCCTAAAGCTTAAAATAAAGTATAATGCTAGTATTATCTTGGCATAACCCACATGTTTTCTGTCATCATTCAGAACACTATTACTTGAGTATTTTTTCTTTCCAAGTCTAAAGAATAATTTTTACTTTCTCTTCATCAAAATAAGAATGCATTATACTGTTCAAATTATTACAAAAAACACCTATGCATCAGAGGTAAAAGCTTACATGAGAGTAAATTATTACAGCTTTTTTGTTTATGGCTCTGCAGTTTGATTACTTGAAAGGACTGATACCCAACATATTGCCATATGAAACAATATCATGAAAAATACATGCCTCTTAATGCAAGAGTTGAATTGACAGTTTGTCATAGATAAAATTGCAGAATCAACAAAGATGCAAAATAACTCAATATAAGAACTATCTAACATGCTGCATGTATTTTTATCATTCACTATTCTAATTTCATCTATATAAGCTAACACTAAATTTTTTGGTCTCCATTTTATTATACTTACTTTAATGGACAAAATTCAACCTTTCTTTTCCAATTGTGATCAAAACAAGTACATTATGTTTCACCATTTTTGTAAAATATCGGTCCATTCATTACATAAAAGAATTGTATAAAATATTACAAAATATTTTAATTTATAACCAGTTGAACATACTTGGGCTCTCAAAGTTACTACATTTGTAGGGCTTATTATGTGGACATTTCTTTAGAGAAGAACGTGGTGGAAAGTGGCTTGATAAAACCAAAATAATATAAAGAGATGCAATGTTTTTGAGGTATGGGATCTCATCATCTTTAATGGTGTTCAAAATTGTGTGTGTGTGTGTGTGTGTGTGTGTGTGTGTGTGTGTACATATTCAAACTCTAGTTCCACATCCACACAGATGCTTACTTTACAATTTTACCTAGATGTGGCATTTGCATATCACATCAGCATCAGCAAGCCCAAATTCATAACCTATTTTAGCCTGTTTCAAATGATCAACCGCTGTTTTGTATTTTCACATTCTAAGTCCTACAATTGGATTTATTACTTGCATTTCAAATGTGCCTCTCAAGTGTACTCCTGGTATCACACCAAAATTCGAATCCCCACTGCCTCATTTCTAAATTAATTATATTCATAGTTTTTATTCTCACTGTCTATGAATATCTCTTATTAATGTTGCTATTAATAAGGATTTATCATATTGGGTTTAGATTTAACAAAAACAAGAAAGGCAGATTTTTATATTAATAAATATTATTTCGGTATCTGTCCAATGTCATCCTCAGTAGCAATCACAATATCTACATCTCTTCTGTTTGCAAAAGTTATAGAAAATATGTTGACAGTACGGCTTCTCAGAAGATCCAGAGTATGTTTTTTCTCATATAAGGAAGCGAGAGAGAAACGAGGAAACAAAAGGGACTTCAGATAAATGAGAGACCAGTAGAATAGTGGAAAGAGATGGAAGAACGAAGGTAAGAAGGAAAGAAAAACTGATGAAAGAAACAGCTCAAATAAGGCTATGTCCACATAGGAAGGTATCACTCCCAATCTCACTAACATGTATGGTGAGGAGGGAACAGGGAGGAATCCAGAGAGAAACACATTAAGTGCTGATTGCTTCTGTGTTTGTATCACTTTGAATCTCACTAAGTTTTTAAAGTATATTTTAAAAAATTTAAAAACAAATTTCAAATGTCCTAGCTATAGACAGTCAAATACTTGAGGTTATAAATATATTGACAAGTTTGATTTATTCATTGCATATTATATTCATAAATCATAACATTTGACTTTGTGTTCCACTAATGTCTATAATTATGCATTATCAATTTAAATAAAAATTTAAATTAATCTCAAAACAGAGAAATAAATTCTGGTATTATATATTTTTATGTTTGTGATGTTGCTAACTCATTTTATTCAAAAATCATAAATGTCGGCCGGGAGTGGTAGTGCACACTTGTAATTCCAGTACTTAAGAAGCAAAACAGTAGGATCTCACAGGTTCGAAGCCAGCCTCAGCTATTTAGCAAGGCCATCCACAGCTTAGTGAGACCCTGTTTCAAAAATCAAGAGTAAAAAATAGGGCTAGGGGTGTAACTTGGAGGTCAAATGCCCCTACATTCGATCCCCAGTACCTCAGGAGGAAAAAGGAAAAGGAAGATAACATCAATATCGCCAGTAAGAAAAATACTGTTCTTTATTTTTAAATTTCTCAAAAACCTAAATAATAATTTCTTATCATATTAAATATTACTAAAATTGCATGTACTTATTGTACAATATGTTATGTTAAAGCACTGCAATTGTTAAAATAGAAAAGCCTGTGAAATAAAATTTTACCTCTTGGTTGACTATAATTTTTTTAACATTAAAGAAATAATTGGAAAGGTTTTTGTGTTTCCTTTGTTTTGTAAGAATAACATGTAAAGGAGCTGAGCTGTCAGAATTGTTGGGTTTAAATAAATGTTCATGTTCTAATTTTCTCACAAAGGAATAGAGTCACACATTGAAATACTATTCAAAACAAGGCAACCAGCATCTACATTTGAAATACAAGCAGGAGCTCACCAATCTAAATATTTACACAATAATATAGTATATCAATGCTAATGGGCTTACCAGAAACAAAAAAAAACAAAATTCTAGTTACACTGAAACTTAAGTACATAAGTAAACTAAAAAAAAAATCACCAATTTTTCTATGTTAATTTATAACAACTCAAGAATTAATTTTTATAACATTTTCGCTGGTTAGATAAACGTTATCAGTACTTTTGGAATCAGTGAGTTGGAGTCTTAGGTACAATTAGGGGATGTCAGAATGTAGAATCTAAACTCTACTCCCAGGTTTTTAACAAAATGAGGTTTATTACACTGTTTAACATGGCAGCTTTCATCCTTTAGTGTCTTGATACCTCCTCTGGATGGCTGACCAATTGGTGTTGATGACCACTCCCGTGCTCTTGATTTAACTCTGACAAGGACATTTCTTTTTTAAAGCCAGTAAATTCCTGTTTATGGTTTGAATCCAAATTAGATCAGTGATTAGTGTAAGGAAGCTACCTGCTTTCATTCGTTATATTAGTAAGTATAAACAGGAGCAATAAGTCACTGGTTACATGCTGCTTGTATTTCAAATTTTCATTTTTAGACTACAATAAAATAAATATATATAACAAAATACTATGGAGAAATCTTATTGTAGTCACATACTGATTCTACTACTTGTAACCCTTGGAGACTAAGTTTAAATGTGATATACCTCAGTGGGATCCCATCTGGGAAAAAATCTTCACTTAAAAGAGATTTGTATCAAGTGATAGACTATAAAAATGTGACATTAATTCCACAGATGTTTCTTTTTTATTTATCACATTTACTCTACTCTTTTAATTCAAAGAGACTTTGACATATTTTCACTTGTGAGAATACATTCAGGATTGATTCTGAGTTCTTAGGGAAATATAAGCTTATTAGTAATAGTATATGATTAATCAACTCTTTTAAAGTAACTTCTGAGATTGCTTTTGTGTGTGTGGTACTGAGAGTAGAACCCAGAGACTTTCTACCTCCGGGTTATACTCCCAGACACCTATTTTGTATTTTATTTCGAAACAGGCTCTAAGTAGCTGAGGCTGGCTTTGAAACTGTGCGATCCTACTGTCTCAGCCTCCCAAGCGCGGGTATTACGAGAGTGCACCACGACGCCCGGCTGAGATTGCTTTAAAATGTTTCTCATCCTAGTACTTAAGAAGAATAATTCAAATCTATAAAATGTTGAGTGTTTTTATTCTTTCCATACTCATACCAAGTAAGTTCCTAACACAGTGGAATTAATCTGAACTGTACAAATTTAAAAGAAAATATGGGCAAGTGGGCTTCAAAATATAATCTTAAAAGTATGTCTAACCAGGGTACGTAGATGCTGCATTCATTCATAAAAGCTTTGTTGACTTTCCCTTCATGTGTGACTGCATGACTTGCTATTTTCAATATGGTTTATATGTTGAAATACTGTGTTATATTACAGGCTGCTTGTGATTCACAGGCCTTTTATCTGTATTACTATTTTCAAAGAATTTAAATATACCTGCATCTTGTTCAGAATTCTACAACATTTTAAAAATTCTCTACTTTTACATAAAAATATGTATTTCTGAGTTCCTTTAGAAAATGAATATGGCAGTATTGGGCCTTTTGGTCCCACTTGGACAACAGTTGGCTGGAACTCAGTGCCATCTGTTGGTATAGAAGAGAAATGTGCATTCCATTCCTGTTGTCTTATATCTAATCTTTATCATTTCTGAAATTTCTTTTCATTACCAACCCTTTAACTAGGCAGAAGGCCTAGATTGTGAAATTTCATAAAACTCTGCCGGAGAAATTTATTAAAACCAGACAAAAGACAATAACAACTTGGATCAGATAGGACTAAAACCATATGAATCAGTACAGGCCTACAAGCCATTGAGAGAAAAAAAAAAAAGGCACTGAAATTACTAATACAAGTGAGTGCTTGAATACCAAATAACTGGTCCTTAATTCTGTTACAATGACTTCATAAGTCTTCATAAATTAATGTAAAACCATAGTATGGAATCAAAGTTAAACACAGCACACCTGAACATGTATGGGAATAATTTATGGCCTAAAATATCCCCATCCAGCACGCTTTCTCCCAGGGAGAAATAAATAAAGAATGAGAGTCAGATCCAATAATTTGTAGCCATCATTCATCGTTTTATAGGTGTAATTAGTGAGCTTAAGTGGAACTATGTTTGGAGATTTACTATCTCAGGAGTGTGATTATACGTGAATTAGAAGAGTCTGTAGTTACTTCACACTGTATGAAAATTATATTAAAAACATTTGCCAAAATAGAATAAAAAATTAAGAATATATAAGAGATTTATCTTAAATTTGAGTCAAAATAACTAGGTTATCTTTAACTTAAGTTTGAAGGAGATAAATAATATTACATAATATGTGGCTACAAATTTATCTATTTAAACTATACTTTTTAAATTATAAAAGGAAAAATTTCACAACCTGCCATAGGTTTTTTAAATGTTCTGCAAAATCTGTTGAATATAGTTTACATTTACTAACTTAAATTATACCTAAACAAAGAAGTATGGGGCATATATGAAAACTGTATTCTTGGCCTTGGGGAATACTTTTTTAAATCATCCAAGGTATTTTAATTCTTACTAACAATGAATATCATTGCAAGGTCTTCTAATTCGTTAAATGTGTGCATAATTGTAAAAACTACAAACAGGATTCATCACTAGGTCTCTTGCCAGTCACCATTCTAAATTCTTTACATTCTTTAATTTACTTAGTCCACATAACAAGTCTATCAGGTGAATATTAGCAGCATTATCTAGTTTACAGATTGGGAATACAAAAAATTAAAGATATTAATATTTATAGCCAGCATTATACAAATAGTAAACAGCAGCATGGAAATTTGAACCCAGAAATTCTGGCTCCAAAGTCCATGCATATATGTACACATGGACCATAAAAACTTAAGGTATATCTGTATAAGTGTGTTTTTGTGTGGGGAAGGTAGGTGTCCACTCACAGAAAAAAAAATATATTTTACCATCTTGATAAGATAAACATATCAGCCACAGAATAGACCTTAGCATTTAAAGTAAATTGTCAAGGTCATAACAAGAAGAAATGGTAGTTGAGACTAGAGGATCAGTCTCAGTCTAATACTGCTTTCCTGCCACTAAAACATATTAATTTTATTCCTTTTGAAATCAGTCATTTAATACTAAAGGTAAAGCTTAATTAGCATTTTTCTCATAACTGATTATCCCTTTAAATAAATGTTTGTATTTTCATTTTAGAAAACTAAACTTGTTTTATTTTAGAGAAAACTTCTTGAGACAATGCAAATTGTCAGTGATCTCAGAGGCAGAAAATAACTTTCACCTAATGAAAAATGTCTCTTTACTAAAGATGAGTTCTACAGAAAACCAAAAGTCAATTTAATTGATTTTATCACATTTATCTTAACTTTGTATGGAAAAAGCTACATATTTGCATTTTGAATCTTAATCCTTATAAATTTATGCCACCCTTGTTAGCTAGTTTAACTCCCATCCACTTCATAAATTATGGTGAGCTAAAAAGATTGCTGTCATGGGCAAAGCAAGGCGTACGAAGGCAAAGGGACTGAGAAGTCCTGAACTGATTGCCTCAATCCAAATAATCCAATATCTGCGTGCCTCAGTTTCCCCAATTATAAAATGGGCTTACCATGAAGATCAACATAATAAAGACATAGAAAAGCTGTGCATACCTTCATTTGCCTTAGAAATGTTAGCTGATGTTCTTCTTTGTAATATCCTGAAACACTGCTGCATCAAAAAGAATGAATCCCATTAACAGATCGCCATGTCCCTTTCCTTAGGTCTTTTTGACTACAAGGCTGGCTGTCACCTCATGCTTTTTCTCAGTTTCCTTCATTGTGTACAGTTTGGCGCTTGAGGTATGGGATTCCATCCCTCCCAAGCCATGTTCCTGAGAGCTCACTACGATCTCTTACTCTGTGAGGGACACTTGCTGCAATTCCTCAGCAGCAGAGTCAACTTGGAACTAATAACTGCACAGCTTCTGACTGGAGACACTGTCACTCAATCTAACGGTTGTTAATAACAACAAATGGATTTTTGTGGACTAATTTCTCTGAACCAGCTAAAATATTTTTAACCAATGAACCATTTCCCAAACAATTAAACATATTGATTTTTTTCATCCATACTGTCTAGTTGCCCAGTATTCCAACCATAATAACATTGCTATTGAAATAAACGATTGTGCTTTTATCAATCATATTATTTAAAGGGAAATAACTATATTCATCTATTCAGGTCTTTGTCACCTTTGGGAAAATGAGATTGAACTACCTTTTTTTAAAGTGTTTCTGTTGCTAAGATGATACTAAATGCTAAATAATGTGTTTGTTTTTCAGCTGTTGTAAGTCTAAAGAGATTTTTTTTGAATACTTCAATTATAAAAACATTTAAAACATACAAACTTGTGCAATTTTTATTTTAATGAAGATGAGAAGTTCATTAAAGAAGATAAATATTTCATTAGATCTTAAATAAAACAAAGAGATTTTTTGGCTTCTCTCAGCACAAAATTCCTTTGAAAGATTAATTAATACATGCAAATTATGCAAATTAGACCCATGCAAA
Source organism: Muscardinus avellanarius (assembly GCF_963383645.1). Lineage (NCBI taxonomy): Eukaryota > Metazoa > Chordata > Mammalia > Rodentia > Gliridae > Muscardinus > Muscardinus avellanarius. Next base: position 165,695,741 of record NC_137787.1, read on the forward strand.
TATTTTATGAAGACAATTAAGGGAACCATTAATTACTGCTTTTTTTGCTTCAGTGAGATTCATTCATTTAATTTTAATTTCACTTTAACTGTTTTGATGTATAATCTTGCAGCTAAGAACTTTATCTTTCCTGGCGGGTCACTTAAACTTATAAATTTCATCAAGTGAGCACACAGAAATCTGTAAAGGTATTCTCAAGACTATGTTTAGTATCAAGAAAATTTTTTGACACAATGCACTCCCACAAACAGGGAAACTGGAATGGAATGTGAGCTCATTCTTGGACAAGGTTCAACTGCTGGAAAAGCAATTAATTTGCTTTGGCTGTGCTAATATAGGGGAATTAGAAAGTGTGACACAAGACAAATAGAAATAATTAGTTCTCCAAAATGATGTTCTCATTAATATGGTTCGAACGATAGAAATAAAAAAACATTATTGTGGCATGTCTGCATTCTGTCCCTAACCATGGGAGGTGGAATAATGCACCATAAGCATTTTATATTTATATTCTAAATGATGATGTTTTAATTTTTTTAATTGTGAATTTTTATCAACAGGTTTTATATGTCTCAAATGTCTCAACATATACATGCTATCACAACTGATGACATACTTTCCATAACTATGTATTCATATACCAATTTTCACTTTGTTCGTAGAAATTCTGTACTTTTATGAATAGACTTGTATATGTAAATTCCTTTTCTGTAATTTAAATATTTTCAGATTACTATCAGGACTCTTAGAATAGATTACATATCTCAGAAAATTGTTTTCTTTTTAATTGTGTTTATGCTCCATCTTAAAGAAGCTATTCTGTTTCTTAAAAGTCCTCTTAGGTAGCCAGACTGCTTTTGCTGTCTAGGGATGGACATAAAACAGAGGAAGTAACCTTTGTGAATATGAACATCTAAGAGTTCTAATTTATACCACCAAATGTAATCTTAATCTTAGTAAAGAAAATATACATTTTTTACTCTTACAGCCTTCAGTGAGCAAGTTAATTGAATAAATGTTCTCATTTTTTCTCTTAATAATAAAGGTAAAAACCTGCTATAAGTCTTCCTTAAATCTGAAGACAATATACTGTCTAAAATTTGACATTCATGTATTGAAAAAACAAAAAACAACTTTTTAAATTATTTGGTATTCATAATAATAAAAAGTATCATTAATAAATATTTATAATTAAAATGACAGAGGCTTTTGACTTTTTCTCTTATACTTCCTTCAACCCTACAGCTAGTCATTCTTACTCTGATACTATGAAGAGATATAAATAGGTAATATACCATTCATTTCTGTGGAGCTTTTTAATGTTCTTATAGGGGGCTAATATCCAGAATATACAAAGAGCTCAAAAGACTCTACACTAGCAAAACAAACAACCCAATCAAGAAATGGGCAAATGAAAAGATGTTCTACATCATTGGCCATCAGGGAGATGCAAATCAAAACTACACTGAGATTCCATCTAACCCCAGTCAGAGTGGCAAGCATAAAGAAGTCAAATAACAACAAATGCTGCTGAGGATGTGGGGAAAGAACTCTTTTACACTGTTGGTGGGAGTGCAAACTAGTTCAGCCACTATGGAGATCTGTGTGGAGATTCCTAAGAAAGTTAGGAATAGATCCACCATATGATCCAGCTGTACCACTCCTGGGTAGTTTTCCAAAAGGGTTGAATCCAGAGAACTATAGCAACATATGCATACCTATGTTCATAGCAGCACAATTCGTAATAGCCCAAATATGGAACCAACGCAGGTCTCCATCAACAGATGAATGGATTGCAAAACTCTGAGAAATACACACAATGGAGTTCTACTCAGCCATAAAGAACAAAATAATATCATTTGCAAGAAGATGGAAAGTCCTAGAGAACATTATGTTAAGTGAGATTAGCCAAGCACAGAAGGAGAAGGTACATATGTTCCCTGTAATACGCCCAAACTAGGGAACGTAGAGGATACCAGTGGGACTCCAGGTAATGGAGGGGAAATACCAGCAAAGCTTGAATGGAAAGATAGGGGAGGAGGAAGACTGAACTTGATCAATGAGGGTCTACATCCGAATATGTGTAAAATTATGAATATGGCATGGTTACCCTGGACAATCATTGGTGGGAGGGGGGAAGGGAAAACAGAGGCAGGGGGGTGGAGAGGGCACCAAGTATAGTTTAAATGTATACCATTTATGTTCAATAAAAAAAAATTTAAAAAAAGCATTAAAAGCTGGGCATGGTGGCACATGCTTGTAATCCCAGTACTTGGGAGGCTGAGACAGGAGGATCACGCAGTTTCAAAGCTAGACTCAGCTACTTAGTGAGGCTTTCAGCAGCTTAGTTAGCTCTGTTTTCAAATAAAATATAAAATAGGTCTGGGAGTATATCCCAGAGGCATAAGGCCCTTGAGTTCCATCCCCAGTACCACAAAAAATATATTAAAAGCACGTTTTATTACATACAAAGGTAGTCTCATTTCATTGATTCTTAAATTAATAAATTCTTCAAGTTTCTATACTGTTCATAGATGTATATTACAATTTCTAAATTAGGATCATCTGTGAAATTCATTGTTTCACTTTGTTTAACCACTATTGGACATCATTAATTATGATATTAAAAGAAAATAGATATACAATTGGACTTGATCTAGAATCAATCTAAATTTCCATTAATTGCTATTCTTTGATTATAGATTTTCAGACAGTATGTACATTTTTTAGTTTTATCTGTGTTAATAGATATCTACAGTTTATATTAATAATAGTCTATTGTAATACATAACAGTAATTTAGTGGTACAATGTTCATTTTCCCTTTTTTTAAACTTCAAATTCCAATACACTATTTCTGATATTCCCAGATAAAACTCTTATTCCTCTAAACTCTCATATGGCAATCCTCAATTTTTTTAATTTTTACTAGGAAACATAAGGTCAAATATATTACAAGTTAAGCCCAATGATTTTTCCTTGATTTTCTCTGTCTAGTATTTGAACAATCGAGTAAGAATTGAAGTCATTTCACAAAAGTACATGAACCATCACAATTCAATACAGACATCATGAACACAATCATGATTGTTCTAAAAAATATAAGTCAAGAATTTAGAAAATGAGCCCTATGGGTATAATATATTGAAATAATTTTGTATAGTAATAATTAATAGTAATGTTTGACTATTTTAGCAGCTTCATACTTAATGTCCACTATGTATAATTTCATGTATAACTGGTTTAAATTACAAAGAAACAATTTCCAACAAAAGTTGCAAGAGTCTTTAAAATTTGGCTTCCTCATTAAAAAACAAAATTTATTTTCCTATGTATTTATAAAATAATAAAACTATACTGAAATTATGGGAAATATTATTCTAAATTTTTAAATATTAAAATTCATGACCATCCCTGAAACTTTCCATTTATTAATAAGTCTGCTTTCTAGTTAAATGTGTAGTTAACAATGACCTGTGATAACTATAAAACAATAGCCTGTTTATTGGTTACTGCCTACAATCAATACTACCTTTTGTTCAACTTAATCAATGCTGTCTTGAATTGATTAGCTGCATTGAAATGCTGCCAGACATCAGAAACCAGTGCCAAGGGACTAGAAGTAAATTTATTATTGTTTTGTTCCCAGTGATAGAATCCTAAAAATTTGTATTTTAAGATTAATAAAAATGGTTTGAGGTAATCCATATGATGATTGCTCATTTCTGGCAGCCCCAAATCCAGTTTTAGGTCCTATATTATTATTGTTTATTTTTTGTTTATCTTTTAGAAAATCTCACTGTTTTTAATCTAAATTAAACATTATTGAATATGAAAAATTGGTTCAGGTAACTAAAATTTGTTCTTGCAAAATTTCTACAAGTACTTTATTGTGAGATGAAGTCAACATTGTGTAATAAAGGCCAATTATCTGAAAAAAGGAAATGCATGTTATATAACCAGATAATAATAGCTTCAGTGTTTACTAGCTGCCAGGTCCTATAGTAAATATAGCAATTAATAATAATATCCAATATCAACTGCTAAAATTACCTGTACATATCATTGACTTATATATTGCAAGTGTTTTATATAATTTATTTTATTACATCTTCACAGTGGTCCTCTGAGGATAATCAATAGTGGATCAGACATTAGTGTCTGGGGCAGACTCCTCATTTTGCTTAACTTCTAGGTTCTATAGAGATGCCTTTAGCATGCCCTACTCCCACATGAAACTTAGAGCCTTGTTTTTCAGCATTATAATTGAAAATATGCATAAAATGACTTTTATGACAATCAAATTTGAATGTTGCTTTCATAAAAGTCTTAAAAGTGGCGAATTTAAATAAGGTTCAATTTTGCACTGCTGAAGTATGAGTCTTGTGATGTCATTTAGCAACTTATATTCAAATATATGCCAAAGAAAACCAAGAGGCTCTCCAAGTGTTAAATATACTAAGTTGAAATTGAATTTACTCTGACTTGTAAATTTACCATAAATTCATTGAATACTAAATTTCAGGGATGAAGATGAATCTATTATCTAAATATTATAAATTTCTTCATTCATATTTTTATTGGTGCATTATAGACTCACATCATAATTTCTTAATTCTTTTATTGCTATTTTATTTTCTTGCTTAGAAAGAGGTTTTCACCAATATGTCTAGAAGTATTTGTAAATATAGGAGAAACATAATGGCTGATTTTTTTTTGTGTGTGTGGGGGGGTCTGGTGATCAAACCTAGGGGCATTCAATCTCCGAGCTATACCACCTGCCCTATTTTTTTAAATTCTTTATTTTGAAACAGTTTCACTAAGTTGTGGAGGGCCTTACTAAGTAGCTGAGGCTGTCTATGAACCGCAATCCTCCTGTCTCCGCCTCCCCAATGCTGGGATTACAAGTGTGCACTACCGCACCCAGCTATAAAAAATATATATAAAGCAAGAAAGGACACATTTTTCCAACTGTAATCATTCCTTGTTGTAGAAGATCATTTTGGAATTTTAAGTCATTAGTAGGCAATGTACTAACTAAAATGAGTGATGTAGCTGAAGATTATCATCCTACAGAAGACATGTAAGTCTAGGAAGCAAGGCATGGTGGAAAGAGCAATATCTTTGGGAATCATAAATATGGACTGAAGTGCCAGCAAGCCAATCAACTAAAATTGTGACTATGGGAAAATTAATGAGCCACTCTGTGACTAAAAGTACCTCTCCTTTAAATTAGAACATTATACAGAAAAGGAAAAAGGGATCAATAAATATCATTTCCCAACCCACCTATTTTGATAAATAAAAATCTCCACTAAATATGTAATGCCCTAAAGTCTAAATGAAAAATATATATATTAGAAAATTCACTGAGTGCTAGAACATCTGATTCAATAAAAAATCTTGAGCATAAAACATAAATTTCCTTCATAAGAATGACAGGAAGTAGTATGTTTGGGTGATATAAATTATGAATCATATAATAATAATACATTTTAAGGTGAAAGTAAGATACCATTTAACAATTCTAAAAGTACAAAGGGAGAAGATAAGATAAATGATGTGAAAAGCAAATGGACCACATTATAGTTCTGACTCTTATCAACTCTTGGTGTGACCTTCAATGAGTCTTCCATACTCAACTAAGCCTCCACTGCTCTTTTGCACAACAAAGAGATTTAATTTATCTTAAAGGCCTTTCCCACTACTAATGCAATAACATCATAAAAGTATACTTGGCATATCATCGATGTTGAATAAATATTTGCTGAATAAATGAATAATTTTAAAATTCAGCATGAATATAGGGGCCAGAAAAAAATATTCTTAAATTGAAAAAAAAGATTGTTAATGTGTAGGCAAGTCTTTTTTGCTGGAAGAATATTTGGTTTTCTATGATCTGAGATCATTCACAAAAGAATAAATAGTGAAAGAGTTTTGATTATGTCCAGTGGATATAAATAATAGAGATATTCTTTCAAGTGAAGTCAAGATTTTGTAAGCATAACTTGCACATAGCCTAAGATGTCAAAGAAACAATGGTTCATATCCCCATTGACTTTAATGATGTTTTTAATGTAAAAGGATAAGGTTCTACTTAAAAAACAAAAGCAATAAGCTACTATTTTGAAAAGCAAACTTTTAAGACTTCTCAAAAATTTTATAAGAACATAGATAGAACTGTAATACCTATGATTCCCCCATCTTGTAGAAGAATCTGTGTATAGTAAGATATTGAAGACTTAAACTCTTGAAATTATAATAGAGAAATCAGAGAAGCAAGAGGTTAATGTTTATTAAGCAAAAGAAAACTGATTACTTAGTGAGTATGATTATAAAATATTAAATACGAATTTAAAATAGAAGTGAATTGAAAACAGAAAAATAAAAATTTCTTGTAAGTGAATATATATACAGAATCCAAATTTTGGTCAACATGCAAAAAATAAAATGACATTAGAATTATGCACACAGAAGAATGAGGTACCATTAATTTAGCTATCAAATATGAATGTTAATTCATCCAGAATTTATCATTATGACTTTCTTAGAATAATCATGTTCTGTATTTTCTCTCATCATTATTTTCAAATAAACTCAGAAATATCAAACAATAAAGATCTGCATATCCTCAAGATCTAGCATAGGTTCTAATTTCTCAATATCTAAGTTATTCCTCCAAAGAAAAGCAGAGTGAGCATCACCATGCACCTCACATGCTGCTAGATCATAGGGGTTTAGACATGAACTGAGCAGGATGGTTCATGCTCTGTCCCAGGTAGCAGGGATTGAGGAAGAAAATGTCAAGTCGAAGTCTTTTTTCATATTATCGTAAGGAGGATATTGGGCCTGATGAGGGTGCCATAGGGAAATAGCACTGGAGGAGAAAGACAAGTTTGTGGAGAGGGGGATAATACTTTCTAGTGTGTGACTGCATTTTTACATCTTGATGAGTAACAGTTGCATGCTATTTGGAGCAGCCAAGAGATGTCTAAATGGGTTGGTTGGAGAGACACCTTTATAAATTTTCAGTATCTATTAAAGAAATAAAGAATTTACTCTATGAACCATGAGCTGATTTACCCTATCAAGAAAAGTTGAATTATTTAAATTTGATCCCCCCTACTCAGGAATATTTTCTAAATCATGCGGGTTTCTTTTTTTTCCCACCTCTTTAATTTTATAGAAATGGTGATATAAAATGTCAATGAAGCAATATTTAGTCTAACCTGAGGTGCTTAGAGGAGGGTAGCTACTTGGCACTTGAGCAGTATTTAAGTTCCCAATTTCTAGGTGACTAACTCTTGGGTTAAGTGTGGCATTTATTGCTGAAATATTAAAAATACATGACAAGCATAAAAATTGTGGGCTTCATTCACTTCCCCAATTAAGCTGAGTTTATTTTGGAATAATAAAAAATTTCAGTTATGTTTGGGTTGGAGAAAGAAAGAATATAAAGAGGATCACAACACCTGAGCTTAGGGTCACTGGGAGAAAGGAATCTATGGAAGCAAGAGGACATGTTTGTGTCACTTTTGAACTGTGAAGTGGAAGATGCTCCTGGGTCCCAAAATGCATGACATAGGCCATTTTCACAAATTATTTATAAGCTTTGGTTCTGTCCTATTTGCCTCTCTCATTCTTGTGCTTAGGATGGAATTTAACTAAATCCAGTCTTCTCTATTTGATTTATTCTGTTCACAGTTAATTTTTTTTCTGTTGGCTTCCACGTGTAATCAATTAGGTCTAAAGTCAGAAATAAATTCAAAGGGGAAAATAGGCTTTTATAAGGGGCTTAGAGTGAGAAAAGATCCCTCTACTCTGTTATTTTAAATTTTCTAGAAAGTGCAACTGCTTGTGAAATACCTTTCTTTATATACTTTTAATGTGCATTGTGGTCTCACATTATAATGCAGTTCAGGGTGAGAGTGACATACATGTGAAATACCTTTTTAAGCAACTGACAGAAACAGATTCATCTACAGTTTTTTTTAAAAATTACGTTTTGGAAAATATTATATTAACTAACAAAGATCATAATTATTGATGAAGTGTTTTATTGGAAACTACATTTTGAACAATGCAAGCTTTGTCAGGCTGTATGAATGGTTTTATATTCTATATATAAAAGCTAAATAAAAAATTATATCTGGCTTTAAATTACTATGCATAATTGTTACATAAAGATTTCGTTTCTCTACTCATGACATTATTTGTGTAAGTTTGCGCTGTTTTTCAAATAGCAACATTCTAGATAGCAAAAGGAAGGCAATTTGTGATTAATCTGAGTTTTTAAGAATAAATAACAGAGACAGGAGGATCGCGCAGGTTCGAAGCCAGCCGCGTGCACTGGCTTAGGAGACCCTGTTTCCAAATAAAAAATATAAAAATAGGTCTGGGAGTGTAGCCCGGAGGTAGAAGGGCTTCCAGGAACCCCAGTACCACCAAAAAAAAAATAAATAAATAAACAAAATAAACAAACAAACAAACAAAAAATAGCCGGGCGTGGTGGCGCACGCTTGTAATCCCCGCGCTTGGGAGGCAGAGACAGGAGGATCGCACAGGTTCGAAGCCAGGTGCGCACGCTGGCTTAGGAGACCCTGTTTCCAAATAAAAATGTAAAAATAGGTCTGGGAGTGTAGCCCGGAGGTAGAAGGGCTTCCAGGAGCCCCAGTACCACCAAAAAAAAAAAAAAAGAATAAATAAATCACAGTGATAGAGATTGGGCATTGTGAGTATTTCAGTCTTCTACAGTAAGACTTTATCAATGAAAATACATCTTGAGTATATGTGAATTTTACAGAGAAAAATAAAAATAACTATAGCTGTTGGGCATGGAGGTGTACACTTATACTCTCAGTACTTGGGAGGCTGAGACAGGAGGATCACAATTTGAATATAACCTTGGCTACTTAGTGAAGCCCTCCACAACTTAGTGAGATCTTGTTTCAAAATAAAGAATAAAAAGTAGGGGCTGGGGATATAGCTCGAAGGTAAAGTGCACATGGGTTCAATCCCCAGTACCAACTATAGCTTTATCATATTAACCAAAATGTTTTTGATAGTGATTTTTTGGCAAACAGGTGAATTATAAAAAATGGTTAAAGCATTGCATAATCACTTCTTCATATGACAATGACATTTTTCTTTGTAAGCAGTAATTTGTAAGCAATAATTTTGCCTGGCTGAGTTTGGGTAACCTTTAAAAACTGCATACAGGTAATTTACATATCACACCTACCAGGAGGCACCCTAAGTAGTTCCTGCACACACAGACTGGAGCCCATACTTATATTGGCCTGACTGAGGCTATCATTCCTGATAATTAAGACTGATTTTTTGTTAATCATTGTATTTTGTCCACATGTGCACATGCTTTTTATAAGATGCAACTTAATTATGATTTTAATATACACACATATAATTGTTATGAAATCCATAATGGTTTTAAAATTGAAATATTTACATCTATAATTGCATTATTCTTTATTGGAGGAGATGTCTCATAATAACTTATGGTTCAAGGCTTGATATTTAAACAATAATTATCATGGCCTCTGGCAAAATATGTATAGGCCAAAAATATAACATCTTTCCCCAGGAATCTTTCTCCAAGTTTCACATCATTATTGATTGCACATATGATAGTATACAAAAGTATATTTCCTTGATGCTATGCCAAGAATGACATTTCTGGAGTTGATTAAGTAACACAATTAATGTCATACAATATCCTAAAAGTGATTGAGCTTAAAATGCAAAATAAAAGCAACTGGGAGAATTATGGGCAGTTAATCATTTTAGGCTTCCCTATGAAGAATCATCTTCATTTAAGTTAGAAAAATATGTTATTTTTTTCTGTTTAGTATTCACGTTGTCAGACTGAGTTCATTGTCTGAAAGAGATATTTGACGATAAATGCTTCCTTCTGGGCTTGTTCTTTCCTACCATTGTAGTTTCGGCAATATACTATTTAACTCTTCTGAGTGTTGAGTGCAACTCCCTTTAGTATTCTGTGTTGCTCAGCAAATTTGTGTTATAAAAATGTATATAATGCCATACAGAATATTTGGAAAACCACATAGCAACTAAACAATCTTATTTATTGCTAGCATTCAACTATGCCATTCTGCATGTACCTTGTAGTCACTGTCACAAAAATGAGAAGTTGAACAATTTAAAAATGTTAAGAACTACCTATTTGCTTAATTTGGGTTCATATTTATGTAGTATAGAATTTACAAACCCTTCTGCCTTAGATTGGGTTTCATATGTTCAATAAAACACATTTACTGTGTCCAGGATTAAATCATACATTGTTTAAAATTAATTATTCCTTTTTAATTGCATTGTATAAACAGAAATGACCTGTTAATTTAAAGAAAATCTATCAGCACAAAATGAATTCACTCATATAAACAAGCAAGATGAACTTGACCTTGTTTGAACTTGTTTTGATGTGGCCCAGATGGTAGGCTACATGCTTGAATAGCAGGCTAAAGCTGAGGAAAAACTCATATAGCAAGATGGAGATTTATAGCCTTCTGCAAATTCCTACCTTGTATTGTCCTTTCAGCATCTGTTCTGCCGCCACTGCGGTCAGCTTCTATCTCTGGGGTCAGAGAGTCTAAAAGCACAGAAAGGTAAGAGTGACATATATTTCATTTGATTCTTATTGTCCTTTAAAAAAAAAAAAAAAGAGAGCAACCTGTTACTTTGGTGCTGAATTAAAATCACATAAATCTTTGTCACCTTTTAAAGGTTGAAGGAAAATTATAACCCTAAGAATTTTCAGGAGATTTGAATAGATATAAAAGTAACATAATATTGTTCCTAAGAATGGGGGTGGAAGTCTTTGCACTGGTATTTCATCATGTTGCAGCAGAAAAAGATTCGGCTAAGCAAAAAAGCACCGCCAAGTCCTACTGACTGGGGTGGCGGAACAAAACAGTCAAAACACCTTAGAAATAAAGCGTGTCCCCAGCACACCCCTCTCCTCATGCTTTCAGCTAGGAATCCCAAGACACTGAGGTGTACAAAGCCACAGACACTGGGTGGAGTTACCCTCTGAGTAGTAAAAGGAAAACGTAGCGGTGCATAAATGTTCACCTTACCGTTCAGGACCCTGAGACTGTCTGTGGAAGCTGCCTGCTTGAGTGTCTGCTCCGCTTGCTCACGCCGTTTTGTCTCAAATTCAAGCGCTTCCTGCAATTTTCTCTTCGCCTTCTTCTCTTTCTTTAGCCTTTTTTGAACAATGGCTAGAAAAGAGGACATGTACATTAGTTTGGCCGTGGGGGGTAATTTTTACTGATTTAAAAATGATCTGATTTTTAGTTTTATTTCTTTTATTTTCTTTTTTTTCCTGCTGGACTGTGTATCCACAAGGAGTAATTAAAATAAATAAATAAATAAAACCACCTTTCCCTAAAACAATTCTCAATAAAATGTTCGAGGAAGTGAATTTTTATTTTAGCTTTGAATTGCTGCACGTCAAGCGTGTTTTAAATCGTCATATGTAGAGATTAATTTAATGGGAAGCCAATTTTAGTAAATATTTGTATTCAGCGATACAGGGAGCTTGATTAAATGAACTTTGCGGCTGAGTTCTCTGCCCTTGGATCAGAACAGTGCAGACGAGTTTAAATGGTGCAAAGCACGGCAGGTCTCTCTTCTCTCCTTACAAAATGCCCATTTGGGGAAGTGAAGGAAGTATTTCCCTTACAAAGACTCTGTAAAACAATGTTATGCCAATCAAGGTTGTACTCCTGAAATTTTAAAAACTGCAATAAAGTTTAGTATCTTATGAGGGCAAAGCAAACTTGATCATCATTAATGCCTTTAATATTTTTAGATAAACTACTAAAATGTTCTCATATAGTTACTTCATAGAAAATATATAGCCCTATAAAATATTTCAAGAAAATATTGCACTTTCTGCAGGAATCTGGCATGGTATAACACCTTGCCGCTAATAATAATGAGCTGCTGATAATAACAGGGTGCTTCTTATGTAAAAGTAAATTATAATACAAAAAGTTGATTATTATGCATATTTCTCCTCTTAACAGTTAAATATTGATACATAATATGTAATCAACGAATAATAACAAATAAATGTACTTCACAAAATGCATATTAACTGTACTTTCAGTACAGTAATTGTTTTACCTGTATACTTATATGTGGTAACTAGCATATGGGATCGATATGTTTTTCTTGGAAATTATCATTCTTTTGTGTGTGTGTGTGTGTGGTACTGAGGATGGAATCCAGGAGCATTCTATCTCCGAGCTACACCCCCTGCCTTATTTTTTATTCTTTTTTTTTAATTTATTGGTACGGGGGATGGAACCCTTCTACCTTTGGGCTACACTCCCAGACCTATTTTTTTATATTTTATTTTGAAACAAGGCTAGCTTCGAACCTGGCCGCCACCATGCCCAGCTTATTCTTTATTTTGAAACAGGATCCCATTGAGTTACAAAGGGCCTCACTAAGTAGCTGAGACTGCCCATGAACCACAATCCTCCTGTCTCAGCTTCCCAAATGCTGGAATTATAAGCTTTCACCACCATACCCAGCAATTATCATTCTTGATAACTGATAAACATGGTGGATGATAATATGCAGAATCAGTAGGAGAAATTCTTTTGTTTTTACAAAGAGTAATTATTTCAAGTTTACTATTAATTTGTTTTTACCAATTAAAAACATCAGTTTTATTTAGCATAATATAGTCAAAATATAACAAAAATAGTTCAAATAAGTATTTTAGTTTTAATTTCTAATTTTCACATATCTTATTTTTATCAATAGTAAATTGTTAAGCTCTCATTGCATTATCTTGAGTTCATTGTTGTTATATATTTTAAAAACCTATTTTTATCCAAATTTACATTAACTTCATTCAAAACTGATATCAGCCGGGAGTGGTGGCTCACGCTTGTAATTCCTGTGCTTGAGAGGCGGAGACAGGAGGATCGCGCAGGTTTGAAGCCAGCCACACTGGCTTAAGAGACGCTGCTTCCAAATAAAAAACTATAAAAATAGGTCGGGGAGTGTAGCCCAGAAGTAGAAGGGTTTCCAGGAACCTCAGTACTACTAAAAAAAAAAAAAAAAAAAAAAAACTGAGTTCAAATAAATATTAATTTCCTTTATTAAATAGCGTTTAGGCCATATGCTTATTTTAACAAAATTACTTGCCTACTATTTTCTCTCCCAAAGAAAATTATTTAGAAGTTTCTTTGAGAAAGAAAAAAAAAAACAGCAGTTTTGAAAAGTTATTTAAATTGTACACTCCATGATACTGAAAGCCAATACTCAGCACCTTGCCAGGGGTCACTCACTGTTTCTTCCTATGAGACTGAAACAAATGTGCCTCATTTTCTGTCTTCCGGGTAACGCACTGCTTCAATAGACACATTTATAATAGATAAGTATTGATAGATAAGTTATTACGTTTAATTTACTGTTTATAATTAATTAAATGGAAATTTCATGGTGTGATCTGTGAATGTTTTGCCCTCTAGTGGTTAATGGAATAAAAAGAATGTAAAACTACTTTCTAACAGGTGGGAACCAAGAAAATTCAGAAGGTCTCATGTACCCAAAGGGTATTGTAGGCAATCAAGGAGGACCGGCTTTTTAGTCTTATAAAAGAGAACAAAAAGATTTCTTCAGGTGAGATGAAATCAAGATATGGCTATCTCATGGAAGATGGCTTCTCAAGTGAACTCTCTAATTGAACTTCCTATTCACCTGGAACACATCCATTATCATTCTTATCTTGCTGGATTATTTTGAAACCTAAAGCTAGTGAAGCCATATTATTTAAAGTTGTAGGTAATAGTTCCTCAGATCAATGTTATGTCAGAAACTCACTAGATGTGTTGCCTCAAAAATAAGTAATAAAACAACTTGGTAAATCCTGTTAGCTTTAAAATCGAAACAGAAACAATGACCTTTAAATGACCATCTAAAATACATAAAAATGTGTATTTATATTGGATACTTATTAAGTGAGAGAAAAAGAATGTTGATCCTTTCTAAAATACTTGGAAGAATTATTATGCAGTTGAAGCAATGGAGAGTTGGTTGTAAATACATACATAAAATAAGCATGAATGTGAACTTTCCAATCATCTATAGATGTACTGTAAAGTGTGTGAAGAGAAGGAACTCACAGATCTACAATATCGGTATTTTTACCCAAAGAGACTCATATTGGTTTCTTCTCTGTGTACTTGACCTTGTTGAATGAAAATGAGGCATTCAGAAAAAAATTATACAAACGCTTAATTCCTACTCATTTGTTCTGATATTCATCAGTCTTCAATTTCAGTTGATAAATATCTTACTAAACCTGCTTTGCTTGAATAAACAGTATTTTCTATTTTAGCTTTACGACTTTAACTCTTAAGTGTTCCAACAGCAATTGTGAGCAAACACAAAATGCTTCATTATAGCTGTCATTTTATCAGAGTTCATTTCTTACCTTAAAGAGTAGGATTTCATGAGACTCTGTAAGCAATACAAGTTATATGACCAGTGGCATATTAGACATATTTCCATCGCTTCAGGTTGGAAACCAAGAAAAAACATGTGCTTTTGAAATTAAGAAATACAATGAGGCGAAGATTCAAATTCTGCTGTATACTTCAGCTACATGTAAATTAACAAAGAAAGTTACACTGTCAAAGCAAATCACTAAACATAGCACTATAATATAATTGTGTTGAATGTTTTACTTCAAGCGCTAAGCCTGTTTGGATGATCAACAGTACCTCTGTTCTTTTGTTCCATAGCCAGCTGCTTCTCAAGTGTTTCTCTTAGTTCTCTTTCCCTTAAAAAATCCATCTTCAGCTCTGTTTTTTCCAGTTGGACCTGTTTTTCTTGAGCTCTGGCGTTATCTATGGCAACTTTCAAGAGCCCCTGTACAAAGAAAGGTATTCAGAATTTTTGTTAATATTTTGGTACAAAGTATATTTCATTCATGACTTAATGGGCTTTTGCATGAGAAAAGCCCACTTATCAAATTCTTTGATTCTTATTGTGCATTTTCTAGGACAAATACCATAAAGCCCCAAACTTTTAAATCTGATTAAACCATTTTAGGAAGAAAAAAAGATTTACGTTGTACAAGTACCATCACTTCTAATCAGAATATCTATACCCCAAACTAAATGAAGGCAACAATGGACGCATGTTTAAAAGACAAGACCGAGAAGAAAATCTGGCTGAAATTTTTCTGCATGTAGTTATCTGACATGGTTTGTGTATTGCTGTGTGCTGCTGGCTGTGTCCCCACTCTCTCTAGGAGTCTCCCCACACTCCAGCCAGAACACACTGACTACAGTGGTTTTCTTTTTATTCCTCAATCCCATAGTTCCTTTCTGCCCCAAGGTCCTGGCTCCTTCTGTTCCTCTCCTGAATCCTTTTCCTCTATATCTTTAGAAGGCCTAACCCCTTTCATCTTTGCTCAATGACATCTTCCAATAAAGGCCTTCTCTTACCACGGAATTTAGAACCTCCCTCCAAAATGTACTTTGTTGCTTCTTTCTCAAATTGTTGATTGCAGTTATCATTATGTAGTACTGTCCCATATTTATTTGCTTACTGATTTATGTTGTGTCTTTTCCACTGAAATATAAGCTTTCTGAGACAGAAATATTTTCTGATAGTTAGGAGCACTGTCCCCAATACCCAGAGAGTGTCTACTATACAGTAGATTTTATATATTTCATGAAATAGAAATTATAAAAGTTCTATTTTTTGAAATATGTCATATATTTAAGAGATACAAAACATAGTAGCTCAGTAGTATGCTATTTTTCTAAAAGCCATTCAAGATGGTCCTAATACTCTGAGAATACCTTTTAGGAAACTCTTTGACAGATTATAATTTTTAAAAAAGCATATAGTGTATACAATATTTATTCATGCAATTAATTATAAACATGTTACATAACATTTGATTTATTGAGTGCTTTCTAAAATATAGCATTATTTTGACTTTTTTTTTTGCAGTACTGGGGATGGAACTCAGGCTAATTCTATCTTCAAGTTATACCCCCAGCCCTATTTTTATCTTTATTTTTGAAACAGGGTCTCACTGAGTTGCAAAGGGCCTCACTAAGTAGCTGAGGCTGTCTGCGAACTGTGATTCTCCTGTCTCAACCTCCCAAATGCTGGGATTACAAGCGTGCGCTACCAAGCCCAGTTATTATTTTGAGATTTTTTGAAAACAAGATCCTGAGAATATTTTCAACATAGAAAAAACATTCTACAAGTTTTCTCTGTTAAGATCCTTTGGACAAAGTTACTAGTAAAAATTAGAGCTAAAAATTCTACCTCCATAAATTCAACAATACAAAATGCTATTTGAAGTAAAAATGAAAATGTCTCTTGCCCTGATTTGTGACTAACACAGTCTGGTATTTTCAATTGAAATTATAAATAAGATAGGAGTTGTTGTCATTTGAAGATGTGACTCCTTTGCAAGAGTCCATATGAGTGACCTGAATCAGAAATTTTAACTCCAGCTTCATCTGCAAGCCCCAAAGAGATGTCACCTCTCTTCAGTCTACTAGTGTGGCTTTCAATATTGTCATAAGTCCTGTTTATTTTCTCTTAAAAAAACATATATAAATCGTTTTCTATTTGTTAGACCTAACCCTGAATTTCCTGGTACAATTCTTCTGATACAAAACAAGCTAGAGAAGGACTTCTATGTGACAGTTTATCCCTCCCTTCTTCTTTTTTCTTTTTTTTTTGTAGTTTAACAATAAAACATAGTTGCTAAAGAAACTGCCATCTTAATTCAGCAACATTCCTGTATATGTTTCTTCTTCATCAGGAACAAACAATTAGTAACAAATGAAAGAGATCATTACATCAAGTGCCCTTTTAGATCACCCCAATTAAAACTTTAGTTTAGCTGTATTTTAATTCTAAGATACCAAATTCTAATTTTCTGCTCTGATTGCTCTTGTTGACTTATCTTTGAAAGATGTACTCGCTGTGCAATGTCTAGAGATTATTTAGCAAGATGCCAATGTTGGCACCACTTAATGTGTTGATTGGTTGTATTATCAGTAGCTGTTTAAAATAAATTACTATTAAACTATTATTGTCCTTGGCTGACAAAACACAATATTTTGGTGTTCTTTAAATATGAAACAATTGTGATGAATAAACATGTTGAATAATGTTGAACTGCAATTCTAATTTGTGCAATTTTATACTAATATTTGTTAGTAAAGAATCAAGTTGCTGAGAGCATTTATGTTTTCTTTTTGTTATAATTGTTCCTAATGTGCCTAATGGTAATACATTACCTATTCCTGCTGATTATGTCTGAAAAAATATTAGCTTTTAGGATCCAATACCCTCTAGGGACTACTTATAAGCTATATAAAATTAAATTTAATTTTTTGACTTTAAATCAGTGCACATCAGTAGGAGTCCAGAGTGAGCAAAAATTCTGCACTAGAGCCAAACTGGTGCATATGCAAAAGTGTGTTATTGCCAGTGACAGCTCTGCTGCAAAAGGAAAAAAAATACAAAAATACAGAAAACCGATTAAACTTCACTGCAGCAGGGGTCTGGGCAAAAGCAATAGAATGTGGTGTTGACAACATCGACAAATCATTAGAACCCCACTGGAGCCATCGGTGGTAATAATACATTCAGATTTGGGTAGTTTCTGTCAGTTTTTCAGGGAGATGGTGTGCAAAGGCCACACTAAATGCTTGATCTCACTTGGACATGCAGTCTCTAACAAAATGCCGTGACAACAATGTGAATTACAGTAAAAGATAATAGGTTAAAACAGGGCTTTTCTCCACGGGGAGTTAGTTCAGTTCTCAGGACTTTGGAGTGGGATAATGATGGTTCAAAAGAAATACACTGTAAGCTTAGAGTAGAGCACAGCAATGGTAAAAGGCAGTGGTTGATTGGCCTCAGATTCACATTCCACACATGGACCATAATGGTACTTTATGTTTCCTAAAATCATCTATCTTATAAATTTGTTATTTTCATGATTTTTGAGAAAATCATGAGCTTATTTTTTTGTGTGTGGTACTGCAGGTTGAACCCAGAGGCTCTCTATCATTGAGTTAAACCCCTAACCTGTTTTATTTTTTGTTACTCTGTGATCTGGGAAAGTTGCCAAGGCTGCCCTCAAACTTGTAATCCTCTTGTCTCAGCCTCCCAGTTACCAGGATTTTTGAGTATGTAATTGCACCCTGTTTGAAATGTTTTTCTTTTTCTTTTTTAAAATATAGACACCGCAACT
This sequence comes from Muscardinus avellanarius, assembly GCF_963383645.1. Classification (NCBI taxonomy): domain Eukaryota; kingdom Metazoa; phylum Chordata; class Mammalia; order Rodentia; family Gliridae; genus Muscardinus; species Muscardinus avellanarius. The sequence continues at coordinate 165,714,038 of NC_137787.1, forward strand.
GACTTACCAATGTGTCTACACTGGTAAAAAGTATACCTGCCTGTGGTGTGGTGTGGTGGCACATGCCTATAATGGCAATACTTGGGAGGCTGAGACAGGATTATAGGTTCACAGTCAGTTTCAGCAAATTAGGAAGACTCTCAGCCTCTTGGCTAGACCAAGACACTGTTTTTAAAAAAAATACGAAAACAGAGCTGTGATTGCTGGGCATGATGGTGCACCTGTAATCCCAGTACGTAGGAGGTTGAGAGAGGAGGATCATAAATTCAACGACAGTGAGACTCTCAGCAACCTAGCAAGACATTCTTTCAAACAAAAATAAATAGTGCTGGGATTGTTAACTCAGAGGTGGAATACCCTGGGTTTTATTCCCGGTGCCACCAAAAAAAGTTTATCTGCCTATACAAGAAGACTGCAAGCAATACTGGTACAAATGAGCCATTTCTTGATATTTTAATTAGATCCAAGAGGAAAAATTTATTTGGCCACATTTATATTATTTGCAAATATATTTTAGAATCAGAAAACAAATAAGGTTCTTTGAGTGCTACTGAATTTTATGTGACAAAATCTCCTCAATAACCCGCTGGTTCTAATGAGAAGAAAATTCGTGAGTTGAACAAGACTTTAGTTCTAATTACAAAAACAAAAATGTTTCTCTATATGCTATCCTTTACTGTAGATATATAGTATCACTTACAATAAAAAAAATCAAATGTCGGGTATAGCTCTATTAGTTAATAAATATCTACTGCCTAAATTTTTACATATATAGCATTTTCTATATGTGTTTCTTTTAAAGCAGAAAAAACAACATTTATTAAAATATATTTTTAATAACAGTAAGCAGTGGACATCTTTAGTAATAATTACAAACAATAATTAAGAATTATCAAATTATATCATGAAACTAAATTATCTGCTATTTTAACAATAACACTTATTTTTTCTGGTACTAGATTTGACCACAGGGATGTTCTACCTCTGAGCTACACCCCTAACTCATTTTCTTGGAAATAAGGATTCACTATGTTGCTGAGAGTGCCTTCGAACCTATGACCTTCCTGTCTCAGCCTCCCAAGTACCTGGATTACAGGCGTGTGCCACCACGCCCAATAACAGCAAAAACACTTCAGGCACATTATTTAGAATGATACTTTTGGCCAGTAATTCTAATAAAAATAAAATATTTCAAAGTAAACATGGAGTTTTAGACTTGCTACCCAAAAAGTAGGTTACCATTGTGGCTAGAAAGCAGAAAACACCATTAAATATAATTGAAACGACAAAGGAAATTGAGGTAGGCAGACTGCAATTACTCAAATTAGAATTTAGACAGCAAACTCATTTATATTGTTTGCCTAATAAGCCAGGGTCATGACTGTTTAAACATTCTACACAATCCCTCAAATATTACCATTACTCAATAAGTGTGGCAATAATAAGAATTAGCATCTATGACCTTTTCTAAAATGATGTGAAATCATTTCTGACCATAAATCCAGATAATATGTTGGTAAATATGTGTTTGTATACACATATGTATGTATGTATTTGTGTATGTGTGTATACATATATATAAACAATTTTAATCTATAGTTTATCTTAGGTATACAATATGTATATATATATGTGTGTGTGTGTATATATATATACATATATATATATATAATTTATACCTACAAATATGTAATGTCTACATCTACATCTACACAAATGTATATGTAAGATTTAGGTGGGCAGCCATAATTTATCTTTGGTTCTAGCATTCCTATTGTGGGTTTTCTAACTTTATCAACTAAGATCCTTGTCACTTAGCACTAGAAATAAATAATTTCATTTGTCTTGACTATTATCATTAACTCTTACTAAAAATATGCCTTCAAGGCTTATTGTTGGAAAAGAGAGTATATCAGGTCTAGAGCCACTTTAATGAGTATATTTTTTTACTTAGGCTCTCTGCAACTTAATGAGACCCTGTTTCAAAATAAAGAAAAAATGGGGCTGGGAATATGGCTCAGAGGTAGAATGCCCTTGGGTTCAATCCCTGATACCACAAAAATAAATGAATACATACATACATACATACATACATACATACATACATATATACATTTTTGTCTACAAATTTGAAAAAAAATATTCTCTGGTAAGAAAGAAAGCAAAAAGAAATATTGAAATGTTATCTTTATGTTATCAAAAGCTTGGTATCAGACAAATGAAACTGTTATGTGAGATTATCATTGTTAATTTTGGATAAGTTGCTATAATAATAGATGTCAACCACTAAGCCAAGCATGGGAAGGAGGGATGGGGAGAGAATGGGGTGGGGATCGGGTGGGGTGGGGGCTGACTGGGCGATATGTGCATGTATGTCTACAAAAGTTTGTATCCCACTATGATGTATGAATACAGTGCACCAATTTAAAAAAAATAAATAAAGTCGGCATTTTCTTCTCTTTTCACTCCTTAAAATAAATAGTTGGGATTGGTGTGGGTAGCATTCTTGTTTTCTGTACTAGGGATTGAAGCCAGGTATACCCTACCACTGGGATATACCCCTAGTCCTTTTATTTTTATTTTAAAACAGGGGATCACTAAGTTGCCCAAACTTGTCGAGAATCTGCAATCCTCCTTTCTCAGCCTCCCAAGTACTGGAATTCCAGGCCTGTGCCATAGCGCCCGGTTATGTATAGGAGTCTTTGGTTTTAAAATCCCTGACATAGAGTGTGTTGAAGAACACTCTCAGTCTGTCAATTTTGACTTAGTGATGTGGTGGCCACATAGAATGGGAAGGTTCTTGTGTAAACCCACTCTTCAGATGAGTGTACTGGGTGACACCGATGAAACAAAAAAATGTTTTCTGTGCAGAAATTTAAATTCTCACTTGTCTGGTTAAAGAGTTCTTAGTGAAGGGACAAATAGCTCTTTTCTTTATTTCATATGGACTTGTATACTTAAGAAAATGAGTTGTGCTCTGAAAGCTTTTAACAAAAGAGAAAATTACCGAAAGCTTTACCTCATATTTAAAAAAAAACAATACTATTGGTGAAATCTTTGAAAAAGTGTCTCACGTTTACTTTTAAATATAATTGATTATTTAGCCAAGTTGAGGTTAGACCGATGACTCATTTCAATTACTGACACATAAAACCTTAACGTTGAATACAGTTCTGAAGACTCTAATTACATTAGTATTAAAATGCTATATTAATAGATGAGAAGATATGTTACATTAAAGGCCTTCTGTTATATCCTTGGAGAGGTAAATAAAATTAATTACATTTCTACTGGGACAAAGTTTAATATGAAGGAAATATGTGCAGAAAAATATCACTGAGTCGGCTGAATAACTTCTCCAAATATAGAGAAAATCTCCATCTGGGGTCCACGTGATCACTTCATGTGTGGGCAAGAAAATCATGTTTTCTTCTACTCTGAACATTCTTATTATCTTGGCTTTATGTGCTATGTTATTGTAAACTGTAAGTATTTTTGATTCATAATGTACTGTATGTAAAATATACATCCTGAAGACCACATAGGATTTCCGTGGAAAGTTTTGTATAGCTTTTTGAAGTCTATTCTTTGAAGAAACTCTGTTGCCTAAAACAAACTTATTTATAAAAGAAGGGATTTCTTGGATTCTTCTATATTAGACATATTTAAAATGACTAAACATATCATTTCCTCACCAGAAGGCCAGCAGTTTAAAATATCTAAATATTTATTAGAACTGGCGTGCTGTCATTTACTAAATCAGACAAACTTAAACAGTTAAATTTGTCCCATTAGGAGGCAATAAAGGGAACATTTGGGCAGAAAAATTTTTTGTGTGTCTTTTTGTTTTTTTAATGTTCAGGGCATTTTCGTCCCAGTTTTTTAACATACATGCTGAAGTGTTTTTGTCAGCCAATTTGGTTTGTGTAGCAAGTTTAAAGTCTAAATTTCTGTGAAAAGTTTAATATCATGGCGTAGCTTATATCATGAATGGATTAAGCTGGAGTACAGCGCAAGTAGGGAAGAAAATCTACCTTTGAGTGTTCCGTGTTGCTTTCTTCCAGACTGTAAAAAGGCCTACCTGTATATTAGTCAGAAGGGTCTCTATGGAAGACAATCCATCAGGAAACAGAAAAGGAGATGGAAAACCTGGAGGTAGCGGCTGTCCATGCCCAGTTAGAGAAAGTTTGTCAAGGCTGTCTCTTGCGGTTGGTGTAGAAAGCGGGGTCTCATCTGTATGTGATTGAAACAAAAATATAGAACAAGTTACGCTTGTCTGTTTTTATTAGACCTCAGTAATGGCTTCCCTAGTGGTTTCCAGAACATTTATTGCAAATTGGTTCCTGCTATCAGGAGAAAATGCTTTCTGCTGAATTTTCTTTAATGAAAAAGCTGTGGAGATACAACAAGATAACATTAATGAGTAACTTTATAAGCCTTTTAAATGCAGTCTCTAATGAGACTGAGTTTACAGTGCCATAGAATCTTTTTAAAACAAATATTATCTCATATATAGTTGTGATAATATATTCAGACTGACTTTATGGGCACCTTCCCAATTATCTCATTTTAGTTTGTTCTGTTTGGATTGACAATAGAATATTTCTAGAGCTTTGTAGAAGAGAAATGCTTTGTATATCAGGATGTTTCTTTCTCAATTAACCCTTTCTTTATTTCAACGATTTGTTTAAATGTATTCTCAAAACTTGCAAAAGAATCAACATTTAAAATGTTTCATTTCACATCTGAAAGAAAAAACTAGAGTCCAAATGCATTATTGTTAAATTATAGCTGAATTATTCACAGTCTTTAAAGGTAAAGGTCTAATTCTTCGAGCATCTTTATCTTCATATTAAAGAGCTATTGTTTTATCCATGAAAAAAGTATCTGAAAAAAGGAGTAATAAAACACAACTTCCATAACAATATTTAGAAAATCAGGTAAAGAACCCTCTAAGATGAATTAATCTTTTTATTAAATATTCCTCAATCTTTTAAGCAATTTAGATGAATGCCTGAATACAGATTCTTTTCGCCCACAGTGAAATCTTTTTATTCAGTTGTCTATTATTTAATCATTTTTGCAGTTTCTTGTGAGATAGTTTCAACTTATGGCTTATTATAGTTTCTTTTAACCACAGAGAGGATTTTATTCAGGGCAGAATTCTCAATTTTATAAATATTTTTATATTTCACCCCAGGAAAATTAATCAGAGCAATGTATTTGCACAGCCCTGATAGTATCTCCCAATTTTGCAAGTGGCTAAAAACTTCAACACACTTTCCTTATGCTTATAATTTGATTTCACTCTTCCCCACGAACATTCTTTTCTTTTTCATTACAACACTTAACCACACGACACGTTTTCCAATTACCTCTCTCTGGGGCAGAAATATTATAGAAGCTGCCTCACTTGCCCGTCCCTCACGAATGCCAGAACAAGTCAGATTCGTCTCCCTCACCTTTCAGCATTTCTAGTTAATGAGCCAAAGGGAAGAAAGGCTGAGGAGGGAAGGACACAATGCTTCCTATTTACTGTTCTCCTCACCCTCTGGCTCCTCTGCAGTTTCGCCTTCCACTCGCTCCTCTATTAACTTACTGACAGATGATCTGAGGCAGGAGGTACTAGAAAGAGAACCCTAGTAAGCAACTAAAGTAGGACTCAGGGTGTCACCATTTTTTTTTTTCTACATTTGTCACCAGGGTTACAGAAAGACTGTGGTGCAGGGTAAGGCAACTGCATGGTTAATGTGAGCAAGGTGATCTTGGACACCAGTTACCTGGCTATCATAAATTATTCCTCAAGCCAAGGTTGCCAGTGTTTTCTCATCATAGCTTTGAAAAGCTGCTTGTTAAACATCTATGTGCATGTGAAATTGTTTAAGAGTGGAGAGCAATATTTTTTGATCAGCATCACCTTAGCTGTCACTTGCTAAAAAAAATGTGGCTTAATAGATCATGGGGATCATAATTGCTTGTCTCTTGAAGAAAAGCATAGAACCAGATGACCACCTGAGTTTGCACTCAGCTGTAGCTTCTGTGACTCCACTAAAGACCGTCCCACAATGAGAGAAAAAATGTATATGTACATATACACACATACATTTGATTCTAAGTTCTGTCGTCCTGTGGTTACATCACTTAATTTCATAAATTTGTGCTGAGCTATACTTGCCTCTTCTGTGAATTAAATCATTAAATCACTCATGATGCCTTAATTCACATAACCAATATTTATTGCAAACAAACAGTGCGCTGGTTACTAAAGGTGGAATGCAAGATGCACAAACAGATCGCCGTAAGAGGCTCATGTAGACTAGAGTCACTTAATTGTTAAAGCCATATTTCTTATAGTTAGCAATTCTTTTGCCACCTACTATCACTACTCCTTTAGACACTGATTATTCCAGGAAAAGATTAAAGTTTTCTGTGTATATGTCTGCCTGTGTACATGCATGTGTGCCTGTTATTTTCGTTTCCTTTTTCTTTTTTCTGCTATTGCTTCAACGGGATGCCATGTTGATTCTCAGGGCTCCACTTAGGAGAATGGACTATCATTTGGCCAAATTATTTGAGTGCATTCATTAATTTATCATTTCACATAGTTGCTACTCAAGGCCACTTTAATTCACTATACAGGTAAGACAATAAAATATAGGGAGGACTGACTATTTAAAAACGGGGTGAGGAATGTTCTTAAGATCAAAACACATTTTCTACAGAAAGACAAACAAACTAATCAAATTTCAAACAAGCCAAAAATATTCTTTTGGGCCTTCAGACTCTATTATCTGAGAAAAACTTGTCATTTCACAGCAATTAACATCATAGGAAGCCTCCTTTACTTCTTCCTACAAAGATTGTAAAGTTGAGATCATGGTTCTTGCTTTTTAAATAAAAGTGACCTTTGATATCCTAAATGTTCTAAGAAGATTAAAGCAAAAGTTTGAGAGGCCAGAAAATGTGGTGGTTTTGACATCACATAGTCTCTACTTCAAAGTGTGAGTGATGATAAAGCAAAAATTCACAAAATACCTTATTTTGGTTTGATGTAACTACACAGTTTTTTAAGTTTATCCTTTAAGAAAGTTGGCTTGTAAGATGTCATGATTGGTGTGAGCAGTTGTTATACTACTGTCAATGTAATATATTTGTTTTTAATGTTTTATTTTAAATCATTTTAACCTAATAGAAAAATGCAAGGATTATATAAGGAGCTTCCTTATACTTCTATAGTGTGTTGAATGAACATCATCAATATATATATATATATATATATATATATATATATATATATATATATTCACAAAATATACATACATATATACATACATACATATTATACATATGTGTGTGTGTGTGTGTGTGTGTAATTCTGGGAATTTAGTAATGCATTTTGTTTGCATATCTGGTTTGTTCCCACTCTAGGCACAGATGTAATTAAAGATCTTCAGATGAGATTATCCTGGTTTGGAGAGACCCTAAATTTAATGACAAATGTCCTTAGAAGACAAATGCAGAGGGAGACTTGAACAAGACATAAGAAAGATACACAGAAAAGAAGGAGGCCTAGTGAAGAAGAGTCAGATACTAGGATTTTTTTTTTTTTTTTGCAGCCAGTCAATGGGTGCTAGTTCTATAGATGAGTTGTTATTTTTAATTTCGTAAAAGAATAGTTATTAACTTTAAAGTATTTTTGTGTTTTTAATTCAGCTACAGGGAACTACAGTGATTTTTCTAAAGAATACAAAAGCACATGTTATAATTTAACAAATGACTTCATTTTATGATCAGAATAATTACTGATTAACATTTTAATAATTATATAACAAATATGTGGACAATGATAGCAGCATATAATCAATTAGAATAATAGACAAGGGAACATAAAAATGAAAGAGAAAGAATACTTTAAAAACTCTAAAATGAATAAAAGATGAAAAAAAGATACTTTATTTTCCCATCTCCTCGTTTCATGATTCTTCTCACATTTTAAGTCACTTTTTAATAAGTGACCATCAGTAAGATTGATGCCTCTGTAGGACAAGCTTTTTTCCTCACCAATCTTATCACACATAACAATTTAGCAGGATATCCTAAGGAACAATGATGTTTAAAAAAATAATAGGCCTCTACTTTTAAAATGTTTTCTTTCCTGTTAATAAAATCTAACTCGGTTGTTATTTTCATAGCTAATTCCTTTGGGTTTTAATTATATATTCTTTCAAGTGTGTGTGTTTCTGTGTGTGTGTGTGTGTGTGTGTGTGTGTGTGTAATATCTTTTAGCATATCTTAGGTTCCAAGTACAAAAATACTTAATCAGTCACCTTTAGAAATATATACATTACAAGAAGATTCAGGATTCAGATTTATTCATTTCAGTGTGAAACAGTATTATTATTAAAATAGAAAAAAATTTCATTTTGGTGTTCATAAGATATTTGGAAGTTTGCATGAAAACTGCATTTATAAACTAGCAAAATAAAAAAGTTGACATAAATTCTAGATGATATGGAACTTTCCATTCAGAAGTGAAAAACTATTCATAAAATTATGAATTGTCTTTGCTGTTTGAATAAACTTTTATCATAAATGTATAAATAGGTACATTTATAATTATTTTTTAACTCAGACAATTTTTTACCTGGAGGAGAAGCATGGATAATTTAAAAATTAAGGATTGGTGCTTAGAAAAAAACATTGGAAAATTATATACCGGCATAAGACACAGATCATAACTTCAGTGCTGACTCATTCCTACTCTAGGCACTCTGGGTTTAATTTGACAAGAGAAAGTAATAATACAGTTGAATAATATGACCCTCAAATGTAATCTCAGGTCAGAAAATGGTCATGGAATTTAGTTTCTGTTTTCTTCTCCTCAGAAAATAAAGAATTCAGACACAGCACATTAAAATTTATAGACATGACTTTCATGTACTTTCTAATAGGTCTAAAACAGCTAGGGGTACCCTGGAATAAGACTTATTGCATATATTTATCTTAAGCCCTTAAGTTGATTTTTATGGACATTTTTTATAAAAACTCTACTACAATCCTATGTATGATACATCTATGGTAAAATGCAAAGCAAAGCAAAGCATGCTAGATCCAGAGTGTGAGGTCTGATTCTGGCTCTACCAAGTTCTAGAAAATTTTAGAGCCACAAAACCATACCTCACATCACAGGAGACTCATTTGGTTTTTTAATTAAAAAAGATTACAAAAGTTTTATTTTAATTCCAATTAAATTATGTGTGTCAAAATACTTGGTAAAATATAAAATATCACATTAATGTAAAGTATGTATAAATGAATAAAAAAATAACCAAATCTATTAAAAGTTTTATTTTGGAAAATTGGCTTCAGTGTGTCATGAAGGAAATCCTGTTCTTGTACCCAGCACCTGTAGTTTTTATATTATTTCTCTTGGAAAAGCCTGTGATAAAGACATATCAAGCTGATAATAGAATTATTTCTCCATACATCAGTTGCCTTATATGCATTAACCTTGAGTTAGTTTGGTGAACAGTTAAAATTAACTATGATAGATATAAATTGAGAAAGGGCAAAAGGGTATGTACCAGTTCATGAACTCCTCTTCAGGCAGCCCAACCTGGAGGAATTCATGTTGTCTTACAAAGGAAGAAATCAGTACAGGTTTTATAGACATAAACTGCAAGGAACATAAAACCACTCATGATGCTTTGTGGATATACTTAAGGCACCATTAGAACTATGGATTTCAAGTCTGGATAAATAAAGAAAAGACTTGATATGGGAAGAAGAATATTGCCATTATATGTTTGGCAGGACACTGGAGATTTGCTAAAAATTACATCAAGCTTACAGTTTTAATGCACACAGCATTTATTGCACTTATTACATGTAACTGCCATCTATAATCAGTGGTTCCTAATTTTTAAGTAGTTCACCTTTAAGAGACTGATATAAGTTTGAAACCAGTTTCAGATGGAGAGAGAACATAACTATCGCTAAGTTATACCACAAAAAGTAAACATTTATTAATTTCTGTTGAAAGCATATGTGATTCAAAAGGTGGAACAATACAGAATGAAGAAATGAGAAGACTCTACCTTTCTTGAAGTAATAACACATCCATGCTAGGAGAGCTAAAAATACTTTGCATTGGGAAACCACCATATATATTACAGAGCAATTTCCCAGACAGGATCTCCGGTTAGGAGAAAGTTCTAGGAAGACTTTAAAGATGTATGCAATTGTAATCTCAATAAGGTTATATGCCAAAAGAATAATTCAAATGGCACCCAATTGGTTAGTTAGAAAAATAACAGGTTATATATAAGTGATATGAATTGAGAGGGGATAGAAAAAAGTAAAATATTATAGAAAGAGAAGGAGACTGAATTGGGGGAAAAGACTAAAACAGGGTGAAGCCAAGAGTTTTCATGAGGAAGTGAGCCAATGATAACAGCTAAAGAAAATAAGGGAGGGGGAGACAGATGGGTTGAAGACTAGCCTCAGCAACCTAGCAAGACCCTTTCTCAAAACAAAAAAAAAAAAAAAAAAATAGGGCTGAGGTGTAGCTCATAGGTAGAAAGGCCTTGAGTTCAATACATGTTAACACACACACAGACACAGACACACACACAGACACAGACACACAAACACACATGTGTATTTATAAAATAAAGCATAGTTGCTACCATTATTCTCAAGGATAATCTTAAATCTTTAGCTATTCTACATGTATAGTCTACATGTATATTCCAAAGATCCAGAGAAGAAAATTGTGAGATGAAGTTCCATATTAATATTTGCAAACTGGCTTTGACAGCCAAGTCAGCAGAGAGAACTAGTACACAGGTATCTGTGAGTGATTTTTTTTTTTTATTTCTTCCACCAATTGGAATTTCCTGGCAGAAGTGAAATGGCATCAAAGCATTAAACACACACACACACACACACACACACACACACACACACACACACACGCACACACACACACACACACAGATTTAACTTTTAGTATTTTGGATTGCTTTCAACTCTGCTTATTTCTTAAAGTATTAAGGCATAATTGTTTAAGCTGGTATCACCTCTGTTGAAAGACCCACTTGGTTGACCTTTCTGTCTCATCCACGACCTCTCTGCTGATACTGCAAGTGGATATGGGAAAGCATTTATTGAAAGCAACGTAGCAGACATGGTTATATTTCCTAGGCTGATGTTTTGCATATCTGCACAGTAGGGCCATTAAGGGCTCTAAGAGCACAACGGAAACAATTATAACATTTGTTTTTAGATGACTGACTCAGGACATGTACACTGGGCTTTATATAGAAACTGTTTTTGTTTTATTAAGGGACTGTTTGCCTGTTAGTGATAACATCATTAAAAATAAATGAAAGGGGGGCTGAAAAAATGCTTCCCCAAAGCAGAAACCTAATTAAAGGTGATATGCCTGCTACAATGCTTTTTTCAGGACTCAGAAATAGAACAAGGCTAGTTCTTTCTCATTTTTATAAGGCCCAAAGAAGACCTCACACTAAAACATCACTTCTGATCTAATTTCCTATTTCTGTGTACTTTAATAATCTACTTTACGATCTGTGCGAGCGCCCCTAGAAAGTGAACTAGTTTTGTTCCTACAGTTAGCTTCTTCATCATGTCAGACCACATAAAAAGAAAATCTGATGGTTCAGCTCAAACAAAAAATGCACTCTCCTTTTAAAACAAATTGTATAGGTTGTAATATGCACAGTAACAGTAGTTGAATGATGCACAATCAACATTTTGTTCCCCTACAAGAGCACTTGCAGAAGCAGGAGTTCATGGCAAAAAGACATTTCCAAATCATAGTTTATAATTTGAGAAAAAAAAATAAAACCTTTCATTTTAAGGGGTGGAGTTACTCTAATTTCATGGATGGTGGAAAAAGCAGGAAACTGCATTCCCTTGATAACTCTGTCCTTATTGTGCTGTGACCTTGGCCAATTTACTTAAATTTACATCTGCCAAAAATGAGTTTCTGAAATGTGCCTTGAGAATTTTGGGGAGGAGAGAGAAGGAATTGTCACATAAATCCAAGGCCTCTTAGAAATTAATATTACTTTAAAAGTGAAGTAAAAATGTAGAGAAAACATGGGGATATCCTGGGTTGACATAGTTTGATTCTCTGTTCTCTTTGTCATCCCTGCAAGTTCTCATTCATTTATGAATCTTCAAGGAGAAAACAAATACCCTTCTAAGTGAATAAAACAGACCATTTTCCACATCATTCCCCCAAAGTATAAAGTAGTTTTGATGTAGTAGATTCTTTAAATCTCTCATTTGCCCATGAGTTTTAGAATAAAATTATCATGAAATTATTAAAAGAGTAGTTGGGCATGGTGTAGCATGCTTGTAATCTCAGTGCTTGGAAGGCTGAGACAGGAAGATGGCAGGTGTGAGGCCTGCCTCAGCAACTTAGCAAGATCCTCTGCAACTGAATGAGACCTTGTTTAAAATAAAAATAAAGTAGATCTGCATTGGACCTCAGAGGCAGAATGTTCTTAGCTAGGGTCAAACCCCAGTACCACAAAAAGAAAAAGAGAAAGAAAGGAAAGAAGAAAGAGAGAGAAGAAGGAAGGAAGGAAGGAAGGAAGGAAGGGAGGGAGGGAAAGGAAAGGAAAGGAAAGGAAAGGAAAGGAAAGGAAAGGAAAGGGAAGGGAAGGGAAGGGAAGGGAAGGGAAGGGAAGGGAAGGGAAGGGAAGGGAAGGGAAGGGAAGGGAAGGGAAGGGAGAAAAGAAGAAAAGAAGAGTGAGTAAGATGCCCTTGGAAATCACTTGTTCTAAATTTGTTATTTTTCAGGTGAAACAAGTCCATTAAGTGGCTGACTCCAACTTTTTCAAATCCCAATTTTAGACTCTTGTTTCTTTTGCATTAACAGTTGTGGTGTCAAACTAGAGAAAATCCAAGGAAAACATTTTGCATGATACCAAGAATATGAATAACCATAGACATAGAGCCACACATAAAAGATAATTGGTAAAATGTGAACCCAGGAAGAATATAATAAATAACATGGAATTTTTGAACTGGTAAAGATAATGTACTTATGACTGAGTAACATATATCCTTATCTTTAAATGATAAACACTGCAAATAAACAAAGTAAAACAAGTAAAAAAGAACATAGGGGAAAATAAGTATGAATGAAATATTTGGGATTTGCTTCAAAATTTTCTAGAAGAGGAGAAATTGGACAGAAGAACTGTGGAGATTGGGTTTTGAGATGATTATGGTTAAAGCTGAGTGATGAGAATATACAGGAGGATTCACTGTCTTATTCTAACTTTACATGTATTTGAAATTTTATATGATAAAAAGTAGATAGAAAAGTGATGTATCAGTAAAGACTCTATTAATTTGTTGTTCTTTCCAAGAGTCAGGGGCATTAATGTGATGATGATCATCATCTTTATAATCAAAATACCGAATAAAGACTGAGTTTTTCCTGTGTGAGCAAAGCAGAGTTCTGAGCATTTTTCATGCATTGACTCACTTAATCCTCACCACAATTCCCTTAGACTGTTACTAATGGTATCTTTATTCTACACATGAGTAGATAGAGGTTTAAAAAATAGTTAATTAACTTGTGAAGATAACTAGTAAAGACAACGGCCTAGATTCAGACCCAAATACCCTTATTTCAGAGTCTATGTTCTTGCAACAGCCAAGGACTAAAAAATATTTTTTTAAAATGTATTGGATACGTGCGACCAAATTTATATAAGAAACATATACTCAAAAAATTGTTATCTCAGAGTAGAAAGGAAAGGGAAAGGACAATTAATGAGGAAATCACGTACATTGGCATTATATGCATATGTGAAAATACCAATGCCAATCTCAATCAATATCTTGTATGGAAAAGAGGAGAGTGGGGAGGGAGCCAGGAGAAAGCCCACCAAGTGCTGTGTATGTATGTATGTATGTTAATATCAGTATAAACTACATTATATGATGTGAGACTATAATGCACCAAGAAAATTGTAAAAATAAATCCAAAAGAAGAAGTATCAAAATATTTTACAAAAAAAGAAACAGAAAAAAGAAAATGTAGAGATTTTCAGTTTCACTTCTAATTTTTATGATTTCCTGCTTAAAACCTAGCCAATTTCCTGCTTAAAACCTAGTAACTCCACCCTTTAAAATGAAAGGTTTTGTGTTTTTTTTCTTTCTCAAATTATAAACTATGATTTGGTAATGTCTTTTTTGCCACGAACTCCTGCTTTTGCAAGTGCTCTTTTAGGGGAATAAAATGTTGATGTGTGCATCATTCAACTACTGTTACTGTGCATATTACAACCTATACAGTTTGTTTTAAAAGACTTTATTTCTGCTTAAAACCTAGCCAATGATCATACAAAATAGATGTTTCCTTCAAATTGATTATTACCACTGACACACATTTTCAAACACCTCTTCACATGGGACTAGAGAACTCTAACCATAGGTATCATAGATATTAAATATCAGTCTTAACATTGAGTAGCCTCTGCAGGATATGGCCCTGGAAATTCCTTCACTATATAATTTTATCAAATGCCAATTGTAGACACATGGTCTATTCCTCCCTTGTGACAGATACTTAGCCATCAACATATAACTCTTAAGTTGATACATGGATTGGATGAGGTAAAAATGAAAAGCACACTTAAGGATTTTTTTTGGTAGGTATTAGAAATGGAACCCAGGAACATTTTACCTCTGAGCTACAGCCCCAGCCCACCTTTTTTTTTTGCTTTGAAACAGGGTCTCCCTGGATAGGTGAGAGCCTTGCCAAGTTGTTGAAGCTGGTGTCACACTTACAATCCTTCTTTCCCAGCCTCTCAAGTATTAAGATTATAGGTGTGTACCATCATGATCAGCTCACTTAAGGATTCTTAGGAAAAAAATGATTATTGTGTGATAGCTTTACTTTAGAATGGGGCCGATCTGATGTCTTATCCACTTATTAGATGCACCACCAGATAGCACCACAAATTCTCTTTTGCACAACTGTCCAATTCAACTTCTCCAGAGTACCTCATCCCATAACCTTAGCCATGAATATAAGTCATTTCCACCAGAGGAACCTTATTTAGGTCTCTAGATGATTCTCTTAGATATGAAACTCCTGCATCCTTAGACTGCATCCATGTGCTCCAATCCTAGCACTGAGGTCTTTTAGGTCTTGGGTACTGCTCTGTTAGAATGTCACAGCCAGGGTGATAGGATGCCTGGCTGGCTAGACATCAGCTTGTTGGTCCAAAAGAATTAAGTTATATAAGTCCAATAATTTGATAGGCTTATTGACTCCATTTAAGCCATTGGTGTGGCTTGATAAATCCTGCATTCTCTTTGTCATGATCTCTTGAATCAAGAGGATAGTATTTGAAGGAAAACCTTCTCCTGAGGTGAATCCTAACCCTACACCTTGGCTTTATGGTCTAGAAGTTATTTACTGCCCCCCCTTTCCATCCACAAAAACTAGTTACTGGTATATCTTATTAAAATTATTGAATTCCTTGAAAGATGTCATCAAATAGCTTCATTTATATGTTTGTTTCCTTCAGACTTTTTTTTTTTTTTTGGGTGTGGTACTAGGAATTGAACTCAGAGGCATTCTACCTCCAAGCTACACCCTCAGCCCTATTTTTTATTCTTTATTTTGAAACAAGGTCTCACTAAGTTGCAGAGGGTCTCAGTAAGTAGCTGTGACTGTCTATGAACCAGGATCCTCCTGTCTCAGCCTCTCAAACACTAGAATGACAAGTATGAGCAATCACGCTCAGCTTCCTTCAGTCTTTTTAATTTGAAAAACTGAAGGAAAGAATTCTGCCCCTCCTTTCCACTTGTGTCACCTTGATTAGTTTGTTTCAATATTTCTCATAATTCATTCCCCAAACCCGTTATTGAGTAGCATAGATCATTTTTAGCTGAGCTTAGTTTACATTTCCAATTTTTTAAAGCCTGGCATGGTGGCACACACTTGTAATCCCAGCATATGGGAGGCTTAGACAGAAGGATCAGGGTTCGCAGCCAGCCTCAGCTACTTAGTGAGGCCCTTTGGAATTCAGTGAGACCCTGTTTCAAAATAAAGAATAAAAAGTAGGGCTAGGGGTATAGCTCGGAGGTAGAATGCCCCTGGGTTCCATCCCCAGTACTGCTTAAAAAAATTTGTTGAGTCTGAATGAATGATAAGGTATATAATAAATTATACTTTTGTCTCTCTCTCTCTCTCTCTCTCTCTCTCTCTCTCTCTCTCTCTCTCTCTCTCTCTCTCTCTCCTCTCTCTCCTTTTTTGGTAGTACTGGAGATTGAACTCAGAGACATTCTCCCTCTGAGCTATACTCCTAGACCTATTTTATTTTTTATTTTGAAACTGGATCTCACTAATTTGCTGAGGGCCTCACTATGTTGCCGAATACGATCTCAAACTGGAAACTTCCTCTCTCAGCCTCCCACATATTAGAAATTATAGGCATGTGACACCGTGCCTGCTCAGTTTATCTTTAATACATGTGAATCCAGCATACTGAAACATATGTCTGATATTTAAAAATTTAAATTTTAGACTCTCAAATATTTTTACTAAGTTAAATATATTCATGACTACCATGTAGAAAAGGGACTAGTGAGTATACACATACAGATTGTATCCGTTGGTCTAAAGGCTCCATTGCTACTTTGGGCAGTAGTAAATTTGCCATGACAGATTGTCCAGGCAAAGGTTGATAAGTATCTTGTCAAGAGTCTTAGAAAAACGATTCCCTAAGAAATTGATAGGAGGTTAAATTAAGTGACCTGTATATCCCTTTTACCTATTGAGATTTTATGACTTTTTCCTTTAAAGCTAACTGCATTATAACTGAGTCATATAAAAATGCAAAGGAGAGCACTAATTTTTAGGATTTAGGGAAATATAAAAAGTTAAGGGTGTATGTTTATGTCATTGTCAGCATTCTTCCCATGGTGAAAAGGGGATTCTTAAACAGCTCAGCTGCTATTTTGCAACTCCCAGAGCATAAAAACAGAATGTAAATTCTTGGGTGTCTAATACATGTAAGTTTTTAAAAACTAACTTTCAGTTTATCGTCATTCATTTGTTTTGTATCACCATAAATGATGCTTTTGTCAGATAAAAATTAATATAGAACAGAGAAATCTTGGTTAATTTTTTCTTTATGATATGTTTTAAATTTTAATGTGGAAAATATTGAAAGTACTAAAATTGCTATAAGAATTTAAAGGTTTAAAATGATTAATTTTAAGGCTTAAAATAAACAAAACATCAATTTGTTTGTTTTTGTTAAAGTATTTTCTGTTCTCTGCTTCTTGTTCTGTGTGTATTATGGTACAGGGGTCTCATATACATTTTTTATTTTATTTCTTTTTATAGTACAGGATATTGAACCCAGGGGCACTGTACCTCCGAGTTACATCCCCAGGCTTATTTTTTTTTATTATTTTGAAACAGAGTCTCACTAAGTTGCAAAAGACCTTGCTAAATTGCTGACACTGCCCTCGAACCTGCAATCCTCCTGCCTCAGCCTCCTAAGTGCGAGAATTACAGGTATGTGCCACCATGCCCAGCTTGCCTCACATAAATTTTGTGGATTTTTAAAAATCATGAATAATTTATGTATTCAAAGTAGAAACACAGTACAGATTCAGAATATAAGAGAGCAGAAATGAGGAAGGGCCTTGTGGCTGAGACCTGGTAGCTGAGAGGAGAGTGGTCAGTGGGTAAAGAAGTTAGAGGCCAGGTTTGTGTGAACTCATGGCGGCCTGCTTGTGAGGTGGTAGTCCATGATGTTCAGGGGCAGACTGGCCATGAGCAGTTATCTTGCAGAAACAGCAGTTCTTCCTAATCATGAATGTCTCAGGAGACTGTAAAACATTTTCAACATTATATATAATGTTGAAATAACCATGTGACTATACATACCTATGGTGTATTCAATTCATATCACAAAATTACTTTTACAACTGTTAAATTTAATGCGAAATTTGTTCATAGACTATTTATAAAACCACACTAACCTTAAAATATGAATACAATTGATTCAGTTGACAAAATGGACAAATTGTAAATTGGTCATTTTAGAAATATTTATAACTAAGTAGCAAATAAACACGGTATATGAAAACTATGACAAAAATAAAAGAGAAGAAAACCAGAGAAAATAAGGACATCCTTGGGTTTGGAGGAGGAGGCAAAGTCTAAATTCAGCATGAATGATCATCAGCATTCAGTCTAGTGGCATATGACAACATTAGTATATGGAAATGAACAACTTTTGGTGGAATAAAATGACATATTTCAAATCTTGGTAGGATTTGGATCTTAATTGTCCCCCAGTAGCCATGTGTGGGAGGATCAGCTACCAGGCTATGGAGCTACTGGGAGGTAGTGGAAACGTGAAAGGTAGGGCCTAGGGAAAGGAAGTTAGGTCAACAAGATATCCCTTGACCTGGGATATTGAGATCCCAGCCCTTTCTCTTTTTGCTTCCCAGTTACCATGGAGTCAGCAGCTTCCTCAAACTTAAGATTTAGTCATTCACATGTTTATATATATATATATATATATATATATATATATATATACTTTTTTGTGGTACTGGGGACTAAACAACATCCCCAGCCCTATTTTAAAACAGGTCTCATTAAGTAACTGTGGGCTGGCTTCCAATCTGTGATCTTCCTTTCTCTGCTCCCAAGTACTGGGATTACAAATGTGCCCCACTGTGCCCGACTATGTTAATGAATTTTCGAATTCTCTATTATCTATATACTGCAAACAAAACATTAAAATATGCATTTGTATGTGTTTATTTGGATCGTTTCATCAAATTATTACTACATTTCGGTGAAAGGCAGTGTAAATTAGGCTAGACAAAAGGGGGGGGGTTCTAATGAGTTTGTACCAGTCCTAGTGATGACCATCCTGTTTTCTAAATACTTATTTTAATAAATGATTTTAGAATCTTTCTTATCATTATTGAGGAGCTTCTTACACTTATGTGAAGTGTGCCCTGATCCATTTTTTAAATCCTTGCTTCATTAGCATGCCTACTTATTGATCACCTCTCTTGTCTGTGAGCCAGCAAATTTGTTTCTTATCTTTGGTTCAAATATCTTAGAACATAATATGTGAGGCTTGAGTACATTCAGGCTAGCCAAATGTTTCTTCTCCTCTTCACCTATTTTGGGTTTTAATCCCCTCTCCCCGAACCTACTCTCACTATTTTTCTCTTACAAAGATAATGAAAACAAAGGAATGGCTTATTGTGTTTCTTTACATGGGGAAGATAGAAAGAAAGAGAATGATAAAATTATATTCTTAAGTCAATAACAATTTGAGTTATTACAACTTAAAGTATATTAAGTTATTAACAACTAACAATTTAAACAATTTCTCAAAGTAAGCATATGTGAAACAAAAAGTATCATTTCTCATGTCTTTCACTACTGCTGTCCTTATTTCTTTCAGTTACTACCACTTTTAAAGTTATTCTAGGAAGAGCTTTGTTTGCTTAAAATTTCTTACATATGTATTCACCAAGTCATCACTTCAAAATGTGTCCACCAAGCCAGGTATGGTGCCACTTGACTGTAATTCCACTGCTTGGCAGGCTGTAGCAAGAGGATTGCAGTTTCAAGGGCAGCTTTAGTAATTTAGTGAAGGCATCTGCAACTTAGAGAGAACCTATTTCAAAATACACAATGCCTGAGGTATAGCTCTGAGCAGAATGTCTTTGGGTTCAATTCCCGGTACCAAAAGGAAGAGAAGTTTCCAACCATTTCTATTTTTTCCTTCTCAGCTGTCACCCTACATACAGCAAGGCATTCAGGTGAAGGTTAGTAACCTAGTTAAGGTGTGGTGCTACTAATTAATTTCTTTGTTTCTCTCTCTTTCTCTCTCTCTCTCTCTCTCTCTCTCTCTCTCTCTCTCTCTCTCTCTTTCTCTCTCTCTCTCTCTCTCTGTCTCCTCTCTCACTTATTATAAAACTTTGTACCTTACTCTCTTGCTCTCTGTTCATTCTAAGCTTTATTCTCAATATTTATCGTAAAGAAATTCATATTCTGATATAAAAAATATCCTTGTTTTTTTAATCTCACCAACTTTTGAGTGCAGGAACCAAATGTGCTAGGTTCAGTGAAATTTGCAAACATCCTATCCTAACAGAATCCACCAACTGGGAGAAACCAATGCAAAACAGCAAGAGGAATATATAACACAAAACCAGTTGATTGAATTAGGTAACAGATGAAAAAAAGAATACACCAAGGATGAGAAGTTAAGTATAAAAATAAAGGATGGAAGTCAGAGATGAACAGGGCTGGGGTTGTCATAAAGGAGGCAAAGAGAATGTGAACATGGAAAGAAGAAATATGAACTTGAGCAGGAAGTCTCAAATTTTCAGGAAAATAGTTGTTTATATAATTCTCTGAACTTTTCTAACCTGACTCTAGACCAGGTCTTCCAAAAGTTAGTGATGATATTCAACACATCATTCCCTACTCTGCCTATTTACTAAATAATTAGGAAACTAGGATATCACTGTTCCAGTTGTACTCTCTTTTTTATAGATTTTTCTTCTATTTCCTGAATACTTTTAATTCCAGATGGTCATGTTACCATATCTCAACTAATAACATTTTTTCTTCATACCATATTTTCCTCCAATTACTTCTCTACCTCTCTATTTCCCTTTTCAAGAGTTCTCTATATTAAACTGCCACCTTGTCTTTCCCCATGATTTAATTTTGGGCAGACTCTACTTAACTCCTCCCTCCAATTTAACTACTTTTATCAGTTAAGAGTGATGTCCGTGTTGCCAAATCTTCCAGTCAATTCTAAGACCCCCAAACCCATCCTTCCAAGCGGTCTGGTAGGACACAAGGGGATCACGCCTTCATTCTTGAAAGTTTTACTTTGCTTACAGAACACCATTCTTTTTTCTCTTTCCAAGTATCAATGGTAGCTTCTTAGATTCCTTACCGGTTTTCTACTTTGTCTAATCTTTATAAACTTGAAACATTACAGGGTGAAGAAAGGCACTAGCTGAAGGAAAAAGTGTGAGCTTGATAATTGTCCTTTTTAGATTTATGTAACTGAGGTCCAATTCATGTCAGAAACCATGTCTGGGTAACATACTCACAACTGTTGTTTTTTCTTAGCCTATAAATATTACATTTCTAATCACAGCATTACTGTCCGTGGAACTAAAACACAGAACCTAGTACTCTATGTTAAGAAGTTCTTTCATACAATTCAGATATCAAGTGTATTGAAGGGAGAGTTCATTGTTACCTAATTTTTACTTCTAGGCCTTCATTTATTACCTGCCAACCACACTTTCTTGCAACTCACCTATTTAAGCCTCTTGAGCACAATCTAGCCCTTCTACATCATGTCTCTCAGACCTATAGATTGTTAGGATCTGGAGCAGTCCCATGATTTTCCTTTTAATTTGACACACAGATTAACAAGCACCACTAAGAATAAGAAGATAAATTAGTGAAACAGAATGAAAAGCTGTAGTCTCAGTCTGTAGAGACTAGAGGAAAACTATCATTAAAAAAAGATAAAATTAGAGAGCAGAACATCAAATGCCAACTATGAAATCAGCAGGAAACATAAACATGTAGTTTGTGTAGACCAATAAAATTCAGATATTTCCATAATTTTTTTTGTGTGTGTGTGGTACTGGGGTTCCTGGAAACCCTTCTACCTTCGGGCTACATTCACACACACACACACACACACACACACACACACACACACACACACATATATATATATATATATATATATTTTTTTTTTTTAAACAGGATCTTCTAAGCCAGCAAGCCTGGCTTCAAACCTGCATGATCCTCCTGTCTCTGCCTCCCAAGCGCGAGGATTACAAGTGTGAGCCACCACACCCGGCAAATATTTGCATAATTTTAAACTGTAAGACACTTTTCTTATATCCTGAAGTGTGAATAAAGTCATTAAATGAAGTCAGTTCCTGAACAAGCCAACTTCTATATTAATAAATCTTAACATCCTCATGTGTAAATTGGCTATAAAGAATTATACAGATACCATGAAATATAATTTCAATACATCTATAGTTGCAAAATTATGAATTGATTCTTAAAGGTCTTTTGTTGTTTTAATTATTAAAAAAAATTAAGAGACACACACAGAATAATCATTATGCCTTGGAAGAAAAACTAGAAGGTAATCTTTTTGTGAAGATTATAGGTCTTTAAAGAAATTGTGCACATGTAGAAAAAAGACAGAGGCATAAATTCTTTGGAAAATTAAGTAAGATCGTGATTGGTGATAAGATAGTGGAAATGGCTAGGCTTAAATTCAACAAATATATAAGTAATAGACAATGCAAAATAAAACACACAGAATTTAGAAGTATATACAGTAATTAGGACCATCTGCTACCAAATACAGGTACTACAAGACTTGATTCAAAGACTAAATTAGACTCATTTGTTATTAGCAGTATGTATTTGCATTCAATTAATGTGCTAAAATCCTTGAAAAGTATGCTCTCTTAAGTGGGTTAAACATGCTCATTGTAATCTTGTTTATACTAATAATTGGCTTAGCAAATCTTTTCTTTATATCTAGTACAAAGGTAAACTTTATCAAGCCCAAGCTGAATTATCATAAATTCCATATTAGCAGAAACCAAATTAATGAGGTTTGATTGTACCAAGAAAATTGCTTTTGCCATTTGCTTAATTTCATCTGCTCTATATAATAACAAAAAAAAAATCAAATGATAGAAGAAGTAGATAATACAGTGTTTGCAAAAATATTAGTGGAAGCCAGACGAACTTTCAGAAACTCTAATTTAGTGTTGCATTTATTTGTTTAGGTTCAGTGTGTAATATGATGTTAAGTATATTACTGTACCATGCTATTATGGAACAGATGTTAAATGCAATGTAAAAATGTCAGGGGTAAATGATTGATGACCCTCTTTGCCATTTCAAAGTAAACCATGATTATTTATATGCTCTGGACATTGCTTGAAAGCATCATATTAAATCTAAACAATTGATCCATTTTCAAGGGGTTTTGTATAATATATTATTTATGTGGTTTTTATTCTTTTGTAAAAACATCCCAGTGTAGGAGAGTATTTAAAGTCCTGAGTGCTCCACCCAGTCCATATGGTACATTTGTTCTCGGTGTAATACTTACCTTTTCCCTCTAGGCCCATATGGCAAGTCCATAGGCTGCCCAGGCCCTGTGTCCTCCACAGGGGCCATATGGCTCGTTCAGTGAGCACTCATTTACCTTGTATTAATATTTTATCTGGCTCAGACAGAAAAAGAGATCAGATTAAGTAAAGGCAGCCCCTGAAAATGGTTTAGCCATATAATCAATACTGAGTGTCAATGTGGTATGAGATATGGGTTCTGTTATTTCATTTATATTAAAAATAGCAAGTCCCTTTGAATAATTTATCAAATAATTTCATAAGCTCTTTTGATCACTTGATATACATTGACAGGATACTGTTTAATTATGCTAATTATCTAGGCAATATTAATGTATGATGGGATAAGCTTATAGAGTTTAGAATCAGCTTAAACATATAGGCTTTGATATATCCAAAGAGATAAGACTGAATCTAAATTATGATCTATATTACCAAGTAATTGCTCTAAAATTAGTTCATTGTTATAACATTGCACCTATAGGCGAAAGTTTTTCTGACAGTGTAATGTGATTAAGAAATCCTCAGTACTTTATACTTGGAACTTTAAAAAATATGGAATAAGTTAAAATACTGCATTTCTGCATCTTATGCTGTCCCTACAAATCACATAAAATTAGCAAATAAAAATTAGCAAATGAATAGACTTCAAGGAGCAAATTATCTTACTTCAAGTTCATTTAGTCGTTTAAATTAAAATTTTTATATTTTTAACACTTTTGCTATAAAAATTAATCTGTTTTATAGCAAATTGTATTGGTATATGTGGATGTGATTATGTATTTCATAATTAAATTACTTCTTTTCCAAATATGTCATGAAACATACACATCCTTTAAACTAGACACAGGGTTATGTGTACTTTCTTTCATCTCCTTCAATAAAAAGAATCTAGTCTAATTCATAAAAGCCTTGACTATTAATAAACTGCAGCTCAGTCATTCAAAGTGAACAAAAAAAATACAATGCAGATCACCACACTTATGGTAATTTATTTTTCCTAGACCTTGGTATTTCTGTCATCTTATGTATAAAGTCTGATGTGAAGAATGTTCAGAAGAGGGAGTTCATGCTTTGGATGCCCAGTCCTTTTCTTAACATATTTACAATGTTTTCTTCTTGGACATGTCTTTTCATCAGTCAGCCCTCCTTCTACAAAATAATTATAAATATCTAGTTTTTTTTCATTTGATTCCACATAGTGTACATATCCTATTATCACGTTTTGCCTACATCTCCTTTGAGTCCCCATATCTGTAATTATTCTCCCTATGACATTCCCCCAGAATACATTTGCCAGACCAATATACCTTCTGAGATCACAACTCATAGAGGATATGGAATAGATTTTAAAATCTAAAGCCATTTGAAATTTTAAAATGATAATATTGAAATAAAAATGTTAATGTGTTTAGATTTGTCACCTGTAAATGCAAGTAAAGTCATAATTATAATATAAAGACAACATCAGGGTCTCTGACCGCTAATTTTAGGCTTGTACATATAGAAACGTATTTTAATGAAAATATAAAAGTTTAATTTTATGCACTGAATATTTTCACGGAGTCAGCACTTTGCTATTTTGTGATAACATGTTAAAATTAATGGGATGTCTTAACTAAGTTCTTTCTGCATATATACATATAAAAAAGGGAAAGCTCCAAGCCTGACTTCATAAATAACATTTGCTGTGATTTCGTTTAAGTTTGGATGTGTGGATTTGTATTTGAAATCCTCGGAAGGTTACCAGGTGCAGCCCTCCACCAATATCTCTGAGTCTTCAGGGACAAAATCCCATTATGTGGAGTTCAGTGAAGGGGGTAAACACCACCATAAAGAAATACAAATTGCACATATTTCCCATTTAGCTAGTGTCACCGAAGTTCACCATTTAGAATTCTAACCAGTTAGGACTTATTCTTGGAGGTCAAGTACCTTCTGAACCTTGTCATCTCACTGATGACATCATATCCCATCCATCAACTCTTTCAGGAGTGCACTTGCCATCTGCTCGGAACACGTTGTAATAACTTATTAGACAAATTCACAGGGTAACAATCTGCACAATGACACTGTTATCTTAATGCTGGCACATACTGAGATAACAACCACTGCTTCTCTGTCAGAGCACAAGGATTCTGCCCTCCAACTTTAAAATAGAAGTTAGAGGGCCATTTAAACTTCTAATAATAAGTATATTGGCAGACACATTTTTTTTTCTATTGTAGGATGACAGATGAAACCCTCCTCACAAGGAGATAAGAAGTTGCATTCCATTCTGATGGGTCATCTCTGCTCAGAGTTCTCTAGCTATGAAAGTTTCCCCAACCCCCAGGAAGGAATTACATGCATAGAAGTAGTTGGAAGGACCCTGTAAAAATTTCAAGTAACAGTGTTCACAATAGAGTAGTAAAGCCAATACCTTATCTCCCAACTTGCTAAAAAAATACAAATGAAATAATTTCCCTACCCATTTCAGATAACTATTATTTCTCTTTCATTTTTTTCTTAACACAATTATTTATCAGAAAGAGAGTCTCAAACATCTAGGTGATACTGCATACCTGCAACTGTAATAAGTCCTCTGAAAAAAATAAAGAACAGCGTCCAGGACCACCTATCTTTATTTTAGCAGCATGTTTAACCTAGCAGCTGTCAAAAGCCTCATAACTTAATGAAGTCCAGCACAACAGTCTCTATGTCCTAGCTTGAAACTATCATATATTTTTAGAGAAGATGGTATTATTTTGCATTACATGGAATTCATCCTCTGTTTCTTCTTTTGGCTTGTCATTTATTCCAGCTTACACTGTGATCAACATTGTACTAAAATAAAGTCAAGTACAACAGCCGCTCCCTGCCCATCAAAACGCACAGACGTCTGCCAAGCACTTGTAACAGCTGGTGTTACATTAATTAGTTTAAACTATTTATTTCATCCATCTCCAGAGCAGATTGAGCAAAAACATTAGAGATTATTCTAGCATCTGTAAGTGCCCTGCAAACATTAGCCAAAGAAAGTTAAAATATTCATCAGTACCATACATACATGCATACATATATATATACATACATATTTTTTATCTGTGTATGATTTAGAAGTTGAAACAGTCATTATAAATACATGAGTAAAAGCTCACATCCTTTAGCAAGGGAACATTATAACTGTCTTTACAAACATATGTTTTTAACTTATATTCATTTTTTGCATCCACAAAGTTTCTCTCTTTAAAAATTATCATTAGAAAGTGATAATAATTCCTGGCAGCATGGGCCATTAAACTATATATGACAGGGACTGGGTGACTCAGTGGATTAGTCACAGATTTTATGGCCTCTATTGGAATCTTGCCCTAACTACAGTGATCAAAACACTGTTATCAAATGGTTGTAAAAATCTCAATTAAAATTACTCCTATAGCCTCCACTCGGTTCTTAGCAAACTATATCCCATAATATGAATCTACATGTTATTGACAAAATTAACTCAACTGCCACTTTTTGGCTTAAGAGAATTTAGAAATTAACTTTCTCTTCAAATAATGGTTGTCAGCAGGGGCTTGATTATGAATGTGTGTCCATTAAACACCTGTCAGTCTACGTTTTCTGGTAGGTCTTCTAGATTTTTCAAGACTACATTATCTCTTACCATGCCTTTTCTAGAAACCAAATATGTATACATTAACCTACATTAAATGTGCTATTTATGAAAAATAAAACTGTACTGTAACATCTGAAGACTAATTCACTAGAGTATTGGCAGAGAAAAGCCAGTATTTAAAAATGTTTGTAGAATATCAAAACAGCCCTATTTAAATTCCCACAAGGTTGATGATCCCCCAAAGCAATCTGTTTTACTCCACCAAAAGCAATACCATGAATAGAATTTGACACATGACTTAATCAACTAAAGGCAAACGGAAAGGTCTACATGATAGATAGCAAACAAACATTTAGGAAATAAGTAATCTGATGTGCACTCAAGAAAAGTAATAAGAACTAGAGGGCACTGGGGAAAACAATACAGTGTGCGGTGGCCAACGTTTTCTGCATGAACACAGCCTGAAGTGCTGAAGCATCTCTCCTTATTCCTAGAGTCAAGAGCATTTGCTGTTTTAACCTTACTCAAGTCAAAAAGAAATCTCTATAAAACAAATTAACTTTTTTTCCTTGGCACTTTGTATCCTTATACCAAATACAAAAACAAACTTGTACAACAAAAACCCAATTTCATGTAATCCTATTTATACTTTGATTAAAAAAAATTGGATTTTAAATTTTGTGACTAACTGAAGAAGCTCTTATAAACTGTACCTCCCTGGAACACTCTGTTCCATGTGGCACTCTCCAATTAAATTATTAATATAGGATGGTATGAACTGAATGGTGCTGACCCCCTCAAAGGCATGTGTTGACACCCAAACCCCAATCTGTATACATAAGGAGTTAGGCTCTATAAAGGGTAACTAAAATTTAGTGAGGTCCTGAAAATGGATATCCAACAGGACCGATGTCCTTATAAGAATAGGAAAGTGCCAGGGTTGTATATTCTCAAAGACCTTTAGGGGACTTAGTAAAAAGGAGACCACATTCAGGACAAGGACAAGGGCCTTGACAAAACCTCAAATATCCCACCTTTGATTTGGGACACCTAGCCTCTGGATCTGTGGAAAAGTCAATTTCTCTAAAGCATCCACTGTGAGATTTGTTATGAGAGTTCTAGCAAACTGAAATCCTCATTTCTTAAAAATGTATAGTGTTTTTTAAACCCAGGATCATCTTAAGTATTTTATTTATTGCTTACTGCAACCCTGATAGGTATCCTCTGCTTTCAAAAGAATAGGGCTGTGCCTTCTGACTCAAGTTCAAAGTTATCAGCACTCTGTCCTAGACCATGTGTCTTCCAATTTTTTGGAAAAATAAACCATTTCTGATTTTTAGAAACTTTCAGATCCCTAAAAGATGAGAAACTGATAATGGTGACTGGAATAAACTATTTCTCTGAAAATATCTCAAAGTAGAAAAGAAAATATGGCATATTTCAGACCCAGGATAGGCAAACTATAGACCTAGAACAAATCCAGTGTTAGTGTTTTGAAATACTTAAAAAAATAAAAAAAATCAGTAACATTTTGTGACACTTGATAATAGAGTATAACTCAATTTTTAATATCCATAAGGTTTTATTGGAACATAGCTATATTGCTTATGTATATACTATCAATACTATTTTCTCAGGACAACAGCATAGTTGAGAATTTATGACAGAAATTTTGCACCCTAAAAGCTTAAACTATGTGATACTATATCACCATCTACAAAATAATTTCTTGACCCCTATTCAATACAATAGTACTAGTAGCATCTTTTATATAATAAATTTTAGGTTGTTTGGTTGGTAGTTTTTGTGGTACTGGGGATTGACACTATCTTCAGTAATGCTTAAGGGAAGCATTCTACCCCCAAATTACACCCCAAACATTTCTTACTTTTTGTTTTGAAACAGGATCTTGCTCGGTTAGTGAGAGTCTCAATAAGTTACTGGAGCTGTATTCAAACCTGTGACACTCCTGTCTCAGCTCTCAAGTATGGGTATTATAGGCGTGCACCACCATACCTGCCTTTTATTATTTTTAACAGTCTAGCACTGGTTTTCCAGGGAGCCTTTTTAATTCATAATAAATTTATAGTAAAGCCACACATGATGGTGCACTTTTGTAATCCCAGTACTTGGAAGGCTGAGACAGAAGGATGGCAGACTTGGCTTGCCACCAGCTTCAGCAACTTAGTAAGGCCCTTCTGTTTTAAAATAAACAATGAAATAGGGCTGAGCTATAGCTCGGAAGCAGAATGCCCCTGGATTCAATTCCAGGGCCACACACACAAAAAAATTATAGTGTATCAGTAATAGACTGATAATATTATTTCAATTAGTCCTAATAAGTACTTGTTATGTTATTCTATGAGATAAAGGATATTTAAACTTACAAAAAACTTGTTAGAGAACTTTTGGAACTTAACTTGTTGGTAACTTTATGACTATTGTTTGTGGAAATGATGGATGCCGGTAAACGATGAAAGAGACAATAGTCATCTAAGTCTATATCTTACTTAATCACTCTTACAATTTATCCCAGTCTTATTACTATTTTCCCCACACACATCATCATATTTTATATTTGGAAAAATAATTATTAGCATAGCTAAGTTCTATCAGAACATAAGAATATATCCACTGTACTAGTGAGTCAAATGTGGAACCCAAGATTTCCCTGAATCCAAAATTCATGCTTTCAACCCTTATGCACTACTGTCTACAGCAGTTCCACTTAGGTGAACATTGTTTCTATTAAGATGGTAATATTTTTATTAACAAGCTGACCAAAAAAATACCATAAGTACATAACAGACTTTAAGGTTTTCTTTAAAGAAATGTCAATTACATTGAGAAATCACTAAAAGAAATACTCCTGAGCACTACATAACACTTTAGCACTGATAATTCAGATAATTAATTTTTCTAATATTTGGGTTCAATTCAAAACAGCATACATATACAGTCATGCACTGCTTCACAGTGGGGGTGAGGACTGAGAAATGTGTCATCAGGTGATCTTATCACTGTGCTGATATGGAATGTTCTGAGTTAACCCAGAAGATGAAGGCCAATTGCTCTGCACAACCTCTTGGTGAAATCAAGAGATCTGGCTATCTGGACATGGTGGTGCACACTTTTAATCTCAGCATTTGGGAGGCTGAGATAGGAGAATGGCAATTTGCAGTCAACCTCAGCTACTTAGGAAGCTCTTTGCAACTCAGTGAGACCCTGTTTCAAAATAAAGAATAAAAAACAGGGTTGGGGGTGTAGTTTGGAGGTAGAGTGCCCCTAGGTTCCATCCCCAGTACCGCAAAAAATAAAAAAAAGAGAGATTTGGCTAACACAAGAAATATGGGACAGTATACTCATATTTGCAGTATGCATACCCACATAGCATGCATACTCTTTTATAGTAAACTTTTGTTTTATAAATAAAAATGTGCTCTAAAATAGTCATAAATGTACATTATAGTAAATATGTAAAACTAGCAACATAGTTGATTATTACAATAACAAATGTTATGTACTATACAGATTTTATGCACTCTAATTTTAAAGGGTTGGCAGTGCAATAGGTTTGTTTATACTAGCATACCCACAAGCACATGACTAAAATGTCATTGTGCTATGACTTAATTTGGCTATGACAGCATTAGATAGTAGAATTTCTCAGCTCCATTATAATCTTATGAGAACACCATGATACATGTGTTTCACTGTTGACTGAAATGTCATTATTTATCATATGACTGTGTTATGTATATGCTTTGGTCTTAACCAATATAGCATATATAAATGTGCAAAATTAAACCTTTGAACAGGAGTTGATACACTACAGAAGTAAGTTTACATAGTTGACACATTGTCCTTAGGTAATTTTTCTAAAATTTTCACGGAAGTAATTATACTAGCAGTACTGAAAGAAAGCAAGTAAAACTCAGTAAAATAAGGCACTTTTGACAGGAACAGCACTAGAAGAGTGTCAAGCTCAGGTTCCTTCCTGAGTATGTCATGTTCAAGCTCTGGATCTCAAGTAATCTTCCTATCCTTCCTCAACCTCAGTTTGCTCATTAGAATTGAGATAAAATGGCACAATCTTCAGAAGACTATTTGTAATTTTTTGCTTCTTTTTTATTTTTAATTACTATCAATTTTTATTATACTTAATTTTAGCCTTTTCTTTTGTAACTCCTAATATATACATATTGGTGCATTGTTGTCATACGTCTTAATGGGGTACAAGATGGTAGAGGCAGCCCTTCCCCAGTTCCCACTCCATCTTCTCCCCCTTCCTCATAAACATATCAAATTTATATGACTCCTGTAAAGATGACATGTGATTATGCAATGCGCTGGCCTCATCACAGCCTTACAGTGATTGAAGAACAATGCAATCCACAGGTGTTTTGTTTTGTTTGTAAAATGAAAATTGTAATTATTTCAGACTACCAAGGTAGAAGATAAAGTATAAGTTGAAGCTTGTCCTCAAAACTCTAAAACAACAATTTAGAAAAGGTGAAATAAAAAAGACTTCTGAGGAAGGATTAATGGAGCCAATTATATATAAATTTGAAAGGACAAGTTTACAGGTTTTTTTTTAAAATTCCAGGATGAACACAAAGAATAAATCAAAGGTACAAATTATGGAGTACCACAAAAATAATTAGATGAAATGAATAAGGTATAGGTTGGACTATGTATATATAATTATGTAAAATAATTATATATTGAATCAGGGACTGTGTAGCACAGAATAGTCCCTCCAAGGAAGATAGTCATATTTAAAAGGAAATTGGGCTAATAATATGAGATGTTTGTCTCTGATATTAATAAATATATGGGAGGATAGAGAGTAATGAATTTGGAGAAATAAAGGAGAAAAATTCAAAATCAATATTAACATAGCATTATTTCCAAGGCTACCATAGCATCACAGTAGTTAGGTAAGAAGGCAAATTAGCAGGAAAATAGATTTGTAGGCCAACAAGATTATTAGTAAACATATATACATGCATATTACATTTCCTACTTTAAAAGCTTATTTAGAGTTAAACTCTCTCATTCCCAAAGCTCTGTGGGCCCAGGGAATGTGCGTGATGAAGTCACGGTGCAGGAATGCTTTCCAGAGCCAAGGAGCTGGAACTCATTCCCAGACCTGCCCAGTACCTACCAGCCATGTGACCATGGGTTCTGTCTTGTCACACTCAACTGTAAAATACAGATAATGGTAATGCAGCTGCCCTGAGAGCAGCAGTGAAGTCCAGCATATTATATTTAAGTATTTAGAAGAGTATCTGTCACATGATGTGTGCTAAGTAATGGTTTGCTATTTTTAATATACCTTTTGAAAGCAAATGGAGGATAGGGATTACGTTTTTCTTTCTGTTCCTTCCATAATTGGCTATCATTTCAGTATATTAAAATGCATGGATATGAATATGGACATGGATATACATAGAAGTATATAAATAAATATATGTAGGTTTAATATAGCTCTAAATCTCATTGCTATTCAATGCAACTTGAATGGAAATTAAAAATTTCAAACTTATTTTAAAACACAAGTTAAAGCTGCCTCCTGGGGAGGTTAAAAAAAAAGAAAAGAAACTATATAATACTCTTTTAACCTTTCAAATTCAAGGAAACTATCGTTTTATACGCTCTCTCCAAAGTAGACATCCAACATTTTTTGACATTATGAAGCCATGATCCATCAATTTCAACTTTTCATGGTTGAGTCCTCATGTCTTTACTTCACACAGAAGGTAAAGCCATCACCTGAAGTCAAAGCCTCAATTAAAATGTCAAATCAGATACCTGACCAGCTTGGACAGGATTGGTAAGTCTGATGTTCCCTCACAAATAGCCAACAAAGAAAGAGCCTCACACTTCTAAACCTCTACCTCTTTCTATTTAACCACCATACCTTCCTTACCAATAATAATGAGCCCCATCTAAAACTTCATAAATATACCCTAAAACTCTGACTTCAAGACAGCTTGAAATTCCCATTTTCTTTTTGTTTCAAAATTCATTGTTTGGAATTATTTATAGCACAATAGAATGTGTCATGTGACATTTCCAGGAAACTGCAAACTACCACAGTACAACAGCCAAATCCAAATTGTTCTACCCTGTTTCGAGCAAAGAATGGAACATAAAGCATATTGAACAAAGAATTTTAAGAATTATATACAGTATTCATAAACAGGGCGCTTTCCAACTTTGCTAATATAAACTATTATTTATTTCAAAGGCAATACATTCCCTGCGACCATGAGGTGAGCCGGAATGAGAACACCCCAGAGTTTCGGGGAATTTTTCCAATCTGGTTTCTCCACACAGAGATTCAGATCTCACAAGCACCTGGACAACACACTGAGGCCCGCACGCTGAATTCCAGAAAATTCTTCAGGTTCTACTCCAGCTCTTCCTAATGTCCTCCCAAACTTAGGAATCAATTTCCAACAATTTAGGAGACAATGTGTTAGCCTCAAATCACCCATCACTCAGCTTTTAAAGAGGAAGTTCTAACACAAACATACCTCTTTCAACTCACCAAATAAAACCTCCATTTGATTGAACTCACTTCACTATAATCACATTTTCATGACATAGTACCATTAAAATAATAATACCCTTTAGTTTTTATTCTGTTATTCTCCCATGAGAATCCAGGAGTGGGGCATAGCCCATTTTGACATTCCCACAGATGAAAAGTTCGTTGCAAGGGTCTAATGTTGCAAGGACTCTCTTCTCCTAAAACCGTATACTATTTCACTTTCCAATGGAGTGGTGTTCTGAGATGAAATTCCCTTTTTTCTTTTACCAAAAAGTTAATTGTGAAAGTTTCCTATAAAACCTTTTGTTCTTATTGAAGTCACTTTGCTTGTCTCTCCTACTGTAAGGACACCAAATCCTAAAAGCTGGCAAGAATGCATATGTTTATTTCACCATTGCACTGCAATTACTGAATGCCACTTAATTATAGCAACAGATGCTCGAGTGTAGGAACCAGAAAAATCAAACGCCTCATTTCCAGGTTATTTTTTTCCATTGCTTCTGCCAACAGCAGATGTGTGAGCCCCTTGTGCTCTGGCGTAAATACTTATCAAATCCTAACAGGTCACCTATGTCACAAACAACATTTCAGACGCAACTGTTTCACCTGATAATAGGCTCTGAAAATAAAACTGTGAGCTGTAAATACAATGTATTCAGAATGAAATGCCATAATGTGAAATTGCTTTTTCTCCAGCTACAACTGAAGTCCTTGACAGTTTTTGGCAGTGATAAATCACCCTCCCATTAATTGTCTTCTCTCTCATTGTGAGGTGAGCTGCTAAAAGGGGCAGTCAACAAAAATGACTTAAAGGACAAATTTTGGCAAAAAGACAATGAAGAAATCTGTCACTGCTCAGCCTCCAGTAAACTGTCGTGAAGCAATCAAAATATATGTAGCTGAAGTGTTTATGTCTTTGTTAGGAAGATTATAGGATGATAAGTTTACTGTTAAGAGGGAGGAAGGACCCAGAGAAACTTAAATTGTGAGTCCTTGACATCCTCTTCCAAGTGATTTTTCTCCTACAAGATGCATTACCATCTCTTAGATTTGAACATTTTCTCATGTATTCAGATTCATCCTCTGACCAAGAATAAATGAAAAGTTCCCCAATGTGTGATTACAAGTTATATAATATTGTTACCCTAATTTTGAACTGAATATAAATTTAATTTCTAAAATTTAATTTCAGAAATTCTTAGATAGCTTATTTTGTTATAAACAGAAAAAAAAACTCATACTATTCTACATCCAAAAGTGTGTTTGCCATCAGTAGACAATTTAATATTACCATATGCAGTATGAGGAAATTATATGCCATTACCATGCATTTCAAATGCACCATTTATATTTTAGTTTATATTCAGCATTCGTAAGTAAAAATGCATTAAAACTGAACCCAATGCTGTTCCTTCATTAAAAAATGTTCATATTTACTTCATGTAATTAATGTATTGCTTAAATTGCTGAATTGCAAGACTAATTGAACTAGAACCCCAGACTTAAATTGTGCCCTTTCCTGGAATGTTACCCAGGCAGTTCTCCTCAAATTAAAATACCACATTGCAAATGATCAGAGGTAAAACGTTAGGATTGCAATGGGCATACAAAAAGAATAATCCAAATAAAGCCAGAACTACCAGAGGAAAAGTATACTCTTAGTAATCCTCATGGAATACAACCTAATGTCCTGAGGCAAGATGGATACCTTATCAACAATTTTTCTAGAGGCACTTGAAATGATTTTCAAATAATTTATGGGAATTTCAATTAAAACAGAAAATCACTGACTTAGTAACTCTAAAAAGAATGATTCAATATATCAACAAAGTGTCTTATTGCTAAGAGATAGTTGTCTGGTTTGCATTAGAAGGGGAAAGACGAGGTGGTATTTGGTTCTCCTGCACTCTAATTCACTACAGAATCCAAGTTAAATAAGAAAAAGTTAACCCAAGTCTCATTTTTCAGCTCAAGCTGAATGTTATCTGAATATTACTAAAGATAGTCTGTAGACTATGACATTAAAACATCTTTGAATGACAGAAATAAAAAAAAAATCAAAGGATTGATTTTTTTTCTTTTTCTTTTTTGGTGATCCGCCAGTTTGAGAGCTTACTGAGAGCATATGGAGATAGCATATTTGCAAGTCCATCTCCGGAGGATTGCAAAAGGCCCTTAGCTTGTGAAAAACAGCAATGTTATTTTTTTTTAACGTTCCCTATATTTAGAGATTAAATCGCTCACTGCACAAACCCATTTGGAACAGGCGCGAAGGTGAAAAGGATAATCAGTACAGTCACTGGTCCGTGTTTCCTAAACGCTTTTGAAAACATTACTGTGCGCAGGCATAAAATTAGCGGCAGGACCTTAAAAAGGCTGGCATTTAGCATGACTTTTTGGAAAGTGACACCCTCATTTTTTTCTTGTAGGATATCATTAAATTTCAATCGCCCTATGGCAGTGCCTTTCCATTAATAACCAATTCACTGTGTCACTTTGGCTCTCCTTTGAAATAATGAGCCTTTGCTTCGCTTTAATAAATTTAAACATATTCTCAAGGCCAGGGAAGATAGGAAACCGCAGATGGGCTGAGAAAAACACGATTCATAAATCCTTAACTGCCTCAGATCGTTGAGAGCAAAACAAAGTAACACTCGTAAAATATTAAACAATCCCAGCTGTATGAGGGAAGCTTCATTAACAAAAATGGACTATTTACTGCCTTGCTCAGAGCCTGTGGGTGGAGAGAGTCAAAGAAATATTTTTAAAAAATCCCACTGCCACTTTTTCTTGTGATTCTTTAACCAAGTAATGGGACAATGCAAACATTATCTGGAAAGTTCAGTTATTGCCAAGAATTAATTAATATTATTTAAAACGTGAGACATTATTTTTCCTCTTATACGATTTAAAAATTAACAAATGAAACTATGACTATTTTCCTGGAGAACATGTCCATGATTATAGTCATGTGAACATTATCAAAGATATGGGGACTACCTAAATACTCCAAACAAAATGTTGATGATAAGTATGCGGACATCTTTATTCAAATGGTTTCTGAAGTATTTATCAGACTGGGATCAAGTCATTAGTTTTGCCTAGATCTTTATTTTATTGTTTGATTATTTAATCTCTTAATACCTAAAATACTTTCTAACATTGAGTTTATGGAAAACTTTAAGATTAGTAGAAAAACTTTATTAGTAGGAAAACTTTAAGATAGTAGATTTGGCACCATACTCCAAGTTTAGAAATTAGTTTAAAAAATCCTAGCATAATCAATGAAAATTATGAGATATAGTCAGTTTTAAGGCTCTACTTCAAAATCAAATCCTGCTCACTGGTGGTATACAAGTTTGAAGAACCGAGAGATCAGTGTCAGTCTGTTAAATGCTAAGAACTTCAAAGCTCTAACCTTAAAGACAAGCTGACAATTTAGTGGACAGAATGTCAATAGTTCTAAACATTTCAAGGGCAAAAATATTGCTTTATACAATCTGTGTCACATTTATTGCAAGAAAATAATTTAGATTTTCCTCTGCATTCTGTCAGCACTTTTCCCTTTATTATACAGAGATAGATAATTAAGGAGTTCAATATGGAATAATGCAGAGACTGACCTCTTAACAATACAGAGAGTCTTGTGATATTACATGCTAAGGCACAAAAAATGCAAATATATTCATCCTTTTTCAAACACTATATATTTTACCAGCTGTGCATTTATATGGATAAAAATTCAGAGTGTGGAAGAAAGCATTTGAATAAATATGCAAGGTCTATTCTGTCATTATTAGCAATTCCATTTTCTTACCATATTATAATGGAAGCAAATAACTGTTGATATATTTCCCAAAAGATATCCAGAATTAAAAGGTAATATAGTATTTAGGTCAGAGTACAAATACTGATTACAGATGTTTTATGTTCCTGTTTAAGAATCTGTAAAATGGGAAAATTATCATAATTTCCTATTATTTATTTATTTATTTATTTGCAGTACTGGAGATGGAATCCAGGGGCATTCTACCTCCAAACTACATGCCCAGCCCTATTTTTATTCTTTGTTTTGCAACAACGTCTCACTGAGTTGCAAAGGGCCTCACTAGGTAGCTGAGGCTGTTCTCGAACCACGATCCTCTTGTCTCAGCCGCCCATACACTAGGATAACAATCATGCACCACCATGTCAAGCTTACTTTTCCTATGTTTAAAAATCATTTTTAAATTAAAAGAGTCAGTGCACGTACACTTCAGTGCCTGGTACATGATAAGCACTATATATAGGTTAGATTATGACTTTGTTTTAAATACAATAGTTTAAAAAAAGGACTATTCTTCCATGATCTCATAAGTATGTATAATGACTATAACAAAGAAAACTTAAACTAAACATTCACTGTTATGTAAGAACACAATGGTTTGTACTAGTATTGAGAAGCTATTTGTTGGGAATTCTTGTTAAATGTGTAAGACTTGTTCCGAATCAAAATTCTCTCTTCTAAATGAAGTCTTTCTGGGCTACCTCCTTCAGGTTTTGAGTGTTCCCTAAGCTCAGTACTCCCAGGGAACCCTTAAACTTGGACACTCTGTCTGGTATTAAGTCTGTTATAACATCTAATCTTTCTGAAGTATTAAAGGCACTTCATTCATGAATACCACTAAACTGTAAATATCTATTTAACAGGTATAGATAACTGTGCGTGTGTACTTGGTGGTAGTATCTTTTTCCATTTGAAAATATAAGTTGCCTTCAATTATCCTTTTAAAATTCATTTACTATAGAAAATAGATTTGGTTACAATTAAAGACATCACAAATAATTTTTGGAGATTTAAACTTCAGAAGTAATAACATGTTTATATGTTTGCACTGCATCATGTTACTAAAAACACTTTTAAACTGTCCTTACACACTGCAGTTATCTATTCCCCATACCAAAACCGAGACTTTTTTTCTTTTAGTTCTTTTTTGTTTTTGTTTTGTAACTTCAGAGTACTTTTAAAAGTCACAGATTTTATTTCCAGAATTGGAATAGAAAAGTTGAAAAGACATCGATAATTTAAGATGACACAAAGATGCCATAGTCGATCAAAAGTAAAATAGCCTCTTACTTGAGGCTAAATAACCAGGCCCTGAAAAGTTGGTATTTTCTTTCCTAACAGTCCTTCATCACTGAACACGGGAAACAATTACAATGAGACACATGTGAGCACAGAGTCTTTGCCACTGGGCCCTCATAAATCTTGCCAGTTCCCAGTGAACAACACCAAATATTTGCAGCTGAGGAACATTTGGTCTGGCTTAAATTAACATATCTCAGCAGTCAGAAGTCATTAAGCTTTGCCAATGATTTGAAACAATTTTTTCCATTTCAAAAGCAACACTGGCTTTTACTTTTTTTTTTTTTTTGGATGAGGAAGGCAGTAGAAACTAATATAAATGTCATGAAACTAGAAGTTGTTTATGGAGAAAAAGATAAGGGTCCTTAAACTCCCTTTAATACATTTGTTAACACTTTTTATAAGTCTCTTATTTCTTATGCATATAACCAAATATAAGATGATACATACCAATTTTATGGTAAACAATAAAACATAAGATTATAGCTTTTTAACATTAATTATTTTTTAATTTGTGCAATATACATTGCAAATCTGATTTTTAAATTGTTATATATATATATATATATATATATATATATATATATATATATAAGAAAGAGTAATCTAAAATTATAAATTTTTTTCAAGAAGATTTAGGACAAAAAGAACTATGCCAAGTGGGTTTCTCAAAGACCAGCTCTGATACAGAGTTCACTCAGACATAAGGGTACAGGCAAATTGCTTGGAACAATTCATTGATTGTAATAGGGAACTTTGTAAGTATCAAAAACTGAAATGAATAGATTCTGTTGAGAAGGCTGAGATTTAGAATGCAAATCAATACCTTCACTTATGTATAAGTTCATTTCAATAGCTGTGGTATATCCTTTCTTCAAGGAGTAAGATTGCTTCAGGAAAAAGCAGATTTTAGAAACAGAAAACTTGATTACAGTTCCAGCTTCCCTGCATGAAAATTGTATAAAACCGAATGAGTCATTTAACATCCTAAATTCTCATCTGTAAAGTAAGGCTAATGATTTTGACCTTCCAAATCACTGTAAGCATTAGAGATGAGCATTATAAAACTCAGCCCTTGGCCCACACTAAATATTGTATAAACGATACCTGTTCATATTACTATTTCAAAACTGTCAAAATAGCATCATTACTATTAGCAAATAATATATTCTTATACATTCTTATGTCTAGTGAATTTTATTAGTTGGTAATGAACTAAGAACCATTTATAGATAACTGATAAGAGAAACACATATTTATCATAAAAGTGACTAAAAAATGGAAACAGTGCCAGGCGTGGTGGCGCACGCTTGTAATCCTTGCGCTTGGGAGGCTGAGACAGGAGGATTGATTGCACAGGTTCGAAGCCAGCCTCAGCTACTTAGTGAGGCTCTCCGCAACTTAGTGAGACCCTGTTTCCAAATAAAAATATATATAAAAAAATAGGTCTGGAAACATAGCCCAGAGGAAGAAAGCCTCAGGGTTCCACCACCAGTACCACCAAAAATAAAAAATAAAAATAAAATTAAAAAATAATAAAAAAGAAAACAGTGAGGAAAAAGAAAATAAATCACTTATGTCTCAAAAGTTGTGCTAATATTATTATGTGATTTCATGCAGTACCTCAAGAAGATTTTTACTTTTGTGTTCTTATTGGTCTATTTGTTTTTGTTGTTGTTGTTTTGTGGTACCAGGAATGGAACCCAGGGACAATCTACCTCTGAGCTATATACCCCAGCCCTATTTTTTAGTCTTTAATTTGAAACAGGGTCTCACTGAGTTGCAGAGGGCCTCACTAAGTAGCTGAGGCTGTCCATGAACCAAGATCCTCCTGTCTCAGCCTCCCAAATGCTGGGATTACAAACGTGCACCACCGCGCCCTGCTTACTGGTCTATTAGTTCCCCGTTTTTAGGTGTGACACCTGGGACTTAAACTAGACACACTTGCCCCCAGGTCAACTATGTTTTCTCTCCTATGCCCTGCTGCTGCTGGGAAATAACATCAGAAAATATTCCCTAAAGATGTCAGGTAACTTTATGATATGCAATTTTGTTAAAGGGTATGATCTGGCTGCACTTCACCATACCTTTCAAGTGAAAATTGACCCAATCTCCATTCCTTAAACACATTCACTTGGATTAGAGAGTGTCAAAAAACCTGCATGCTGTTTGTTGATATTTCGTTTTCTACTCCCTAGAAAAGATCCAAAGTAATACTGAGAAAAACAAAAATTTTGTGAAGTAGTATTTTAGCAAAATAGCCATTTGAGGATAAACAACTAAAATAAATTGACAAGCTTCAATTTATAAATACTCAAAAATACTTCTGATAGAGATCAGTACTATCAAATTAGTAGTTAGTAACAAAATTTTCATTCTGTTGGCTCTCCCTTTGGCTGAATGAAAGATTTTTAAAATAAAATTAAACTATTCTACATGAGATAAGTAAAGAAACAGATAAATTGAGCAAGCTAAAGTTTTAATAATTAACACCTTTCAATCGTTAAACACATAATGCTTTGTGTATCTATACATCACTGAACACTGAGGAAAAATATAATCTATTTGTTTTACTACTTAAAGAAGGTGTGGGACAAAAAATAAAGCTCTCATATTGCTATATATCACATCAGAGATCATACTACTCTTGAAGAAAGGGGAAAATGTGTTCCATAATTGTTCTCCTGGACTCTGTTCTATAGTTCACTAAAGTACAGTGGTAATATTAGTTTAAACATATTATTTTATTCAAAGAAAGTTACCTTGTAATTTTTGGATGACGTCAAAGAAGAAAAGTTAAACTTTTAAAAGAAACTTGAGAAGCTCTAGGGAAGAGGTGAGCTTGACACCCTTGCTGGCCAGTTCTCCACAGATGGGCTGTGTGACCTGCCACTCGGTATCACACCTTCTCATTTCTTCTGCTAACTTTCAGATCTCCAATTCTTTCATAAAGAGGGGAGGGGTAGAGAGATAGGGCAAGCAACCCTTACCAATCAACTTGTGGTTAAAAAAAAGACCTTTCATATTAGAAACTAATACTTTGACATCACAGTGTGTCAAATCAATATATTTGATAAATAGGTATTCAGTAAGTGGATATGGAAAGGTGAAGACTTAGCCAGGACTGGTGAAACATGCCTGCAATCCCTTGTACTTGGGAGGCTGAGACAGGAGGATTGCAAGTTCAAAACCAGCCTCAGCAACTTAGGGAGGCTCTCAGAAACTTAGATCCTGTTTGCCAATAAAAAATAAAATAGAGCTGAGGTGTAACTTAGAGGTTGAATGTTGCTGTGTTTAATCCCTAGCACAGCCAGCCCCTTCCCAAAATAAAGAAAGGTTAAAAGTTAATTCAGATAGCTTTCACCTGTAAACATAACTATAACTGCATCCCCATTTTATTTCTACCTAAATAAAAAAAAAAAAAGGGATTTCTAGAGATAATTTCCAGGTTGCCTTTAAATTTATCATTGGCCTTTTCTCTCCATTCCTTGTGGTAAACATGAAGATAAAGGACAGCTGAAGATTGAATATTGGAGAAAGCAAGT
This sequence comes from Muscardinus avellanarius, assembly GCF_963383645.1. Classification (NCBI taxonomy): domain Eukaryota; kingdom Metazoa; phylum Chordata; class Mammalia; order Rodentia; family Gliridae; genus Muscardinus; species Muscardinus avellanarius. The sequence continues at coordinate 165,756,118 of NC_137787.1, forward strand.
TAGAAAAATATGCATAAAAATAACAAAAGTTATATAATTATGTTCAGTAAAATTTTAGCACGTAAATAGGTATCATTTTCTTGTTAGATAATAGATTAAAAATATCCTGTTATATAAACATTCAAACACCTCTTTTTAGAAAGAAAGTGTTTCTCTGGCTTTTTAAATGAGTTACTTAATTGAACGAATAATAAGTTTTCTTTGGATTTTATATCTTATTGAATATATTTATCATGTATGTATAAATATAAGTTGTTGAAGTCATTCAACTTACTGCAGAGCATAACTGAATTCCAAATACATTCTGTTCACATGTTGCTATTGCAGAAAAATTCAGGGCAGTGTTTATAACTTCATAAACAAAAGTAGATATGTTTGTCTTTAAAGAAACATTGAAATTGAAGAAAAAAACAAATTGTAAATCACTAAGAGTATGTATAAGATCATTTTCATGAATTCAGAAACTATATCGTTTCATAGTAGTTGAACAAAGTAAAACTGGACATTGAATTTAATCTGTACAATGCGATCAATAATTCTTTTTTACAAAATAAACTCAAAAATAGGACTTTGACCTGTTAATCATTGAAATATGAAAATATATAATGAAAGAAATGGATAAAAAGATTCCATAGTATATTGTGCAAAGGTAACATTACAGAAAAGTATAAGTTGGACGCCTAATACCTTCGAGTATTTTGTTATTAGTGTTGCTATTTTCTGTGTTGTCTAAGGTGTTTGTGCTCAAAACAAGATGGTAAAATAGGAAGCACAGGACCATGAGTCAAAAATATCTGTGGAATACCTGTTCCATCACATGGAAATATTAGGCCTCATTCTTAAAGAGCATTATGTTTTTACAGAATTGTTTACAGAAAGGATGGCAGGTGTGGGTGTAACTTGTACCATGTCACAGAGCAGAAATAAAATTTTCTTCTGAATATAATGCTTAATAAATTTGTTAATTTTTTACTTAGAAAACAGAAAATAAATAAATGAAACTAATTAACTACTTTTCTTAAAGACCTATATATTTACCAAACTATGATAATGTTCTAGTTTGATCATTGATAATTGATAACACTTTGGGGTTTTGCCTTTTTTAAAAAGATAACAGTAATGAAAAATAGTTCTTTAGGGTTTTCAAATACATTTCATTATTGGCAAAGTAATAAAACCTAAATCTATAAGTGTTTAAAAAAGAAATATTTTTCCTCTTGAATTAAGAAGAATTTTATTTAATTTTTAAATACTGGGATCTGGGAAACAATAATAAAGGAAAATATTGAATTCATAAGTGATTTTTTCAGATATTTATTTGCCAACTTGTGTGTGTGTGTGTGTGTGTGTGTGTGTGTGTGTGTGTGTCTGTGTGTGGTACTGGAAGCCCTTCTACCTCTGGGCGACACTCCCAGACCTATTTTATACTTTTTTTTTTTTTTTTTTTTTTTGGAAACAGGGTCTTTTAAGCCAGCGTGGCTGACTTCCAAACTTGCGCCATCCTCCTGTCTCCGCCTCCCAAGCGCGGGGATTACAAGCATGCGCCACCATGCCTGGCTTCTTTGCCATCTTTTAAATTTTACTACCTATATTCTAAACTATTCCACATAATCAGGAAGAGGGGTTTTCTAAAAAAATTAACAATAAGGTAATTGGAAAATTTCTTCCAAAATATAATCTAATACATTTATTTCCCACACAGTTAGTTATAAAAAAAAAAAAAGCATATCCAATTGATGGAGATAGGGAAGCTAAAGAGAGCTGGAGGGGGAAAAAAAAGGTCTAATGCACTCGCAGGCTCAAAGACCTCATGCACAGCAGGCATCCAGTGAATACCCTCCCACTCCCTCTCTCTCCCCAATATTGATTGAATCGGTATTGCCAAACCTAGCAATAACAATAGTCTTAGGGAGAGTGCTTCTGTTTAAATAATCCATGACTCCATCCCTAATTACCCCTTCAAGTTTACATTTTCTTTCATATCTTAAAATAATTGGGATATGTGTGATGATAGCAAAATATAGAGAACTACTTATATTTTAATGAATCAAATGCAATATTCTTGCTAACAAACATATTAGACTATGCCTACCTTTAAATGGAGCTAATAATATGTTATTCCAAAATATTATATTATATAGAGCTAGTTATTCTAATTCTTTAAGATATATACAGTTAGTGTCAGTTGAATTAACAATACATTTGGAAGATATTTGTAACCTACTATAAACCAACTATTCAGGGATTACTAGTAAACCACTAGTAAATTTACTAGTAAACTACTTTATTGGTCTTAGTTTTTAAGCATAAGAAGTAATATCAGAGAAAAGTGATATCACTAAAAATTTAAAAATATTAGGAGAATATAATGTAAACTGAGTCATGAAAACTCATCAAAGTATTTTTGTAACACTTTTTCTTGTATTTTCCATAAGTATAGCTAGAACAATGTTACATTTATTTTCCTTATAAATTTATGTTGAAGTCAGCTTCCAAGGAAGTAAAAAAAATGTTTGATATGTATGTCCTTTTATCTCAAATGTAAAAAATCAACATGAAAATAATTATCATAGTGAAATTTAAATCTGTTAGGAGAGAACTCTTAGCTTGGCCATTAACCATCTGCCTACTTCTCAGTGATTTCAATTAGGAATGGCACTATGTTGCCACAAGTCCATATTAAATTCTAATATACCATTCAAAATAATCTATCAAAATAAGTTTAAAGGTCTTTTCAACACCTCTCCAACATTTTATACAAAAGAATGTTTGCATTTTCTCTCTTTAGTACTAGGAAATGCTCCACTAGAGTGTACTTACATGGCTATCATTTCCTCTCCCCTAAATGCACACACTTTAATGTATTGGACATCCAGGTATCCAAAATAAAAAGTGTGTTTTTATTGGTATTTCAATAAAGACCCTGTTTCTTTTGCTCCAGAGACATGGTGAGACCGAGAAAAGCATTCACATCAACACACTAGAAACTTGGTCAGGAAATTAGACATCTTATCTTCGGGTGGGCTAAATAAGGACCAATAACCTAGGCCTGCAAGGCTCTTCGTGATAACTGCCTTTACAAATGAAATTTTGACTTCTTCACAGCTGAGCTACAAGAAGACACTATCAGTGCACATGCATTTTTGTGCAGTATGAAGGAGAATAAAAGATTTCAACACCTGACAGGGGAAAATGAACAACTGATAAGCATCTTTGAACTCTTCTCTCAATGCAAGGCAACATTTTGATGTTGATTTGCATGTTTATTATTGTTTACTTTGAAGGTATACTAAACATGAAGTACATAAATGGAAGTAAAAAGTCAAGCATCAAAAACAAGAAAGAATGAGGATCTTTAAAAAACATGAATTGTTTTTAAATCAAATTATGCTTTCTAGTTCAACTGCTTATTTACTTTTTCAATGATTTAGAATTATTGAAAGATAATTCTACTCAGTGCCTTAATGGTATCTATATAAATCATTAAGTAAGGAAAAATCCTGATCATGTTGAATTTTTACATCTAAAATTAACCAATATATCTACACCAGAACTATTAACTTTTAAGAGATAGACACATTTTAACGGTCTCCAAAATGTGCAATTTCAGCTATGCAGAAGGAAAAGAAATAAAAACCTCTAGATTATACAATAAAATATGAAATATCATTCTAAACTTTATTTTTTGTACATTAAAATAAAATCTCAGTAGGAGACAGAGAATGACTGAGGATTAATATATAAAATTATAAAAACTATTAATTTCATCATAATATAATATCAAGACAATAATAAAGATGTCATTTTAATGGTATATTATTGAACATCAGAAAAATTTCATATTTATCACTGAATGAACTTATCAAAATCAAATTATGCCTTTAGTTTTGTTCCTATTTATGGCTGAGTTTTTCATTACAAGTAATACTGCTGAAATTTTAGATAAAGGTAATTTTTTTATTTATAAAATAAGAGGAATCACAAGGTAAAATAACTTGGAAAAAGAACGAATAACTATCTGGATCCTTAACTCTCAGCACAGTGAATTAACAAATCTGAGTACTTTCCTGTCACTGAAAACAATTTTAGTGAATATTAAATGCTTTATATGATTAAGTAAACTTTATAAGATAGAAATATATTTTTAAACCAAGCTTCTCAAAGTTATATGTTAATATTTTGTTGTGTATGCATAATTCTTATTAACATTGGGATAAGAAATTGACAGTTTTTAGATCTTATACACAATAATGGACACATGCATTTTTTTTATAAATGACTTGCGATTTTAAGAATTTCCAAATAACATATTACTAAGATTTTCAATTAAAATTTTAGATGTTTTCACTTGCCAAGTAATAAAAATATGAGTGGTAAAGATTACCACAAATTTTGACCATGAAATAATGAAATAGAAAAATCTCACTTAGAAAGTAATACAACAAACAGGCATTATTGAACACACAGGGTAAACATGTTCAAAGAGTGTGGGGGTTATAAAAGGCTAAAAGGAAGTAAGGTGAATATATATATATATATATATATATATATATATATATATAGTGTGTGTGTGTGTGTGTGTGTGTGTGTGTGTGTGTGGTACTGGGGTTTCTGGAAACCCTTCTACCTCTGGGCCACACTCCCAGACCTATTTTTTAAATTTTTTTTTTTTAATTTGGAAACAGGGTCTCTTAAGCCAGCTCACACACGGCTGGCTTCCAACCTGCGCGATCCTCCTGTCTCTGCCTCCCAAACGCGGGGTTTACAAGCCAGCATCACCAGGCCCGGCTTGATGTATATTATACTTGCCATAAAATAACTGTATGAACACATTTACTTAGTTTGTTCATGCACAGTTCACTTTCACATTGACTAGATACTTTAATAATTCCCCATATACATAAAACTTAAAGTTTTATGATGACTGAAGATATTTGTAAAAATATTCTAAGGACTCAATAAGTTGCCTCATGATTTATTTTTAAATATTTTGAACACTGACTTAACATTATTTCTCAGTTGACTCATCCAAAGAGAAAAGAGGCATTTCAGCAAAAACATTTTAGTTTGTTGAAGAGTTTCTTTGGACAATGAGTCAAAACTTTGCATAAAAGTTAAGATAGAAAATAATTAAACACACTCATTAAGCACTAAAGTATTACTTTCTTTAAATGATTCATGTTTCTATTTGTTTTATTTGATAAAGTTACTTTCTTTTCATTTTGAGAGTAAATGATTAAGAGAAATGTATTGATTTGTTCCTCTTAAACTTAATTGCAGTTAACATTTAACAAATTTGGATGTAGCTAAATTGACTATCCCTTAAAAATAAGAAATTAGCACAATCAAGAGTCTAATATAAATGACTATTTTATTAAAAAATACATGTAGAAATATAAAAAATAAAAACATTTAAAACTTTAGATATGAAATTATTTATATCTATCTATCATCTATCCATCCACCCATCTATCCATATGCCTACCTGGCTGGTTTATTGCTTTCAAATAGTTATACCAGGAGGAATCTTTCTTTAGTATAATTTTATCTCAAAGATGTTGGTACAGCTCCTGTGGTTATAGTGTTAGTCCACAGAATGCTGCAGTCTTGTCTCTAGTAAAAGTCCTCAAGATGTCCTTTCTTCTCAAACCCTATGCCTAATGAAAGTAGCTAAAGTAGCTAGAAGACCACTGACCAAAGGCTGTGAGAGCCAGGTAAGAAGACATAAGTAACTTGATTACTAATTGTATTTTTCTGTGCCTTGATTGTATCTTATAAATCTAGGTGTTTTACCTTTATGATAATGATGTGCCAAACATTATTCCTCAGCTCAAGTTTAAAGACTATGGCTTACATCTATTCAACAAGCACTTGGAATGTTTTGCCTTGTGAGGCACTAAATTGGATAGTAGACTAGGAGTGGTAACACTGATAAACAAATCACCCACATCCCAATGTTTTATAGAAACACTCTGACATCATTTTCCATCGCCCTTTCCTCTCTAGCAAATTCCAGAGCAAATTGCTCACACCACTCCCATGCACTGTTTTTCTCTTCATCAATAACCAAAGCCACCCCTATGTCTTCCCTAGAAATCAGTCTTTAATAGCCTCTTAGCTAGTTTCTTTTTTTCATTTTACCTTCTTTTTATTGTTTATATTCTATTATACATTTGCCACATGAAAGTAGAATCATGTCCCTGCCCTGGTTCAAATCTTCAATGAATAATTACGAAGTAGAATCATCTTATCAGACCTCCATATTCTGGTCATGCTGTACCTTCTTGACACAATTTTACCATGATGGTTCCCTCAATTGTTATGCTCTAGTCAATAGATTTCCTGGAAAGATCTCTTTGCTTCAGGGCCTGGGATTTGCTGGTTCTTTTGCCTAAATGTCTGCCCAATTTCCATCATGACTTTGTCCTATCATTCAGTCCTTAGTCAACATGCTACCTAGACAAGACTCTTGGTACAACATTATTTATCAAGCCCCACCCTAGTTTCTATTACCTAATAAGATTAAATGGCTTCTAACACCATCCAAAATTAGTTCTTATGTTGGCTTGCTTATTTACTGTTGCCTTATTTATTGTTGATATTGTTCATGAAGCGGGAGATTTAGCACCTTACACTTTATTTTTGCTTCAAGATTGATATCTGGTTAGAAACTGTACTCCATGTGTTTCCCTATTATTTTATATTTTGAATTTTCTAATATAATGTTTTATCCAGAATATTTGCTCGAAAAATATTTGTTGTGAACTCCAGATTTGTAAAAAAAAAATTAAAAAGTAAGGTCGATATACAAAATAGTATTTTTCAATGGAAAAATAATACAAAAATTCTAAATACGAAAACTGTACTAATGGTTGTCTTGTGAGATTATATATAATCACAAAAATCCAGAAATATTTTTATACATCACATATGTCAGCATCTGAATGTTCAAATGACCCTTTTTTAGAAACATATTTACCCATAAACTGCATCTCATATTATATTATTGTTCCTGGACCTTTAACCTAGACACCCTGCCCCAGGACACTGTTTAAACACTCAACATTGACTGTTTCTCAGGATAGAGAATGAAAAGAACAGAAATAATTCTAAGGTTAAAAAACTATGTATTTGAATTTTAAGATAAAATGCTTAATGCCATCTTCAATTTCATCATTTGATTTTTTAAAGGTGGCAATTGAGTATTTTTCTATGCTGTGAGTTTTATTTATTTGTGGTATTTGTTTGTCTCCAAGAAAAGGTAATTACTTCATGCATAAATAAATTTTTTTTTTTTTGAGCCGGGCATGGTGGCACATGCTTGTAATCCCTGCACTTGGGAGGCGGAGACAGGAGGATCTCGCAGGTTCGAAGCCAGACTTGCTGGCTTAAGAGGCCCTGTTTCCAAGTAAAAATGTAAAAAGTAGGTGTTTGGGAGTGTAGCCCAGAGGTAGAAGGGTTTCCAGGAACCCCAGTACCACCATATATATATATATATATATATATATATATATATATATATATATATAATATATATATTAAAAATAAATAATAAATAATGTTGGCTTTTAGTATTTGAAGAAGCAAAGAAAACTTTGGAAGGTCTTTCCTACCCCTATAAGAATTATGAACAAGAAAAAGAATTGTGGAGAATACTGTTAAGATAATGTGAATCTAAAGTGAATACTGATGTCCCTTTAACATGGAATCACATAATTCCTACCTTCAGTTGGATACCTCTCAACTGTACCTACCATTCAAAGGGACCAAAGATCACTGTAGCTTATGGTACAGAACTTGAGCACTTCTGTGAGGTTATCAAATAAAAACAATAAAATTCCATAAGGCCATAAGATCAAACTGTGGACAGCAGCTAAAGAAAATCCTATTATCTAGTCTGGGTGAATATGACTTACTGAAAATCTAACTGGAGAGGAAGTATACTGAAGAACTAGGATCCTGTGGCTTCCTGATACGAGGTCTGCTGGGGGGAAATGGATTTTAATAAAACCAACAGTATAAAATATTTCAACATTCACATAAATTCCCTAGGGGAGCAATGAACAATAACAACCTACTAGAGTTTCAAGGAATGTTTAGAAAGTATAAGCAATACTTCATTTTAGCACACAAAAAAATAAAATAACCTTAAGAATGAACTCAGTTTCAAATGTTTGGCACCTATCTCACCTACAGAACTCTAGTTTTTATTAAAACACACACATACACACACACAAGATTTCAGGGTCAGATAAAATCAGATACCTGTTGTGCTTTTGCTTAATATTTTCTGTCCTTTTAAAAGGAGGAACTAACACAAGTCAACAGGGTGATTAAAGAGGTTAAATTATTTTAGGCAGTTATTGGATATTTATGATTAATCATTGCGCTATAATTCAGTTTCTATTCCTTGATGTTATACTGTACCTTATATTTTAATCTTTTGAATCAGAATTTAAATTTATAACATTAAACTATTCAAAGGACAGATATAGCTGAAATTCTCATTGTCTGTGGTACATACGGGGATGCATTTGGTTAGAGAAAGAAAGTAATGAAAACCATTCTTTCATTCACCATTCTATAAAAATATTCTAACACTGGCTCTAACTGTTATTATTTTCATTATTAATTTTGTTTGCCAACTCCTGGTTTGCCTCTGTCTTTTTCACTTGCGTGTTCTATGGCCCGTAGTGATATTCATTGATGGGTGCTCTTGATATTCAGAAAAATGCTTCTCTTTGCCTCTTTAATATAAAGTTCAGCAATGGCAAGTAGAGATTAGGTCATGTGCACTCTTTTAGTTCCAGAATAAAGGAAACATTTCCTTCGAAAGGTTTGCTAGAACAAAGAAAAATGTCTGAGAAATACCTTTAAAATTAGCTGTTTGATTCTCAACCATATGTGTGTAATATATTTGGCTAATGAAAGCTTACCATCTGTAATATATTCATAGACTCTTTGAAAATCTTAATAGAAAGCTCAATAAAAATAGAAATTTACAGTTAGAAAGTAATCTATATATACAAATTTCCCAGCTATATTTGCTTTCATAAATAAACTTAGTATTTCTAATTCTTTTAAAGGTAATATTATAGCCATAATTTATTTTGAGTGTATTTAAATCTGGGTAAAATAGAGTGAAACTACAGCAAGCTACTACTTTTTACTGTCATTTTTCAACTCAATGTGAGCTGAAACCTTTATGAAGGCACTATAGTTAATCAATATATTTATAAGAGAAAGTTTCATCTTTTCTAAGAGAAGATGGCACTGGAAAAGGAAGGACAATGAAAAGAATGTAGTCATAAAGAAAGTGATTCTACTTTACGTGGTATCTTTTATTTTTTAGTTTATAACACATTCAAAATAAATATCATTTAAAAGATAATATTTTAATTGAATCATTAAATATTAAAATTTTGTCTTCATATCATCAAAATAATCTCTCGTTGGTGTTTAGATAAGCTTTATGAATTTATGACTCTATTTCCTTTATTCTATATTCTAATACATATACTTATTTATCATATGAATTCACAAAATAATACAATTGGAAACTATTTTCAATTAGATTCAGTATGGCCCTAAAAAAGGATGCATTTCTGCTAATATAAAAGTATACCTGGTACGTTCTATCATGCATTAGAGATTTTAATCAGGTAATCGGCACAGCATCTGGAAACCCAAGCAGAGGCAAAGTCTGCTATAACAAAGGCACTGTAACAGTTCACCTTCAGTGAAGAACAATAATGCATTATTAAATTCACTTTCCTGCTCAGTGGTTACACTTAGCTGACCACAGCAAATTTGCTCTCTGCCTGGTCCTCACAACTTGGCAGAAAAATAGATTCTGTCACATTTAACGGGTTTAGAAAATGACAGGATGCCTCTTTTGTTTTAACTATAAACCATAATCTTTCAGAAGTAAATATAATTACAAATGCCTTTGGTCATGTCATTCTTACGATGGATATTGGATATGGGTTATCACAGAAGCATATATCACCATAACTATCATTAATAAATGGAACTGATACTACATATCAAAAAATCCACATTTCTCATGAAACTTTCATTCTATATAACATCATAATTCTTATAGCACAACAAGAATCACTCTAAACCCTTATAGAACTATGAATATTATAGCAACCTGTAGGTTTTTGTTTATTCTTTATTTACCTTACTACAAAAATTAGTATATTTGGCCTATCAAAATGTCATATTTATTAAACTCAACATCAACTTTTAGAATGCTACCTAAACTAAAATTGAAGACATTTTTAAATCACTGATAAATTAATCACCAAAATGAAAATCTTTATTGCTGCTTATCTATTAATCTCACAAAGACCAGTTTCCTTTACACACACACACACACACACCACACACACACACACACACACACACACACACACACTTTACTAACATATTTATTACAAAAAGTCCAATGCTTCTTATATTAAGAACTGTTTAAAAAAACTTATTGAATTGAATAACATTTTTATGAAATAGGAAATAATATTTTGTGATGATGAGCTATTAACTTTCTAAAACTGTTTTCAAAGTTCACAAGTAGAAATTATAGTGCAGTTACTTATGAATAATGAAGTTCACTGATTATTTTATTTTTAAAAAACTGGTATCTAGGAGTTCCACACAAATCTCACCTTAAAACATTTTACAACTTGGTACAAAGGACTTATAAACAACACCAGAAAAAGATGACTTCTTTACTTGACAAGCAATATCAGTTACTCAAGGAAGTATTTTCATTGTTCTCTGTAAAATTTATTTCTGTACCTCAGTAATTTCTCTTTAATGATCACAATTTAGAAAAAACTGGCATAGGCTGACTTAACACTTAATTATTCCAATAAACTACATAATACTTTGAGTAAAAATCTTCATGTTGAAAAGTATCATGAAAAAGTGAAGTGAAAAAGCAAATGCATTACTTTAGGATTTGAAGAAAGCCTTTTCTCTACAAGAAGCATACTGAGTTTGTAATTTATATATATATATTTTATTCTATCAGTCACATTTTCAATGTGCAAGTTTAATTGTTGCATTTTACATTTTATTATTCATGATATAAGAATTATTTGTTATAAAACATAAATTTTCTTCTATAATTAAATATCAACAATGTAAAACATGCACATTCTCATGATATTTCAGTGACACCTCTACAGGATAGTAAATGTTAAGTTTTTTACCTAAAATCATCCTGTGGAATTTGATTGGTACTTTATTTCAAATTATGTTGACTATATGGGTTCTAAAAATAAGTTACTAAAATTTTTATGAAGCTTTTTAAATATTTACTATCTTTAAACATATTATTCTTTTAAAAAACGTATTGATATTTATGGCAAAATCACCAATCATTGCTCAGTTCAATTTTCAGCATTATATATTTTAAAATTACAAATCAAATATGAACACTACATTATGTTTTATGAAATAAACATGTTTTATGCTGATGAGAAAAATACATTATAATTTAATCATATGAGCTAATTTTATACATGCTATACATTTCTTCATTTAGTGATGAAAACAAATTTTTAGCTATAAACAAGTGATAGAAAGAGAAAAATGCATGTTTTGACAGTTAAGTATTGACTCTTGTTAATATGGTTATCATTATTTCTAATGTCACTCTTAAAATTTCTGTATGATAAAAAGTATATATTTCCTCTGAGGCTTGTCTAAACCAAATAGAGTCAATCTACTTAAACTCTAACCTTTACCATGACTCCTAGAATGAGGAAAATCCATGAGAATTTCATAAATAAATTTTAAAAGATAACACCTCTATTTTAGGCAAAGAAAAAATACGAACTCAAATCTAAATTCTAAGTTTCTCCTCATATCAACTAAATCCAAAGTTTCTCATTATATCATGTATATAATGTACAAAGAAAGAAGAAATCCTAATCACTTCACCTCTAATAAGGAAGCCTAGGACTGGCTATTCTAAGGCAAAAGTAGTATTCAGTTTGGAAACTAAGGACATTTTGAGGGGAGTGAAAGGTCAACTACCTATATCATCAGCAATTATTCCAAGTCTTATGAATGCTCCTAGAATAACAAGGACCATAGAACATTGAAATACTTACATTAAAGGAAATGTAAAGAAATCCTTGAGGAACTGGAATTAATCGCAAAAAAAAAGAGATGGTCTCCAATATTATTGACATGAGCTTTTCTCTCCTTTTGCTTACTGCTCTAAACTTCAAGACAGAATTTAAGTTGGGATACAACATAGACTGCATTAATGGAATCTGAAAGACTTAATCTAGGTTCTGTATTTACTTGAATATGAACAATTTAGGTTCACTTTAAGAAACTTAAAAGCAAGAAAATAAAATTTATATCACTTTTGATTCTGAATAACCTCAATATGATACAGTGGAGTTAGTACTCATTCTACACTGGGGTAGTCATAATTCTTGTTGTTGTTGTTGTTGTTGTTGTTGTTGTTGTTGTTGTTGTTGGGGGTTTTTGTTTGTTTTACAGGAGATTGAACACGTAGGTTTTTCAGAATGAATCTCTGAGCTACATTCCAACCATTTTTATTATTTATTTATTCACTTTATTTTGAAACAGGATCTTGTTAAATTGCTGAAGCTTTTGCTGAGCTGCTGACATTGGCCTTGAAACTACGATTCTCCTGTCTTAACCTTCCAAGTACTGGATTACAATAAATGTAATGCACATGGTTGGTAGTCTTTTAAGATCTGTAATCCAGTTTTGCTGTTACCCTTCATACTGAATAATATAACCTGAAAATAAAAAATCTATATCTGATTAAAAGGAACAAAACCTTCAGTAATAAATTAATAAATTTCAATTTAGAGAAAAAAATATCCCTCCTCCAAAACCATTATTTGAATAATGCTTCTATTTCATGAATACATAGAAACATAGTTAAATTTCTGATTTATTTCTCAATAAATAAATGGAACTAGCATTCCTGATCAGATATTGTAAGCCAAATACTTTTATAAATGATGCATAGAGTCATCTAATTTAAATGTTATGAGGAAAATAAATATAATTCCCTTAAATAATTTACATTTCTTCTAGATAAAATGAGGGGGACAATACTTTTTTTGGAAAGGGTAGTGCTATGCATCTCTAAAGAATTTTCCTTGATTGCAACATATCAGTACAGGTTAGGTCTAGTTTCCTGTTCCCTCTGTAAATGATACCCAAACTGAAAGAGGCATTCTATCCATAGCTAGAGATTTGAATAGAGCATTTTTGAAGTATCTCCCTAAGAATCACCATATCTTCTCTCTTCCTTATCTTGATAGTGATTTTCTGCACTGCCTTTCCCTGGAATCTTCCTTCTGTTACCACTAAAATGCACACTGCTGAAAACAATTCTCAAACAAGCTGCAGTTGTAAAAGTAGACCTATTTGGTGGACGTGACAGGCAGGAAATAGGAATCTGCCTGTGTGTTTGTCATCACCAATAAAACGTAAGGGGAAAACAAAGCCACAAGATACAGGGCCACTTTGGGATCGAGATTAGTTTAGGCAAACAAAAAGCAT
>NC_137787.1:165774686-165842186 GCF_963383645.1 Muscardinus avellanarius
GGACTGTAGAGGCAACGATAGGTGCAGCTCTACTGAAAATGTTGGATTGTAGTCCTGTGTGGTGGCACATGCCTGTAATCCTAGTATTTGGGAGTCTGAGAGAGAAGGGCCACGGGTTCTCAGCCAGCCTCAGCAAGTTAGCAAGGCTCTTTACAAATTAGTGAGACACTGTTTCAAAATAAAAAATAAAATAGGGCTGGAGGTGTAGCTCAGAGGCAGAATTTTCCTGGGTTCAAATCCCCCCATCATCTCAAGAAAAAAAAAATCTTGGTTTATAAGAGAATATTTTTAAAATAAAGTTTCAAGTTGGAATAAATGCTCAAGCAAATACATAAAAAATTGTGTGGTCCTCTGTAGATCACTCCCACAGAAAATTCTGTAAAATTTCAACCAGAAACTAGCAAAAGTAGAGAGAAAACCATGGTGTAGACAGTATGTTTATAAACTGCAGAATAAAATAAGAATAATCAATTTATTAAGCTAAATAATATGTTATCCGATAAACATATTACATGAAATAAATTAAAAAGGTCATTTATGATTGACAAAGGATAAAGTGAAGCAAATTCATATGTGGGATGCCTCTGTTAATCTATTAGCAATTGCAATCTACCTTAATTTAATGCTGTAAGAATGTTATCTACTGCTGTGACTACAAAAAAATATTTCTTAAATTGAAGAAGTGAGTTCTATGCTTACCCAAAAGCATAAAATCAGATTGAGTGAAAGAATAAATATTTTGTATAGTTTTTCCCTGAGTAAAATATATTTTATATGACGACAAGTAAATTTAATTTTTAAAGATTGTCAGTAGATATTATTATGATGCAATCTTTTAAGTATTCCAAAGAATTTCTGAAACAAAGTTAAATTGTGCAAGATATCACATTCCTGTCTGCCAGCACTGGAGATGCTGAGACAGGAGGAATGCAAGTTTAATGCTGGTGCCCAGTAACTTAGTGTGACCATGTTTCAGAATAAAAAATAAAAAGAGTTGGGGGTGCAGCTCAGTGGTAGAATGTCCACAGCTTCAATTCCCAGTATCAAAATAAAGTATAAAATAAAATAAAGTCTAAATTTAGAAATAATGTACTGAAGAAACAACTATTGTCTCCTTCATTAATAAGCATCTTTATTTTTATTATTTTTTTTGGGTGGTACTGGGGTTCCTGGAAGCCCTTCTACCTCCGGGCTACACTCCCAGACCTATTTTTATATATATTTTTTATTTGGAAACAGGGTCTCCTAAGCCAGCGTGCGTGGCTGGCTTCGAACCTGTGTGATCCTCCTGTCTCTGCCTCCCAAGCATGGGGATTACAAGCGTGCACCACTACGCCCGGCTAGCATCTTTATTTTTAAAAATCATATTTATATTAATTATACAGAAATAAATTTATGGAAAATATAAACATGTAAAATTAAAATAATTCACTTTACAAGTGGCACATTATAAAGTGCCACTTGGTTCGAAGACAGAATTCCTGGCCCTAAGAGAAAATTTCAATATGACTTTTGACCTATCCTATTGGAGCCCGAATCTAAAATGTGGTAACTCCTATGATTTACACAGCCAACTATGTTTGTTGATTCTCAATACATTTTTAATATATTTAGGTTTGATAAAATTGTACTGAGTAAATAAAGGCTATTTTAATAACTATCTAAACCTACTCAAACAAGTATTTTCATAACTACTGATACACAACATAACTGATTAATGCAGTTACTTTGGTAATTTTTTTCTTCTAAAAGGGGCATATTACAGTCTTGTTATAGAGCACACTTCATTATCTCTTCATTTCTAATTTTCCATTTCAGATAAAAAATAAATCATGATAACCATGATCTTGTGAATTATAAATAGATATTATGCTAAATTCAGTAGTTTAGAACATGTATATTTCCCCTTGATAAAGTCAAGTCCTACATACCTAAGATAAATTGATAGATTGAATATTCATATCAATCAAGCAATCCAGATGTACATTATCTCATTTAAACCTGAAAAGATATTCCTTGGACATACTTATGCCAGACACTATGCTATGTATACAAGGAAGAAGAGCTTGTGCCCTGAAGAATAAGTTTGGTTTGAAAACTCATGGATGAGGAGCACCCATGAAAGAAAGAAACAGAAGTCATCTTGTAAAAAACAGGGAATATTTGAGGAACATAAACTTACAGTGTGACAAAGCTGTCAACATAGTGCATGAAATAGAACAGCAAACATTAAAATCCATCTTTAGACCGACTGCTCTCTATTATGAGGGTGTTAATAGGAATCCTACAGTAAGGATTTTCTTAAGTTGCCACTGAAACATTACTATAAGCTCTGTAACTAGAAATTACAGTGTATAATATAATAAAGTGGGTATATTAAGAGAGCTTCACCCAAGCTCTGGCTTTGCAGATAAAATCTGCCATCTGCTTAAGAAAGAGCTCTGGTATACAGAGAAATTTGTTGCTGTCCAGTGCTATGAATCTCAGAATTAAAAGCATTTACATCTTTATTTCACAGACTTGAAAACTGAGGAGGGAAATTTCAAAGAATTGATAATGTTTAAGGAGACTGTTTCATAAGAATCTTGAGATATGCAAAGACATAAGTAAAGAATTTGCGTGTTAGAGATTTTCAAATCCAAATATAATCATGTCCCTGTCATGCATGTTAACATCAAAACACTAAAAATTCTCAAGAAAAAAGGCTTTCAGTCTATGCACGTCTATAGAGACACATGAAATACAAGAATAAATAGTTTGTATGTAGTATGTTATTATTTATTATAATGCTAAACTATCATTCAAAAGAAAGATTAAATTTTTGAAGACTCACTTTGAATTTAAATAGTTACAATTTTATATGATACACACTAGAGTAAAATAGGTTCAATTATAACAAAGGGTAGGGAGGAAGAGAGAAGATTTTTGCACTTAGTTTTGTCACATATATCGTTTTTTGGTAAATATTTACTAGTTAAATACATAACATTGGAATACTTAAGTCAAATACGGAAATACAGTAATATGAATTAGGTGTTCCACATTTTGTGCCAAGGATATATACTTGTGTTTTCTGTAATTGGAAGAGGCTAATATTCTAGGCTTTTCCCTATCATATGTTTAATTTTGATAAATTAAAAATTAGATAAATCTATAATTACAAAATATGTATATATTAAGTTATGTATATATTAAGGATAAAGCATCCATCAACGTGTATAAATATCAGAAGCAATTTAAGGAAAAATTAAATAATGTGTGAGAAAGCCACTCTGTAAATTAGCATCAGTAGGCAAATGTGTGGGGTAGAGAAGAAGGGCATCAAGAAACAGTGAATCTTTTTCTATTGCTGCCTATCCCACTATATTTAGACTAATGTAAATAATCAGCAATGTTTTTAAAACCCAGAGAGCTCTAGAGAACTCAGGATGTTTGGAAAAATGTAAACATTACAATCACTCTTTTCAGTCATGTGATGTGCTGCATCAGTTTTCTTAGCACACATCTTTGACAAAGTCCTGATTTTAATAGAAGTTTATAATCTTAAAAGCATTTTTCCTACACTTCAGATAACTACAACAGTATCCCATGTCTACTACTTTTTGATATATTAATTCATTTTTCATGAGCTTTAATTAAACTCTCCCTAGACTCAAGCCCCTATTAGAGTGGTCTTTATTTTTAGAATGAAGGAATTAGCAATTAGTATTTCCAAACCCTAATTCTTATAAAAGCCACTGGCCTTTCACCTGAGAATGACTTAATTTTTTTCTTTAATAGAATATAGTCAATAGTCAATAGCTATTTCATATTAAGGAGAACATAAAATGTTTAAAAGTTACTGATGATTAAGATTTCAGACCATAGTAATTCTTAGCATACAAATGAATTTTGTTATCTATTTTTAGTATCAATGTTTTCTTAAGAATTATTGCCTTTTGAATGATTTAGTTGGTGGGTTGAAAATTACATCTAAGAAGTCCAAGCCTAAAATGACATGAACATATAATTAATTTCTCTACAAATGTCTCTAAATAAAGTTACTTGTTTAATACAGATATGAGTAGTAAGAAAGTTACAGGGCTATTATGAAGGACATGATGAATGTAGTCATGAAAGAAAACAATTTTTAATTTAGTAGACTCTATCAATCTAGAAAGCCCATGAATATTTACTATTAATTCAGTATGCTGAAAAGTAGATAAAAGAGAATGCATGCAAGAGAAAGAACATCATAAAACAAAACAATGTAACACTACCAAAATCTACTAAGACTCCCATGATTGAAGATCTTCATTTGAAATCAGTGGAAGTTTCAAATTTCTAGAGTCGATGTTAAACATTTATTTTTCTTTACAAACTTGAGATATTGAGAGACTGTTGGGCCATGATAAAAATATTAAGAGACTGTTGGGCCATGATTAAGATCTTTATTCTGACAGCAAAACCATTTAGAAAACCTTGATGGAATATGAAGTACTATCAGTAATATAGTAAGTTATATATGTGCATAAATATGCATATGTTCATGGATGTATGTGTGTATATTTATACACACACACTATATATATATGTGTGTGTGTGTATATATATATATATATATATATTCATTGTCAGAATGAATGTAACTTCTAAAAGTCAAATAACTCCACCTTTTGCCTAGCTCTTAATCCCTAAGAAACACTACAGTTGTTTTCATTCTTCTTTTGTTTTCTAGAATCTTCCAGTAAGTCAGTCCAGACTCGTATACACTTATAGATTGCCTAGACTTTTGAAAGTAAATGTAATTTATAGGTGACCCCAAGTTTAGAGTCTAGTAGTGGAAACGCACCAGTGAAGAAAGAACATTCAAAGAACAAGGTGAACGTTGTCATGAAGATGTGAACGTAGGGAAATAAGAAAAACAAGATTCAGGTGCACAAGATAGAGGTGCACAGATCAACATAGAATATCATTTCAAAACATGCTCTAATGTCAGGCGTGGTGGCACATGCTTGCAATCCCTGAGCTTGGGAGGCGGATACAGGAGGATTGCATGAGTTCGAAGCCAGCCTCGCCTGGCTTAAGAGACCCTGTTTCCAGATAAAAATATAAAATAGGTCTGGGAGTGTAGCCCGGAGTTAGAAGGGTTCCATCCCCAGTACCACCAATAAAACAAACAAACAACAACAACAACAAAGAACATGCTCTATGGTGGCAAATTTATAATAATAGCAAGTGAATGAATAGAACAATAAATTAAACTCATGAGAAAAACAGCTATGAAAATTATAGGTCAACCTGGAGCAGAAGGCTGTAAAAAGCTCTCCATCAAAAATTAATATGGCATTCAGTATTCCAGCTGTGGTACTGGCCATACCTTTGGTGTTGTTCTATTTACTACAATCTCTAGACTTTCACATTTTATTCGCATCTCTCCTTTACTGAAATTCTGGAAAGTGATTAAGCCGTAATCTCCTAGCATCTATTCTATGTCATCAATTAACTTCCTCTGTATGCATCTCTTGCTGAAATACCTAAATAGAACCAAGAGGAAAATTGAGAAAAGAGTCATAATAATTATCTGTAGGGATTTATTTTGTTGTACTCTTGTTGGAAATGGCCACTCAGTCCACATGATTAATTCTTTTTTTTTTTTTTTGCGGGTCTGGGGATGGTGCCCAGGGGCATTTGACCTCCGAGCTATACCCCCTGCCCTATTTTTTATTCTTTATTTTGAAACCGGGTCTCACTTGAGTTGCAGAGGGCCTCACTGAGTAGCAGAGGCTGTCCGCGAACCGCGATCCTCCAGGTCTCAGCCTCCCGAATGCTGGGATTACAAGCGTGTGCCACCACACCCGGCTAATTCTTACATTTTAACATTACTTAAAATGTTAACTTCTACAAAGTTTTGGGGTTCATCAGATATAGTGTCACGCACCTAAGATAGAAGCATCATGAGTTCAAGGGCAGCCTAAGCAATTTAACCAAACCCTGTCTCAAAATATAATAAAAGCGGCTAAGGATGTAGCTCAATAGTAGAGCACTTGTTTAGTCTGTTTGAGGACCCGAGTTCAGTTCTCACCCCACCCCATTCATATGAAATATTTTTATCACTATGTTAATTTCCATTGTATTGCTGTATAGTTTTGTGTGTGTGTGTGTGTGTGTGTGTGTGTGTGTGTGTGTGTGTGTGTGGTACTGGGGTTCCTGGAAGCCTTTCTACCTCCGGGTTACACTCCCAGACCTATTTTATATATATATTTTTTAATTTGGAAACAGGGTCTCTTAAGCCAGGGAGGCTGGCTCCGAACCAGCGCAATCCTCCTGTCTCTGCCTCCCAAGTGCGGGGATTACAAGCATGCGCCACCGCCCAGCGCTGTGTAGTATTTTTATTAAGTATAAATAGTGCCGAATGTAAAAAACTTTTCCTCATTGTTAAAATTTAGAAATTTAAACACCATCTGGTCTGGTGATGTACTGCATGTAGTCCACCTAGCTTACTAATAATATGATATCAAAATTTGAAAAGAGTAATTAGAAAAGATTTTTTAATGCTGCTGTTCCTCAATTATGTGTAGATTTTAACATGCTAATACCCAGAAGGATTATCATTTTCTCATTGACTTTCCATACTGCTGATAATCTACTTTGTAAAAATACTGTGTTCTTTCTTCCTAAGGAATTTAACAGAACGACTTTTTTGCTAAATGGAAAATATTTTAGGTAAGTAGATTTACGTTTTTATGAGTAGTTTTAGGTTGCTGTGAAAAAATTTCTTCCTTAACAATCTTTCTTCAAGCATTTCTTTCTAATTACTTGTTTAATTGTTCAATTATTTTAAACCCTTTTGATGGTCAATTACTTTTGCAATTTGTATGTTTTACAAATAAATATCTGTATAAATATATCTTTTTTTTTTTTGTAGTGTTGGGGATGAAACTCAGGTTCTCACATACCAGACAAGCTCTGTACCAAAGAACTATATTCCCAGCCTCAAAGAAATAATTATTATTCAGAACATAATTATTTGATACTTATGTTGAAAATATGGACAAAGTACCCATATATATTTGCCAAATTTGAAAATATCAGTTATAAATCAAATACAGGTGGAGAAGTACTTATATTATCAATTCAAAACTTACAATTCAAAAATATATATTTGTTTTTTAATAAATTCCTAATATACAAACTTCAATATTTCAATTTTATCATGAAATTACTTCATGAAATAAGACATGAAAATATACATTAAAGGGGCTAAGGCTGTAAAAGTGAGTTAGGTTGATACTAATAAATTATAAATAAGAAACTCTTGCAACTTTGCATAATCCAGGCCTTGTTATTTATTACATATACTTACTAAACAATTACTATTACACTGATCAGATTCACTTACATATCCTTATAGAGCCAGTGACCATATATCATTTAGTTTTTTCTTTCGAATTTTTTATTGGTGTATTATAGTCATACACCTTAATGGAGTACATGATGGTAGAGGTATACATGGACACATCACCCAATTAGCCCTTCCTCAATTTCCACCCTACCCCCTCATATATCATTTAATCCAGAGAGACTTTCAATAATCTTATGTATAGTTTTGTGTTCTATCATGTTAGGTAAAAGAAAAGTCATCCTAACGATATTGAGAAAACGAGCAGACCTTTAGGAAATTTGAGATTAAAATTAGGACAAACAATTTTCTTCTTTTAACAGTGTGCTGGAAATTAAATTGTCACCTACCTTTTTTAAAAGAAAAGCGAAAGGTCTTTATCCATACCTCTTTTTTGTTGAATAGGCTTAATTTTTATTAACATTATAATATTTTAAATGCCTACTTGTCTCACCCAATTATTACAATCTAGTGAACATAATGACCAGAAAATATATAGCCACATGATCATAACTTACCTTTTTCCATATGCATTCTTTTTGTCTCATGTCCCATGTCATGACCAGCCAAATCTCCCTCTTTTGGCCCAGGGAGAACATTTGGTGACAAACCCATCAGCATCTGGTTCATGGACAACCCATTCTGATGGACAGCTGTTAAGCCCGAAAAGGAAAAATACAAAAACACCATAACACAAAAGGTTCAATTACATCAATTAAACACCCTTAAACTCAAGTGGATGTAAAAGTAATTGTGTAACCTTAAAATTATATTTTGTCCCTAAAACAATTGTGAGAATTGATCATTGTGCTAATTCTTAAAGATAAGTAGAAAATATTGAAAATGACGTCATTTTTTAAAGCTACAAAAATATTTTTTAATGGTTGGAATAATTTTGAACTGCCATATTAGTTCAAATACCAACAATGAAGTGTTCAATTTTTTAATCTAGTGCACAAATTCTCTTCTTGGTAAAGACATTCCTTAATTCTACAACAGCTATAATCTTGGCTGTAGAACATTTTTAAACACTATTCTAGTAACCTAAAAAGGCAAATACAGTTTTCCACAGATTAAGACACTAGAATCATTGTTTCAATATTCTTATTCTAGTCAATAGAAAACTAAGTATTATAGCAATACCAAGTTAATTTGTTAAAAGTTGATTTTGAACTCAAACTTGAAAATAACAGTATCTAATTAATACTAGCTGCATAGCTGAATAAGTAAAAACAATAATTGCTTTTTATAACTATTAACAGTAATCTGTCACTATTGAAATGATAAAACACTTTAACTAATGAGATGGTCAAACACTCATGATTTTCCCAATCCAGTCAATAAATTCACTTAATGAAGTGCCCATGAAAATCTTGGTTTTGTACAAAAATTAAGGAAAAAGAATCATTCCATAAAACCTTATAGTCTCTGGAAAATTAAATTTTAAGAAATATCATACTATATAAAATATTTTATCATTAGTAATAATAATTTCAGAAATAAATGATGATTCTTAAACTAGTGAGTGAAAGTTTAATGAACAAAAAAATATTTACATAGCCTTAACATATCTCTTTACAAAATTTTTAGTAACTTCAAAGAAAAAAAGTAACATGGTAATAGAAAAACTTGGTAGCTACCACCTTCAAAAATAATAAAGTTATCGCCTGGCATGGTGGCGCACTCTTGTAATCCCCACGCTTGGGAAGCGGAGACAGGAGGATCATGCAGGTTTGAAGCCAGCCGCGCTGGCTTAAGAGACCCTGTTTCCAAATAAAAATATAAAAAATAGGTGTTTGATAGTATATCCCAGAGGTAGAAGGGTTTCCAGGAACCCCAGTACTACAAATAATAATAATAATAATAATAATAATAATAATAATAATAATGTTATCAAGAGTACTATACAAAGGTCACATTTTCTCAAATGATTCACTAACAAGGACACTCCATCATAGCTGTGCTGTGTTACTGCTGCCAAAAAACACATAAGCTAAGCCTAATCATGAAGATCATCAAAAAATCCAAGCTGATGGACACCTTACAAAATAAATAACCAATATCCATCAAAAATATTAAAGTCCTGAAAGAAAAAAAGGAACTGCTCCAGTTTCTCAAAAGGCAACTAAGTGGATATAATTAATAGCAAGGTGTGACCTGGATTGGCTTTTGGACAGAAAAGAAAATCATCTTGTAAGTGAAAATATTATTGGGAAAACTACAAAAATTTGAATAGGGTCTATAGTTTAGACAATTATTTTTTAATAATGTAAATTTTCTAATTCTGATCATTGTTTTGTGGTTATGCTTTGTGGTTTCTTGTTTATAGAAAATAATAGTGTTTGGAGGCAAAGAAGCTTCATGTCTAAGATAGAGACAACTAAGCAAAAATTCACCTTAATAGAGCTATTCTTTTCAGAAAGCTGATTGATTGGCTAGTTGGGAGAATCTAGGTGGTAAATACGTAAGAACTATTCATATTGGAGTTTAAATTGTTCTGTTAATGTAAGATCATTATAAGCAATATTGAATAAATATACATATTTACATATGTATTCATATGATTATGTGTGTGGATTTGGATGTTTCCATTTGAAAGATTATGGTAGCTTAATCATCCAATAGTATTTTTCTGCTTATCAAGAATAAAAATGCAACCATTAATAAAATAACATGAATGTATAGTAAAACTTTCAAATTTGAACAATCTATTGTTCCCATTATTAGGAAAATAAATGTTTTTATTTTTCTAGAAAACACCTTTCCAATTACAATATCCTATAAAATCAATAGAAGTAAAACCAATATCTATCATTAAATTTCTGATTGTAGTATTGGCATAGCATAAAAGCATACAGACAATGCACTATTGGAAAACTCTTTTTGAAGAGTTGAGAGAAGCAATTTACCAGCCTTAGAACTAATCAGTGATTTGGAAATGGCTATCATATCATACATATATTGTTATCAATAAAACTTGCCATCATCATAAAATAAGATGAACAAAGTCTTAGGCCATATCAATATTTACATTTAATATTATGTGGAACTATGTAATTGTAAATAATTGGCTTTTATTCATAATTTTGTTGCATATAATATTATATACATGAAGTTATCTATTTCAATATTTTCCACTTTAAGGGATTTTTCCTTTTGCAAACATTTCTTTACAACCTAGTAAAACATTTCCTAGAAAATGTTTTCCTAGTGTGGAATTATTCTCAACAACCACTAATTCCAATAAATTTTGTGTAATTAAATTAATTTTATGTTGTATGATCTTGTGAAGTAATAAATAAGCTCTATAAATAATTCAATACATACTAGTTTTTTCAACCAAGCTGGTCTCTTTTATGTTCATTTTATTGAAAAAAAATCAAATTCTTGCACAGACATATAATCACCTGTTAATTGAGTGGTATTTAACTTACTCTGCATTTTCTTGGCCAAGAGTAACAAGATTAAATATTGTACAAATGTAAATGAAGTGAAATATAGCCCTGTTACAAGTGTAATAATAAAACATGGCTATAGTAAGTAGTGGTATTATTAATGAACTAAATCCCCAAATTTAGCCAATTTAAAAGTATTTAATCGATTGATCATGTAAGAAATATCTTTTTAAAATATCTTGTTTTGAATTTTATCTTTTATTCTTCTTTGCAGATATCTTCATTAACGCAGTTATGAATTTTACAACTAGTGAATTTCAGTAATGGCAGGTGTGGGATGGATGGAACAAAGGTAGAGAACCCATAAACGGTATACTCAGACATTCAACAGTTGAGAATTGGCTGCTAACTTTAGAAACTAATCTGGAAGTTTACTTACACTTTCTGTTTCATAGCTCAAATCTTTATGTGTAGCATCAAAGAGAGGGAGTTTATATCAGAACCTGTTAATGTCATATCATACTTCATGATATTCCAAACTGGGAGACATAATTTTGAGAGATGGCTATTGCTGCAGAGCTGCAGAACATGATACATCTGAGATCTATTTGGAATGAGGGCATTTTGATTAGAAAAGCCACCTGCACCTAATAAAGTTTAAAATGGTGACAAGTTAAAGTATGACCTACGGATTCTGTCAGAAGAGCTCTCTGTCCGCGCTGGGGAGCTTGACACACTGCTGCTGCGGTGTGATGATGGGTGACTGCCAGGCCTTCGCCCCTCTTCCAGAGAGGGGGCAGGAGAGGGACTGTCGGGAACACGCTCCTACACAGCCACATAAGAAGAGAGAAGAGGAGAGCACAACTCATTGAGTCTTACGTGAACGGTACTTTTCCTTATACACCAAGAAACATGAAGAAAACAAAGTATTTCACCAGCATTTAACTATATATTTTTATCTTGAGCAAAGCCCAAGATTTGGCTTATTTCAAATTATTCAATATATTGATCATCTGAACAATTAATATTTTTTAGTGAAGTTAAAAACAAGTGGTTATGAAGCTATGGTTCTATAAGTAAGCCTCACTGTGGTAATAACAGGTGTTAATTCTCTTTGAAGAAAAGATACGCTCAAAGACACAATCAGATATATCCAAACAAGGGACCATCAGACAACAAAAAAATTAATAGTACAAAGCAAGATTCAGTTCTAGATACTTATCACCATGAAGAATCTTTAAACATGTTTTTCTATTTCAGCAAGCATCTGAAGATCAGTTATTACATGAATTGTCTGTGTGACCAACCATGATATTAACACAAAGCACTTGTTAATGCTATTGCATCATGACACCACTTCGGTCACTTTCAGACAATCCCAATTTAAGGAATAATAAAGATGCAATATTACTTAAAATTGAAATAATTTTGATTTAAATAATTCTCCAAGTACTTTAGTTACTGATTTATTTAGAAAATACTGGAAATTTAATCCAAGGCTAGACAAGCCTTCTACTTCTGAGGTACATTTCTAGGGTATTGTCTAGGCTTTCCTTAATCAGTACAAATCAAGTGTTAACTCTTGGATGACACAGAAATACATAGTATGCATTTAGGAAGGTGAATTACTAATTTTTATAAAAGTACTACTGCCTAAATTAAACTTATTTTCTTAAAAGAGTCACTCAAATCAATATTTCCCTATCAATAGGTTTTAATATTTCTCTTAATAATTAGGTTAGTGATCTTACTTGCTACATGTGATGGCATATGTGTGGCTGAACACAGATAAAGTACAATCTAGAAATCAATTTCCCTATGATCAATTTGTGAGTCTGATTTTCCTGTCATAATAGATCTTAGGAGTCTAATGGAAAGCATAAAAGTATGATTTTTTCTGAGATATTTAACTCATACAATCTTAAATAGTTAATGCATAATACTCTAGTAATAATGCTATTCCATTAATAGAAGTTCTGTATTTATTTTCATACTTTTCAACTTTTCACATAAGCAGAAAGAAGATGTTTCATTAGTAAGTATATTTAATTGTCAAAGCTTCCTGTATGATTATTTTAATTAATTCATGAGTTATTTACTTATTGTTTATGCATGCAAAATACTCCAAAAATCACATAATAAACTTAGTCAAAATAGGTTAAATCTTAATGTAACAAGCATTTTTAAAGCATACTTCAAAGCGGAGAACATATTGGTACAATTGTAACATCCAATTTAGCTTGAGCTGATTTTTACTTTAATAACAGTTTTATGTTTAAGAACAGAGAAGGCAAGACAATACTTAGTACATGTGTTTTAAAGAAAATATTTAACTTATGCAAATTTTATTATTTAAAAGCTTAATTATTCAATTGAAATTTTCTATAAAATGAGACACATTATATTTAGTCGTTTTACTTAATGTATAATTTCAATCCTTGAAACACGATATATTATTCTTTGAAGAATTTCATTAAAGCAAAATCCACTGAGCAAGTAAGATTTGAATACACTGTTGCACAATAAATTAATTTATTTAAACAGCTTAATTCTTTTATCATATTTATATGCTTGCCTTTCCAGAGTATTCTATAAGATGGAGAATAATGGAGACGGTAAATGATTGCTTAGGAGAGAATCTCATAATTATTACTGAAACAAAATAGATAATGAGTTTTTTTCAGACATAAGAAATAAATAGTTCAGTGTCTATAGCAAAACTATGTAAACTGAATTTATCATTTCATTTGTGTAATACCCTTTAACCTCCAAGATGGGCCTGAAGTAGAAGAGAGAGGAAGAATATTTAATTTAATACTTCAACACACTGCTTTATAGCCCTGCATCAATTTCACCAATCAATAAAACACAATCTTTTGCAATGTTCCATCTTTATAAAACTCGCCACAATAATAAATGAAAATTTAAGAGGACCACTCTTTCACTGAAAAAAAGGTCATACTAATAAACTAATGGTAACAGAATAACAACAAAGAAAAGGCTTCAGGTTTTGCTTCTGGGTAGAACAAGAAGTATTGGTCTCTAGGACAATTAAGAATAAAAACAGTCTACTCTAAAATTCTAAAAGAAAACATATAAAATATTCAGTCTTAGATACATGTGGTTAATTTGACATTTAGAAACTGCATTATCTTAGCTGTTTCTACTTTTCCACAAAAATGCACTACATTTTATCAAATTAAAATATTTTCTTTGAGTTAGTATGATTGCAACTCATTTACTGAAGGGTTATTTCATTTAGATTTAATTTAGTTTGCTTTCATTTTGATTCTCGTTTCTAAACCTCTACATTTTAGCGGGGCGTGGTGGCGCACGCTTGTAATCCCCGCACTTGGGAGGCGGAGACAGGAGGATCACACAGGTTCGAAGCCAGACGTGCTGGCTTAAGAGACCCTGTTTCCAAATAAAAATATAAAAATAGGTCTGGGAGTGTAGCCCAGAGGTAGAAGTGCTTCCAGGAACCCCAATACCACCAAAACAAACAAACAAAAAAACTCTACATTTTCCTTAGAAATTCCCCCACTGAAGATGATGCAAAAGCAGAGACCAGTATTTCTAACATTAAATAAATTATCTTGATGCAACACCAATTTAAATTTGATGAAATATTCAGCATTTTATTCATATGTAACCCAAACTTCTATAGTTCAGGACAGCTCAGATTCAAAATCATTCATTCCAACAGTATTTACTGAACATGTACTTTGTGTGCCAAGCAGGATTCTAGTTTCTGGTTATATATAACCAAATACAACTGATGAGAATTCTTTCCCCCTTGGAACATATATGATAAATTGGTAAATACTGATAGTGAAGTGTAGAGTCATTTACCCTGATGAAGTGTGACTTTCAAATTCCCTTGCTCTGTATAAATGTACAAAGAAGATAAATATTAGATTGGGATTCTGGATATGGGAAAATGCTCAACAGTACTTTTAAGAGATACAGTGAATGATGCCAACACACTTATATCTAGTTGAAGACCAGGCAGCCAAAATTTTAAAACTCCATCACTCAAGGTCACAAAATGAAGCTTCAAGGAATATTTGCAATACTTGTTAAAATTTGTATTGATGATGAAACTCAAGAAACATCTAGCTTTACTAAGTGTGAAACTAGTAGGACCCATCAGTGCGATCTTAACTTTATTCTCCCCTTGTCTCTTTGAACACATCCAGCAGTAGTGGGGAACTATATTTTTTCACATTTATATGATAATTTAGGCAAGTCTGTTACTTTTCAGGATACACTTTGTTAATGTAAAGTTACTTAAAGCAGCAAAACAGAATCTTGATTCAGGAGTTAGAATTTAGCTTAATGGAATAAAGAGTACGTGTGTGTGTGTGTGTGTGTGTGTGTGTGTGTGTGTGTATGTGTGTGTGTGTGTGGTACTGGAGATTGGGCCCAAAGGCATTCTATCTCTAAACTACACCCCCAGACCTTTTAAATTTTTTTTTTGTTGTTTTGAAACAGAATCTTACTAAGTTACTGAGAGTCTCTCTAGATTGCTGAGTCTGGTCTCTGAGATCCTCCTGTCTCAGCCTCTCAAGTACTAGAATGACAGGTGTGCACCATCACATTGGGGGGGTGAGTTCTAGCATCTTTTTTTTTTTTTTTTTGGTACTGGGGTTCCTGGAAGCCCTTCTACCTCCGGGCTACACTCCCAGACCTATTTTATATTTTTGAAACAGGGTCTCTTACGCCAGCGCGGCTGACTTCGAACCTGCGCGATCCTCCTGTCTCTGCCTCCCAAGCGCGGGGATTACAAGCGTGCGCCACCATGCCCGGCTAGCATCTTAATTAAAAGGTAGGGCTGCTTCCTGTCCCATAGTCAACAGTAGAGGAAGGAGGCAAAGGTTAGTTCTGATCTAGCTGGTACTGCCATTCATTGGCATAACGCTTTGCTTGGCAAATGTCTACAGCCAACTTGTCATCTAGTGAGGCTGCATGTCCTTAAGAGCTACCACCAAGGTGAACCTCTCACCTAAAGTTGCCTTGATGGGTTTGCTTCATTTCTGTGCCCCTTGCCCTTTACATTTCCTGCATAATTCCATGTGGAGGCCTGATTCAAGTTGATTTTGGAGCAGGACTATTGCATGCTTCCAGCTTGGAGGCAAAGATATCACCCCACTGGTAAGTTTCTCTCTAGAATTATTTGGTTTATCCTGAGATAGAGTTTATATGAAACAAGTAGGAAGAATGCTTGTTCTTTTTAATGTATTTATCCTTTATTTAAGCCTTGTAATGACCTTCAAAAAGAAAAAAAATTCTTTAGATTTCTACAAAGCTAAAAGTTTGTATTATTAACATTCATATAAAATAATGAATTTAAACAGATATAATATGTTTTATTTATTTATTTAGTTAGTTTTTTATTTTGTGGTATGGGGGTTGGAGCCCAGAGACTTTTCTACCTCCAGACTCTACTCCCAGACCTAGTTTATATTTTTTTTAGAAACAGGGTCTCACTAACCTGCTGAGAGCCTAAGTAGTTGAGGCTGGCTTTGAAACTGTGCAATCATCCTGTCTCAGCCTCCCAAGCGCTGGGATTACAATTATGCGCCACCACGCCCAGCCTGATATGTTTTAATATATTGATATGCTGTAGTTTAGTGATAGTTAATTTTTTTTTCAGTATTGAGGGTGGAAGCCAGGGGCTTTTCCACCTCCGGGTTATACTCCCAGACATATTTTATAATTTATTTGGAAACAGGGTCTCACTAAGTTGCTGAGAGCCTCACTAAGTAGCTAAGGCTGGCTTTGAACAATGCAATCCTCCTGACTCAGCCTCCCAAGCACTGGGATTACAAGCTTGTGCCACCACACCCAGCTAGTGATGGTTAATTTTAACATAATTTTTATGTTGTATTTTTTGTATTTCTGTGTGTGTGTGTGTGTGTGTGTGTGTGTGTGTGTGTGTGTGTGTGTGGTGATGCTGAACACTGAACCCAGGGGCGTTATACTTCAGAGCTAAACCCTCAACTCTACATTATTTTTTATTGAAAATAGGGTCTTTCTAAGTTGCTGAGAACCTCACCAAGTTGCTGATGCTGGCTTTCAACCTAGGATTCCTCTGTGTCCGTTTCCCAAGTGCTGGGATTACAGGCACACACCACCACACCAGGCTTATATTTAATTTCAGTGCCCTTAATATGTGTAAAAGTATAAATGTAGCATGATTAACCTGGACACTCACTGCTGAGAGGGGGGAAAGGGAAGTGGGGGGGTGTTAGGAGAGGGCACCAAGCACAGTCTCAGTGTTCGCCATTTTCAATATGATCCACATAAAAATAAAAAAAATTCTTGAGAAAAAATCTAAAAGTAATACGTACATCTTGAGACATTTTTATGTTCATTCAAAGAATAAACTACTCTGTCACTAAAAACAAATATGAGGCATATAATACCACATTGCACTAAGACCTCTAATCTACTTTGAGAATTAGGTCACTCTGGTTTTTCTTTTTATATACTTTTCCACATTTTAAACTTCATGCCAGGAAATTCTACGTGCTAACAGAATATTTAAAGAACCTTCCTTGAAAGAAATTGTTAGATGATGGAAAACTATAAATTCTATTTTAAAATGTTTTTTCAGCACTCAATTCTTTGAGAGTGTCATAACCCCTCTCTCTCTCTCTCTCTCTCTCTCTCTCTCTCTCTCTCTCTCTCTCTCTCACACACACACACACACACACACACACACTAGCTCAGCCAAAAAAATTAACACATTTGACTTATATTTCCTATTTTTAGAGAACTCTGTCATGGGAAGAAAGATGTTTATTCAACAATGTAGAATGAGTTAAATGTTGCCAAATTTCTCAAAGACAAATCTATATTATCTCTGAAGAACAAAAAGTGAAATAGAAAAAAATATACTCATAAATCTACTTTGTATACCACACATCACAAATTCCAAAAGTTCTTGATTAAAAGAAATCAAAGGAGCTTGGTGAGGTGTCACATGCCTGTAATCCCAGTACATGGGAGGCTGAGACAAGAGGATCACAGGTTGGTGGCTAGCCTCAGCTATTTAGGCCCTCTGCAGCTTAGTGAGACTCTGTTTCAAAAAATAAAGAATAAAAAATAGGACTGGGTGTGTGGGGCTCGGAGGTAGACTGCCCCTGGGTTCAACCCCCAGTACCGCAAAATATAAATAAATAAATAAATAAATAAATAAATAAATAAATAAATAAATAAATAAACACTGTTTTGTTAGAGGGGGAGTCTCACTGCGGACTTTTGACTATATATGGTAAGCCTGACAGGGATGTCCTGAAAAATTCTAGAACAGAGGCATACTTTCAGAGAAAACAAAAATAGTGATAAAAGTAATATCACTGTGCAAAGAATCTGAAATATTTTATAAAGAGCAATTTACTCATTCTGACAACCTAGTGAGGTAGTATTATTAAAACTGCCATCATAAAATGAAAAAAATCACAGATATCAAATAACTTGCCTATTATCACATGTATAGGGACTGATAGAGCTGAAATATGAACAAGAAGTCTTTTTCCAGATCCCCATTTTAAACCACTAAATATGTTGTCTTTCTTCTTTTTCAATGTTATTTATTTTTACTACATTTTTTTTTTCAGTACTGGGGATGGAACCCAGGGGCATTTGACCTCTGAGCTACAGTCCCTGCCCTATTTTTTATTTTTTATTTTGAAACCGGGTCTCACTGATTTGCAGAGGGCCTCACTAAGTAACTGAGGCTGTCTGCAATACGCAATCCTCCACTCTCAGCCTCCCAAATGTGGGGATCATAAGCATGCACCACCACGCCCAGCTCTATACTTTTATTGGTGCCTTGTAATTTCATATCATTATGTAGTTCAGAGTGATTGGAGACATACATGCCCAAAGCACTTACTGAGCTCTTCCCTCCACATCCCCTCCACTCCCTCCCCTTCCTCAAACATTCTATTGAGATTAGCACTGGCATATTCTTATTGCTATAGGAACCTTTTCTTCAAATTCTTTAGGATATCGTTAGTAATTTATTAAATAAAAACTGAGAAAATACTGATTCATTCAGGGGAATTTGGGGTTACTTGATGAATGGTACCCAGAGAGAATCAATTAGTAGAACATTTTAGAACCATTAAAGAATTCTCTGATGACAAAAATGAATTGATCGTTTGACTTATGCTGCTTATTTTACTCGGTGATTTAAGGTTAATAAAGAAAAACATTCTTTTAAAATTTTGGAATGTTACAAAGATAGTATATATAGTTAGTATGGTAGTTTTCAGTGATAACACTTAAAAGTAGCTCTATATTATATGCCACGGTACTGGAAGTTTAGGAAATGTGAATAAATGAAAACACAAATTCCTAACATGAGCTCACATTAAGAATGGTGTACAAGAATGTTGGATCACATTGACCTTCAGTATGAAGTGTAATAAAAGTACTTTAAAAGAATATAGTAAAATATTTTAAAGGTGATGATTATTTAAATAATTTTAAAAGAAATTTATGTCAAACATTCAACTACAAAAAATCTTGAGAATTCTGAATACATTTTGTAGAATATGGTCTAAACTGAGGTTTATGTTAGTTCCACTATCTCTTCACCAGTCAATTCACTTCTAGAGTACAGGAGAGGAGCAGAGGCTATCTTTAAAAAATACTGAACCAAAACTTTTGATAAAGAATGATCAGAATAAGTCAGAATATTCTGTATGGAGAATTTACACTACAGTATTCTAGAGCACTTCAATTTTTAGATGAATAGGACATAGAATTAGTCAAAAACTTTCTTCAAGAAAATATTACAAGGAAAAGGGCACAGAGCCTGGCATTGCACATGCCTGTAATCTCACCTATTTAGTAGGCTGAGGGAAGGATTCCCAAGTTCATAGCCAGCCTGGACAACTTAGCAGAACTCTGACTCAAAATTAAGAACAAATGGGTTATACCACTTCTTGGTTTATACCCAAAGGAGTTGAAGTCAACATACTATAGAAATAATCTGCATGGCATTTTTAATTCCAGGACAATTCACAACACCCAAGTTACAGAATCAGCCTAGATGCCTATCAACAGATGAATGGACAAAGAAAATGTGTTTATACACTCAATGGGATTGTTCAGCCCTAAAGAAAAATGAAATAATATAATTTGTAGGAAAAAAACGAATGGAAGAAACTGGAAATAAGAATGTTAAGTGAAACAAGCCAGACTCAGAAAGTAC
This sequence comes from Muscardinus avellanarius, assembly GCF_963383645.1. Lineage (NCBI taxonomy): Eukaryota > Metazoa > Chordata > Mammalia > Rodentia > Gliridae > Muscardinus > Muscardinus avellanarius. Next base: position 165,794,692 of record NC_137787.1, read on the forward strand.
TCCATTTTTTCTCTCATATCATGAGGGATGATGTCACTTAAAAAATGTAAAACCTAGTGTAATTCACACTAGGTTTAATACAAACAATAGGTCTAGTGGATCTAGCCTAAGGGCAGCAGCAAATAGTAGTAGACTCTGCTTCACTTTTTATGCTGTTGTGAATGTCAATCAAAAAAATTGGAAAGCCAGGAATGGTGGCACACACTTATAATCTCCGCGCTTGGGAGGCGGAGACAGGAGGATCGTGCAGCTTCAAAGCCAGCCCTGCTGGCTTAAGAGACTGTTAAAAAAAAAGTATAAAATATGTCTGGGAGTGTAGCCCAGAGGTAGAAGGACTTCCAGGAACCCCAGTACCACCACCAAAATATAAAAATAAAATAAAATAATTGGAGCCTTTTCTATTTCAAAGAAAAGGTAGCCAAAAAATTACTTTTAGGAGATGTTATCTTGAGAGCTAGTAGATGTTTTCAAATCCCTGGAAAAAATTAGTGATGGGTATACATATGCCTCTACCATCTTATAGGCCACTAAGATGAATGACTACAATGCACCAATAAAATTAAAAAAAAAATCCCTTGAACTATTAAAATTGTCACATGCATTTCCGGAAATACATTTACTTTCTGTTATCATTAGATGTCAGTGTTAAGTTTGAAGTTGTGTGAATGTCCTATCTCATAGGAAAGAGGACCTTGGTGTCCATGGGCCATTCACCACCTCCACAATAGCCAGCTGAACTTCACTTTGGTGCTGGCAATAGGAATATTCAGTTTTTATTTTCTGTGATCATTCTCAATTAGAGCAATTTTTTCCTATTCAGCTGCGACTCTCATCATTTACAGTACTAGTACTACCACATTCAAAATCTACCGTTTCTTTTCATCTACCTGTAGCCCAACTTCTGAACATACTTGTCCTGAAAAACTAGGAAGTGGAATATCACTACCACTTAGAAGGTGTTGGCACACATTTTCAGATGTAAAGTTTCTTTACTTTCGCAATCTCTTTTTGCCTATTCCTTCCTTTTCTGTATATTCTTCCTCTACATTTCTAAACTTAATAAAGGAAACAACAAAAATGTTGTTGACTCCAACAATCTAGTCCTGGATTATTTTATCTACTTACTTACTTACTTACTCACTCATTTATTTATTTATTTATTTATTTATTTATGTATTTACTTCTTTATTTATTTCAGATTGAACTGAAGGGTGTTCAACCTCTGAGCTAGACTCACAGCCCTATTTATTTTGAAACAGGAACTCATTAATTGCTAAATTGCTGAGGCTGACTTCAAATATGTGATCTTCCTGTCTCATCCTCTTAAGTACTAGAATTACAGGTATGTGCTACCATGCCCATCTTAGACTGTTTAAAAAGATCCTTCTAGCAGGGTGTGGTGGCGCATGCTTGTAATCCCCGTGCTTGGGAGGCAGAGACAGAAGGATTGGGAAGGTTGGAAGCCAGCCTCGCTGGCTCAAGAGACCCTGATTCCAAATAAAAATATATAAACGGGGCTGGGAGTGTAGCCCGGAGGTAGAAGGGTTTCCAGGAACCCCAGTACCACCAAAAAAACAAACAAACAAAAAAATCAAATCCTTCTAGAGCAAAATTAATTTCTCTCCCCTACTTGCCTGAACTTAGACAACCAAGGATTTATTTAGACGTGCTTCACTATCCATGAAAGTATTCTAATTAACATTAAAAAATACCACAAACGTTTAAAATATATATATTGAAAACTAAAATAAAACAAAGTCTACCTGGAAGTTTTGGATCTAAGAATAGGTAAGCCATCACCACATGTCCAAATTATGCGCAGGTCATAACTAAGACACCTATTATAATTTTAAAGTACTGGAATTTATGTTTCTGTTACACTTTTGCTTTGAGTATTAATATAAATCTTATCTAAATGAAAGATTGCAAAAATGTTTAGTTTCAAAAAAGAAAATTATATAAGATTATGAAATGATTTTATACCAGAATTTTAAAAAGTGAATAATTAAATCTTAAAATTAATACTTAGTACCTTAAAAAAATATTTAAAGTAGGCATCAAACACAATAGTAAGAACACCTAGAAGGATTTTATTTTTCTTGCCTAAAATCTTCTTTTAGGTAAATTTAGTGAGTGAGGCAGGAGATAAAAAATATTAAATTTTCAGTAAGAATGACTGCTAAAAATTATCATAAATTGAATAATCCAATGATACCTTAATGTCCCTCACGGGCATGCCACCAGGTAGAGGATTTTAATAGCTGATATTGATTTTTTGTAATGTGTTTTGTTATTTTCCTTCTAGTAATTATACTTCAAAAATGATATAAGGGTCCTGAACACATTTTTGTTTACAAAACTATTATTATAAGAAAACTTTGTTTGCATATTAATCAACATTCTGTATAATAGTAACAAGGCCTTTTATATAAGACATGCTCCAGAGGCTAACCTGAATCCAAGTGTATTGCATTCAGAAAAAAAGAAGCAATAATTATGTAAAATGAGGATCATGCAGTATCTTTTACTTAGTTTAAATCTGATAATTTTTTGTACAGTAATAGAGATTCCACCCAGTGTCTTACATATGCTATGCAAGTGCTCCATCACTGAGGTACACCTCCAGACCTTATCTATCATCTATCTATCTGCCTATCACCTATCTAACATCTATTTGTTTAACTTTGAGACAGAGTCTCCTTAAATTGCCCAGGCTGGTTTCAAACTTAAAATCCTCCTGATTCAGCCCTGCAAATAGAGAAGATTACAGGCATAATTTTTTCTTAAGGTTATTTTTTGGTTTTGTTTTTGTTGTTTCTTATTCTTTGCCCAATTTGGCAATGGCAGTTAAGTATACTGTATTACCAATTAAATATATAAAAATAAAAGAATTGTTGATGTAAAAAAAAAAACCTTTGATTTAAACACACATTTTAAAATAATATTAATGAAATGGCAGATCCTAACCCTTATGTTTGTCTTTTTCTCTACACCTAAAGGCTTCTAACACCACTCACAGAAAAGCATACATGCACAAATACCACATACACATATAGCCATATATGGAAGAACACATATAATTGGAGCTATGTCATTAAATTGTACTATCTCTTTTTTGTGTGTATGGTAATGGGAATGGAACCCAGGGATATTCTACCTCTGAGCTACAGCCTCAGCCCTATTTTTTATTCTTTATTTTGAAGCAGGGTCTCAATGAGCTGCAAAGGGCCTAAGTAGTAGCTGAAGCTATCCCCGAACCACAATCCTCCTGTTTCAGCCTCTCAAATGCTGGGATTACAAGCATGCATCACCAGGCCTGAGTGGTGCTATCTCTCTTAAAAGAGAACTTAAAATAACCCTAGCCTTCCTAAATATTCCATCCTTGTGGCTATTTACTGCAAGTGATTTTTTTCTTGTAATCTATTTACTATCACTTATATCTTAGAGTTCAAATTTACTTATGGAATAAGAAAAGTTGAAGATGATGAGGTCTTATGATTATCAATATAAAACAATATTATGAGAAAACTATTACCTTAATGACAGATGTCTCAACTCTGGATGGAGGACTCTGGACTTGAGCTGCCGCCGCCATGTTAGCAATAGTGCTGAGATGGTTCATCTGGCTCATTGCCATGGTGACAGATGCTGGAGGTAGGCTGACAGGAATTAGAGGATGGGGCATCATCATAAAAGGAAGCTCCAGACCTGTAAAAAAAAAAAAAAGTACACATATATCATCATTGATCTGTTCCATGTAAAACTATTGAATGTAGTATATTTCACTATTAACATCATTATGGACATAAACATTAAATAGAAACATTGAGAAATAATCTAATAATGGCAGTCAAAGGAAAACTATTTTTCTTCTTTGTATGCAAAAATATACACTCACCATTCAGAGAAAGTAGTCTTTCAACTAAATAGTTTGGCATCATGGTTTAATCATATCACTATTCTTTATGTTTTTTTATACAGATGGTCAATTCTTTGCTGCCTTATTCCTCTGATCAGTCTAAAATCTTGTGTAAAATATTAGGCTGTTCAACTTATCATGAATAGTTTTCTAAATGTAGTATATCCATTTATTGTGTTTTATTTTACTATCCGATAATTAAAGAAAAAAATCGAAAACTACCATTTTTAGTGCCAAAAAATGCCATCATACCATTTGGCAGAAGGTGGCTGTGCTGAAGCTGGTTGAGAGGATGGCTAACTGGAAGGCTATACGCTGCAGGCATGCGGGGGTGGGTAACGGAAGCCTGAGACCCCTGGGAGGGGGGAGAGTGCAGGGTTTCCTTATCCCAAGAACCATCACTGCTGCCTGTGGGGAATGAATATACATTATTGGGATATAATATTATTCCATACCTTCCAATGACTAATTAGAAACTGTATCACATTTGGAGATGGGCAAACTGATTTCTAGGGAAATGAGCTGACATAAGTCAACTTTTCATAAACTGTATTTTCTTTTTTTTATTAGCTAGGATCCCAAAGTTTCAGAAAATAATATTTCTGCAACATTTAACCTATTTGAGAAGTCTAATCCTGTTTAATATTAAATGGGTTCTATTATATAACTAGATAATTACTCCTTGGAACAAAAGTACACTGATGGTTATGTAATGCAGTTATTCTTGTGGTAAATAATATCCAAGTCACCATTTAGATTTAAAATGCCTAACTGAATTTCAGCATAAATGCTAAAAATGGAATTATTAAGTGAACAACCTCACCAGGCATTGTACAGAGAACACCGAAGATCATGTTATGAAATAAAAATGTCAAATCAAACGCATGTGAATAAACACATCATTTATTTTCAAATGAAGAGAAACATACATATATTATTGTGACAACATCTATGTCACTTTATGTGACAGATATTGTCATATTTGAGGCCTTGCACTTCAATATTGGTGGCAATGTAGTAGGTTTACCTAGATCTTAAAAAAACTATAGTAAGATATTCCTTGTAAGGTGCTTATAAACCATTTCAATTTAGACATGTCCTCAAATTAAATTCCTATTAATTTATTTCCTGGCAGAATCTGTTGAATACACAAACTATCTATCCACTTAAAATCTTTTTATAATATCCCTGTGGCTTACGAGTTCTTTTTTTTTTCCTAAAAAAATAGACAAAACCACATTTTCATATTATATGGATGGGAACAGCAAAGTTGGTAAAACTCTAATTTAATGCTTTAGCTCTACTAAAAGACTCATTGTAAAATCTCTATGACATAGTTTTTAATGAAGAATACTTAGTTACTGCCATGATTTTTTTTCCATTTACTTCATGAAGACAGTTAAGGTTCAATATAAATTCAAACTCATTAGCTCAATACTGTCTCGATCTTGAAGTAAATTGTTCAGAAGTGGGTAATGAAAACTCAATTCAAATTCTTCAGCAATCAAACAAAGCAATTTTATTAAACAATGAAAAGAATCAATTAAAATGGATATCTTTATTATCTTTATTATTTTACAAGAAACCATGACAGCTTTTGGTTTAAAAAGAGTTTATAGCTTTATACAGAAATGACTCACATAAAAGAAATTTCTTCAGGCTGCTCCTACACTGTCATATAAAGGTTCACTTTTATATTTGCCAATTTATACACTTTAGTTCTTTACTCATGACTTTTTTGACACTTATACCAGTCAAATATGCAAAAATTGTTCACAAGTGAATTTTTCAAATGTATAATGTCAAGATAATATGAGAAAAAATTTCAGACATCTTCATTTTTATTGCCTTTATTAAAGTATGTGCAAACTTTATTATTACATATTTAATCCATATAATCTTTGAAATTAAGATGCAAAACATTAAGGTAACTTTAAGATGTGATATTAAGTAATCAAATCACTTTGAAATCAGATAATAGACAAAACATTACCTATGTTCATATCTGTTTTGCATAATAGCATACAAGTCCTTTTGTATGTAAATATTCATCAGCCACATGTGAATTTTCCATAACACATTTCTAATACTAGATTGTATTTCTCGCTACCTAGAATGCTCTTAGCCATCTCAGCCAATCATCATTTGTTAAATCCTCATGATGTTAGCTCATTTGGGTAATAAATAGAGCAAACAGTTAAGAAACTAAGTCTGATGAAAAATATACAATATATAACCAAGTCATCTGTAAGTGATTTTTGCATTATTTATAACACCCTCTTCTCTATTAGCATGGATAAATAAGAAATTAAGAAGCTATTTCAGAACAATATGCTCATAGTTATTAAATATAGAATTTCAAGTGTTTTGTTTAAGAAAATATATATCAAAATATAAGCCAACATATCGATATTTGCCTTTACACAAACATACACAATATATACCCCAAAGATATTTACTATTAAAACTTCTAATGACAGCAGCAGATTCAGTAAATTATAAAAATTCTAATATTTATTAAAGGAAGATAGAAATAGTAAATAACTGATTCACATCTCCTCTTCAAATCTTGTATAGCCAATACTGTTTGGTTTTTTTTTTTTTTTTTTTTTTTTTACTTTACAGTAGAAGAAGATGAATTTGATATAGCCGGGATATCTTCAAACAATACACTCTATAATAGAGGGTTGAAGTGTAGATAAAACTGAAAACTATTCTAAAAATGGAAAATGGTAAAGAACCAAAGAAAATAGTCATGAGCTCTTGAAAAGATTCAGTGCACCAAACTGAGAGTCCATGACCGAGTTTTAATATTGTGAGGTGGGCCCAAGGGCAGAGAGGATCTCCCAGACCTAGTCCTAAGTGCAGACAGCACAGAAGCACTGGCTAGACAACACCACAGGTGTGAGCAGACGCAAACCAGGAACAGCAGATACCAAGCAGTTGTTACATGACAAAATCAGGTGATGAAACCTTATGCACCATCAAACCCACCTACTAAAAGTATGGTATAATTGTGGCAGGGTAAAAATTAACAAATATATGGTCTCTTAGCAGCCAGCTCTAAGTGAATACATGAATGTAAGAAGGAAAATTAAAATTAACACCTAATTATCAATTTTGTCTCCAGCTAAAAACTGCTAATTATGCATTTATATGAACCTGAAACAATTTGTTTACTCTATCTACTTAATTATACCAGTATTAAATCAATAATTACATCCTGAAATATATGGAACTGATGGTAGAAAGTGATTGTATTTAGTGTTCCTTCTGCATAAAGTATGTGTATTCCTCAGAGACAAACAAGATTATCTTAAGATGTAGTATAACTGTAATTCAAATATGTAAGGATTGGATGTGAGAGACCCTCTCTCCCCTCGGTCCCTCCCTGTCCCAGTATTAAACCATAGTTACAGATTTTTGAAAACATAAGCAGCTTGAAGCATTATATTAGCTTTTTCACAAGCTTGGACAGGTTTCTTTGGTTTGTTCCCATTTTATGTTTTTACTGTATTATATAATATACATTTTATGATGGATAAGGTTTTAAACAGAAAATATACCCATAAATTTTGATTCATACTATAATGGTAACCAGGTGTGTGTGTGTGTGTGTGTGTGTGTGTGTGTGTGTGTGTTGCTGAGGATTAAATCTAAGAGCATTCTACCTCCAAGCTAACCCTCAGCTCTATTTTTTTATTCTTTATTTTAAGACAGGGTCTTACTAAGTTTCAGAGGGCCTCACTAAGTAGCTGGGGCTGTCAGCAAACCTGCTCTCCTCCTGTCTCAGCCTCCCAAGTACTGGGATTACAAGCGAGCTCCACCATCCCCAGCGGTAACCAGACTTTTTTTAATAGTTAGAAATGATGGGTTACAAATATAAAATGGTCCACTTTTTCCTCTGATTACTTCCTTCAAACATTTTTTGTCAAGACTCCCTTTTCTGCATCTCAATAGCTTTATACGGGTTTTCAGCATAATAAATTTATTCTCCTTAAAACTCATCTCTGCTTCCAGAATTGATGGGCCAAGGAGCTTGTTTAGACTGTCATCCAACTTGGCTTCCTCTTCTTTTTTCAGGTAGCAGAATAACGGTCTCCCCAGATATCTCCTTCCTAAATTCTCCAGGCACTGCAATTTTGGTGGCTATGTGTAACAGGTCATTGATATCTTCAATGTAGCAGTTGCCTAAATGCAAAGTATCTCCTCAGAGTACTGTGTGGTCCTTTAAAGAGGGCATTACAGAATAATCTGCTAGCTGCCCAACTCTCTGACAAGGAAAATCTTCAGTTTTGTGATCCTTTAATCCCCTTAAACGCCCACTGCCTCTTGATACAAAAGCCCTTTTTCTGGTGTAGGTCCTATTGATCTGATGATGTCCCCTCATCCCCTCTCTTCACCCTGCTACCTTTCCCAGAGCCTTTCTACCACTGCTCAATATGTCCTGAAAACTGATTGATCCACAGCTCACACCAAAGTAGAAATATGGCTATGAAACAAAGTGTAGGCATTTGCCATCCTTGAAGAATTCTCTTGGAACTCTGACCCCTTTACCTTGGCCTTGAGGAAGCTCCTCGGGTAGAGATTATGAAGGTGGCCCTGCTCAGTAGACACTGTCTCTGTGCTGAAATGATTTCTTTAAATCCCTACAGTGGTCCTCTATGATAGAGATAGACAGTGTTCTGGAGTCTAGAATAATAGTTAGGATGGCAATGCTGGTTCACGTGTTGTTGGTAGTATTGCTTGTGTATGACTTTCTTTAAAATGAGGAGTACCTGACACCTTTTGTTTTTGTGGAGGTGGGGGCTACAGTAAAAGATCTTTTTTTTTTTTTTTTTTTTGGTGATACTGGGGGTGGAACCCAGAGGCTTTCTCCCTCCAGGCTATACTCCCAGACCTATTTTCTATTTTATTTGGAAACAGGGTTTCACTAAGTTGCTGAGAGCCTCACTAAGAAGCTGAGGCTGGCTTTGAACCTATGCGATCCTCTGGTCTCAGGCTCCCAAGCATAAGGATTACAAGTGTGCGCCACCACGTCCAGCGAGGAAAAGTCTTTTAATACCTTATTACATAAGCATATTCAAAAGAACCTGTAAAAAATATGGCTGTGATAAATCAAATTTTAGCAAACTAGTTCTTATACATAAACTACAATAAATGGAAAGAAAAGTAAATTTTTAATATTGTCATTTAACAAATTAACTTAAACTTTAAATTATTGAGATAGGTGCTCAGAGAAAAAAGATTACTATGAATTAGACAACTGAAGAATGTTTAAATGAAAAGTTAATTATATAAAGAAAAATGATCATTTTGATTTTGAAACAGTATTTTTAGGTAGGAAAGAAAATGGTAAATGTTTAGGGGAATAATAGCATTAGTTTAATAAGAAGTCCCCAAATTTTTAGTGTGTATATATGTACAATCCTAAACCAAACATATATTTTTGTTTAATTAATTTTTTTCATTCTTACATGTATCTCACAAGGAATATGTTCCCAAAGAGAACACATGAAGTTTGGATAGAATGCAAGTAAAATAAGAAAAAAGAAATAGGGTGACCTATAGACAGGATCTCATTTAAATCATCATGCATTAAAAGACTAAGAGTATATCAAAATATTATCACATATATGTATACATACATATGAATTTAAAATGCATATATACATACATATATACCTAGGCAACATGCAACTTGTTGCTCTCATTTTCCCACAGGCTGACCCCATAAAGGAGCAAATCGCAGGGGGACTGACGGTCACACCACTGCTTAGTGAGTGACACTGATAGATTGTGACAGGAACCTGACATTGTCAAGATTTGTTTACAATGACAATGATGGCAGGCACAGGCACTTGCTCCATTCCATCGGAGACCACTTAGAAGGATGTCAACTCCATCGTAACAATGGGAACAGGAGCACTAGGCAAAAGCAAACGCTAGTCACAGGTGCTACAGGCATGCAGCTGCGCCCGAGGAAGCAGCATAAAGAAGTTGTCTTGTAGGCATTCAGTTCAACTTGATATAAAATGATATAAAATGACATCAGAAACATCAGTTATTTTGCGTGAAAATTAGAAATAGTCCTTTCATAAAATATATAACATCATCTTTACATTTTGCAGTTTTTTGGGGTTTTTTTCATGTTGAAGGGGGTTCTTTATTTGAGCCCAGTTGTAGCTGCTTTAGCATACACAAATGCTGAAATCCTCTGGAGTTTTGGCTAGACTTTATCAAATTGTTTTATACACACGTGAAAAGAAGAGATCTTTTTAACTTTTAAATTTATCTTATTTTAACTGACAAATAGTAGCTGTACATGTTATATACTTATAGAGTACAACTGAAGTTTAAAAGTGTAATTATTTAGGAGCACAATTTTTTTTTTCTTCTTTTGGTGGTACTGGGGTTCCTGGAAGCCGTTCTACCTCCAGGCTACGCTCCCAGACCTATTTTATACTTTTTTTTTTTTTAATTTGGAAACAGGGTCTCTGAAACCAGAGTGGCTGGCTTCGAACCTGTGCAGTCCTCCTATCTCCGCCTCCCAAGCGCGGGGATTACAAGCGTGCGCCACCATGTCTGGCTTAGGAGCACAATTTAAACTAAAATGTTTTCGTTCCTTTTTGGAAGCTATACTGGCCTCTCTCTCTCTCTCTCTCTCTCTCTCTTTCTCTACATATATATATATATATATATATATATATATATATATTGCATTAAAAGACTAAGATAATATTAAAATATTATCACATATATGTATAAATACATATGAATGTAAGATATATACATATATACATACCTAGGCAACATGCAACTAGTTGCTCTCATTTTCCCTTGTGGATATATATATACACACACACACAAATATATATATATATATATATGTGTGTGTGTGTATATATATATATATATATATATATATATATATATACACACACACATCTTATTTGGTATTACAAGATAATGCCCCCACATAGGTAATTTCCAAACCCCAAACTGTACATTTGTACTCATATCATGTTTGCTTTGGAAGTTCTGGGGACAAACATAACTGCTTGATTGTTGTGTAACCAATATTACTTGGCCTAACTGTTGACAAATTTGTTTTTCTTGAGAGAAATAATAGCACTGCCATGAATTCTGACTGTCCTATTACCAATAAATATATTATACCATTTAGGAAAATTAGCTACTTTCTCAGCAATAATTAAATTGATTTTTTTGCTACCTATTATTTACCAAACATTTCACTGTGCTACCTGAGTGTCAAACATTTGCTAATTAGAAATTTGAAACTCTTGCCGTAGAAGGGGACTTCCATTTTGTCTGTATTTTATTTTTAATACAGAGCTGTTTCATTTTTTATAAAATGATGATAGTATAATACAGGGTGCTATTAAGGTTCATGGTCTCATCAGAACTCTGCTAATCTAAATTTCTTTACCTACTTGAAATATTTCTATTGCCCTATATACTCCACAATGTTGCTGAAAGTAGCAATAAGTTAACACACTGAAAGCAGTGACACATAAAATAATGGAAACTGAACTGCTTATTTAAACATTGCGCTTGAAAATTATTTACCACAGCTAATGATTGTTGAACTTAGAAGAATAAGAAGTAAATAGCAAAATCAGAGCTGACATTCAAGTTACTAATGCCAGAAGGAATATATTAAAAGATACCTAGCAAATAGGCAGACATTATTAAATTATATTTTTATCCTGAGGTTATTTGGAGAGTTATGGAAAACAGAAACCGCACTGAGAAATTTAAAATAGACAATAGTTTCAGTTTATTATTATTTTTTTTGGTGCTGGGGGTGGAACTCAGGGGCTTTCTACTTCCGGGCTATCCTCTCAGACCTATTTTCTATTTTATTTGGAAACAGGGTCTCACTAAGGTGCTGAGAGCGCCACTCAGTAGCTGAGGCTGGCTTTGAACCTGTGCGATCCTCCTGTCTCAGCCTCTCAAGCACTGGGATTACAAGCGTGCGCCACCACGCCCGACCATCAATTTAAATATCTTTGATTTTAAGCTCCTGAAAATTATTTGGATGAATTACTTTGAAACCAATATTTTATGTACTTCCCTTTAGGCCACATCAAGTTCCAGAAATTTTTGATCCAACTTAAAATAAAAGTAGAAGCATTATTATAAAGATAAAAGGTCAAATACTATATTAGCAAAAGAAAGAGATAATTATATCATAAAATATTTGGCCTTTGATGCTGCTGTTGTTTGTGGATTCATTAGCACCCAGCTCTAAGTGTTAACCAGGTAAAATAGGTCCCCAAACAAAACCAATAAATGAAGGCTTGGAGTAGGTAAATGATGCATAGGAGTCAGTATAGGGAAATAAATACTAGCTGGATTAATTTGTATTAACTAAGTTTGTTTGAGTATGTTATTAATATGAACTATAAGCTAATTGTGAGTAAGAGATAAATAGCTTTATTTAGTGGAAAAAATATCGAAAGATATTAACAGTGCGAGTAGAATAGAAGGATAATTCTATTACAATGAATTATAATTAATTATAATGAACTATGTAGAAATGATCATATCAGGTACATATCCAAGATTTCTAATATAAAGTATAATCATACATGTTTTAAAAATAACAAAGTTTTGTGCAATGTATTTATGCTATTTAGGGGGGGCAGTATTAGAAATGGAACCCAAGGGCATTGTACCTCTGAGCTACACTCCCAGCCCTATTTTTTAGTTGTCTTTTATTTTTGAAACAGGGTCTTTCTGAGTTGTGAAGGGCCTCATTAAGTGGTGGAGACTGTCCACAAACTGTGAACTTCCCATCTCTGCCTCCCGAATGCTGGGATTACAAGCATGTACCACTTTTATGCTTTTATGCTAATTTTAATTTGTATTTTTAGCCTTTCTATTTACCAGTGTCAATAAGTTTATCTACCTTTCCCACTTTAACTGATCAGATTATTTTTATTAGATACAGAAATGAACCAGAAGTTATTTTCTTTACAGATTTTGTAACTTCCCTATTGATTTACAATCACACCAAATAAAATTTCAAGGCATACTTTCTATACTGTTAGTAATCAATTCAAGATAAACAATATTAATTTTATATACAGGTGATCATGACAAGTTAATATCAGTTTTATTTCCTTTAATTCATACGATATTTTCAGCTTCAATGATATATGTTGAAAAAAGATCTTCTTCTAATTGGAGGCAAAATTGCTATTGAGTTTTCCAAAATATAAAATAAAATATTCATAGATGGCATGGCATGCTCATGGGAATTATCTTGATATTTCTCATATGTATGGATCTAAGTGTTAAACCACCTCCACTCTAGACCTGGTTGGCATAGAAGAATAATATTATCAGCTAGTTGTATAAGCCAGAAACATAGAAATCCACCTTATCTCTTTCTGCTGTGTGCCACCAGTGTTCAATTTCTTTTCTTGTCCTATTGATTTTGTCTATGCAATTTATCTTTACTCTGTTTTATCTCAGTTTCTGTAATCAGTTTCAAGAACCATCATTACCTAAAAGCACAAATCTTATACTGTCACTCTCATGCTTAGAGATCTTCAATAGTTTCCATTGTTATTAAGAGAAAAATTCCAAAATTGGGGGGGCCCTAATGTAAGCTCCACATGGTCAGGCCTATGTCTCTTGTTGTTATTGTGTCCACAGTACTTAACAAGATAAACTTCTCAGTCAGTTCTTGAGCTGAGAGCTGCAAATCTTGACCAGTTCTTGCATTCATGTGGTAAACAACAATATGCATTCAAAAATAAGGTAAGGCCTCTGTTACTAAGATGCTTCTACTGTGAAAGAAGTACAAACAAAGAGCATGTATTTGCATGTTTTTTTTTTTTAACTCGCTGGAATTAAAGATAGGGAAGATGAAGAACAGCAAATGTGTTTGAAATTTTGGAAATTAACTTTGTAGAGGTTGACAACCAGCAGCTGAAAATATGAGACTGAACTCTGGGGAGAAAGCAGATGTTTAGAGAAGGAGATTTGGAAAGCATTAGTTTTATAGGTGTTATTCCCCTTTACTTCACTTCAAATTTTAGAAAGTTGTGATATTTTCAGGGAGTAAAAAAAATATAATTTCTACTCTAAGTATATTTCTTCTATAAGTCATGAAAGAAATGTCAAATGAGCCCGGATAGAGTCTTTTCAAAAATCTAAAGGTGATAAGCAAAAATAATCAAATTTTAGTTTCTGACTTCTACAATTTAATAAGTTATGTAAATTAAAATACATTCTTAACAAAAAGAGTAGCGTTAGTCCATTTTTATAATTTCTCTAATTCTTCTAAGCTAAAACATTATTTAATAAGATAATCAACATGAACACGCAGATGTCTAACAGATCTTGAGTCCTCTATTAATACTGAATAAAATGATTTATAACATTACAATTGGATTTAAGCATTTATCAATCCCAACTACTACTTAAAGTAGATAGCCTAAACAGAGACAGAAAACAAATACACACAACTAAGCATAATTTGGGAAGGTGCCATTAATTCAACTTGAAATGTGATATTTAGTTATGATATTCAGTAATTGCAGTCTCTCTCAACATTAAGGAATAGAGGCAGCTTTAGAGAGAATGCATAGGTATAGAGAAGAGCTCAACACATTTGAAGGACCACTGAAATAATATTATATTATAGTGTAGATTACACGCAGATGGCTGACTTGTTGAAAGCTGCTGTTTATATGAAACCAAATCATTCTTCCCAGAACTTCATTTATACATGTGAAGAAATTCTCCTAAAGCACTTTCATCAGTGTTTCTTGGACAAAGGAGGAGGAGGTTTTCAAGGTCAAAATGACCAATAAAGTTCTCATTGCTGGCAACAGGAAAAACACTTACGAATATTACAAGTAATATAGGTAATTTCATTTTTACCTTTGTACTTCAATTTGAGAATTAAATATAAGCTTCTGTTGGGGGAGGGGTGATAGATACTAGGGACTGAACCCAGGGGCATTCTACCTCAGAGCCACACCCCAGCCCTATTTTTTTTTTTTTTTTGAAACAGCATCTCGCTAGTTTGAGGAGAGTCTAAGTTGCCAAGGATGTTCTTGAGCCTAAGGTCCTCCTGTCTCAGCCTCCCAAGTGCTGCAATTACAAGGATGTACCTCCATGCCTGGCTCATAAGCACTGATTATTTTTCTAAACAATAAATGATTACAATATTCTTTTGTAGATTTTTATACAATGTGAATTAGAATGAGAAAACGGTTAGAAAACTATTTTAAATACTTATTTTCTGACATTATAGGTCCGTATGAAGTGAAATTGAAGCCTACTTACCCAGTTATTTTTAATTACCTAGTGTAGTTTTTATAGCCAAAGATGATCAATGAAGAAGGTAAGGAATTATGTTACCTACCTAAGGTCACACAGTGACTCAGTGTCATAATTAATTGATAAACAGGTCTTAAGTTCTTTGTATTTTTTATTTTTTTTGCAGTACTGCGGATTGAACCCAGGACATTCTACCTCTTAACTATACCCCAACCTTATTTTTTTTAATTCTTTATTTAGATACAGGGTCTCACTGAGTTGCAAAGGGCCTAAGTGGCTGAGGCTGTTCGCAAACCAAGATCCTCCTGTCTCAGCCTCACAAATGCTGGGATTACAAGTGTGCGTCCCCAAGCCTGGCAGGTTTTAAGTTCCAAAGGAAGGAAGGAAAGCCAAGGTGGTATTTGGATAAATCAATCGCATTCACTTTTTTTATTCTACAAATTTTCCAGCATCAAAATTCAAAAGGCAAAATGTTGGTTAAAATATAAATGTTGGCCGGGTGTGGTGGCGCATGCTTGTAATCCCCACGCTTGGGAGGCTGAGACAGGAGGATCATGCAGGTTCAAAGTCAGCCTCAGCTACTTAGTGAGGCTCTCAGCAACTTAGTGAGACCCTATTTTCCAACTAAAATATAAAATAGGTCTGGGAGTATAGCCTGGAGGTAGAAAGCCTCTGAGTTCCACCCCCAGTACCACCCCCCCAAAAAAAAAATATATATATACACATATGTGTGTGTGTGTGTGTGTGTGTGTGTGTGTGTGTATAATGATAAAATTACTATCTTTTCTAAAATGAAATCAGGATTTTGAAATTATCTTCAATTTAAAGTAACAACTACCAGGACCATCATTATCTAGTAATAATAATCACAAAACTATTTTTATTTTAAATTTTCTCCATTAAAGATAAATATTCCTATTAAAATAATTATTTTTAGCAGGGCCCTTAATTATTGAATGACAAGTAGCCATCTGATTATAAAAACTCTTTTTAGTAAAAAATAACTTATTTTCCATTGTAATCACAAAATGTGCTATAAATGATTTCAGCATTTCCTCCAATATTAAAATATCATGCCTTGTCTACTTTTTGCCAATTTCTACCAAATGCATTCTCTTACATCATTCTATTAGGGAATGCTAGCACCACTGTCCACAGTACACAGATGTCCACTCTAGGTGTATTTGGCCTAAGTCTTGAGGTCACCTAGATAAAGGTATCTCGTTAAATTTTCAGCCATTGTTGTTCTTAATTAAATGTGTTTAAGACATCAGTAGCTTACACTTAGCTAATTAAATATGAATTTAAGAACTTCCTTTGGTCCAAATGGTCATACAGAAATTATTATTTATTTATTTTATTTATTTTTTATCTTTTACTTTTTGTGGTATTGGGGATCCTGGAAACCCTTCTGCCTCCGGGTTACACTCCCAGGCCCATTTTTTATATTTTTATTTGGAAACAGGGTCTATTAAGCCAGCATGGCTGACTTCGAACCTGCGCGATCCTCCTGTCTCCGTCTCCCAAGCGCGGGGATTACATGTGTGGCCATCACGCCTGGCTATTTTTTTATTTTTTAAGTTTTGAAACTTTGCTCTATTGGTTTCCCATGGAAAGTTGCTTTGACAAACCATGTTGCAAACGCTGGATAAAGAGCAATGTAAGAAAAACAAACAGATAAAACTCTGAATGCTCATGTTAATATACTATTCGGGAGGTGGTTGGTAACACTGAACCAGTAAGTTAATAAGCAGCCTGGTATATTAACTGAAGTCCTAGCCACAGCCACAAGGATTACCGAGAATTTTACATGTATTTGTGCCGTATCCTTTTAAATGGTTAGGTAAGCCTTAATTAGAGGATGGCACCATCAGGTATGATCTCTTCATTTTACAGCAGAGGAGACTGAGGTTTAGAGCAATTACACCCTTGAAGTCACATAGCTCTTAGGAAAGGATCAACTAGTGGCATGAACCGTGGCCCTGAATCCTTTCCACTCCACGAGAGAGCACTCCCAGTTCAGAGGACCGTCTGAGCTGTGCAGTGAGAAATAGACATACATAAATGGCGGCTCTGGATGACAGCCAGGAAGCCCAATTGACTGGAGGAGAGAGCACATATCAGGGAAGCATCAGAAGTCAGAATGAGGTAGGCTAGGGCCAGATTATGAAAGTTCTCGGATGTCAGGATGATGAGTTTGGTCATCATCTTAGGCAGAGAAGAGCCATGATTAAAGTGATGTATCAGATAGTCAGAGCGAGGAGAAGGAGCCTCATCATCAGGGATAATCATCCCGCGTTCTGTCATCCACCACATTGACATTGGTATGGCCAGGGCACAAATCTTGATTCTCGTATTTCATGCCATGGGTAAATTGACAAAGCAGAAAAAAATCTTGTGTTCTTTATCATTAACGTTTTCTAAGAAGATGATTGAAGAACAAATTAGTTTCCAGGGCCAGACATGGAGAAATCATGTTGGGCGAGGACAAATTGTTACTGCATACTCTCTTTTGTGTCTGAAGCCAATGGCTTATAAACTACTTCCTGAAATGCACTGAAGTTTTTCTTAAATAAAGAGAACCTCACTGTAACTTATTTGGAAGCCTTTATATAATGAGATATATTTTACCCTTTCTTGACAGGGGGCAGCAGCTTATCGGTGACTGTGATTCTGCAAAGTGAAGTTCTTATTAGAAAGGCAACAGGAGACTCCGCAGAATCAGGTTGGATGAACAATTTTTAGACACTCCTTGAGTGACACCATTGGAGATGGTAAAGAGAAATTATTCTCCCAAATTTCAGGATTTAATAATAAAAGTCTGTGAAATGTAACAAGACTGGCTTTAATCTTTTTATAGCAAATTAAATCTAGAAATGTGCTTTAATAGTGCTGTTTCTATTCACTGCAGAGTGTATATAACTGTGCTGTAGCACTTTGAACAACTGTTATCATATAGAATATTATACCTATCAGGAGAGAGGAAAATAGCAGTTACTACCCTGACATTGAAAAATATACGCCAGTAAAATACACATGCCGGGCATACAACCACATGTCTTTCAGTTCATTACTATACTTCATTAATTGCAATTTTTATATTCACTAGAAATCCCTAATACTGACCTCTAAAGAAGTGACATATGCAATAGTATCATATAGTAAAAGTTTCTAAATTATGACATGTTGTTTTCAATATTTGTAACATCTTATAATTCTACAATAAAACACATACATGCAGAAAGTACTGACTTTCTTCAGCATAGTAAAATCATAGAGCATAATATGTCTTCATTTCTCTCAGGGAGTTTTTTCTTTTTCTTATCAAAACCATAAAATCATTATATTATTGTGTTGATCACATGTGAAATAATAAGTGATATAAATTTGTAATTTCTATGAAAATTCTTTTAAGTATATCAGTAACTTACATGATTTTTGTTTTCATACTACAATTTATAGGTTAATTTCCAATTTCATTTGAGAATGTTGAGACATTATACAATTAAACACACTAATAAGTTTTTGAGTAGCTTACTATGCATAGACCATTTTTAAAAATTCAAAACAGCCCCCATAGAAAATGTCATTTTCTTTCATAGTTACAAAATGCAAACTCCAAGTGTTTCATCCTAATGAATAAATGAGTTTGTCCTTTATGTATAAAATATAGTTTGTGTTTGTTGCACAAGTTTTTAATAATAGATGAATTTTAGGTTTGCTCTAACGTATTCAATAAAGTGTGATTAATTTGGTTTTTCAAAAATGCAAACTAGACATTACTATATTACTTTGCAAAATGCACAGCTTGCAACATTATTGTCTCAGTGGGATCTTAAATTGAATTGTAAAATGTGTCTTATTTCGAGTTTGATTTATGTAAGAGATAGTAGTGGATAATGCCCCTTTTGAAGTTTCATTGCTTTGCGTGAACAAACAAGAGAAACCTAAAATTCATAATATAATTTATTAAAACCCAAAGTAAGCTGTGGTAATATATAAGGTTTGACTGGAAAACTTACGATGGACACAGAGTACCACATTTTCAAAGGGACATCTTCTTGAAATATCCTGTAATGAAGGATTATACAACACATTCCTGACAGCCTCTGTGATTTTTATTATGATATTTCACGTAATTACCAAATCATGTTTTCTCTAAAAAAGCTTCCCTGTGCCCTGAGAATTAATCTATGATACCATTTAACTTGGCTTTTTGAAGTAAATATCACCAGATAAAAGCCAGCTGGATCTGAATAATAGGATACTTGAATGAATGTATTAGTGTTTGAAAAAAGAGAGTACAAATCTTCTAAAAAGATTAATTTCCATAAAAAAGATAGCTCCCAGATCTACAAAAGAATAAATTCAAAAACATAATAAACTCTCAGAAAGAAAGGTAGATTAAAGTAAAAGCTGCAGCACCTTGTTCCTGCAGCTGGTGTATAGCAATGATTCTGTATCAATTACACTTGGTAGGTCCTGTAGGGCTCTTCAAAGCTTCTCGTGAAAAGACTGAATGTGGAATATGTGTGAAACCGTAAGTAATAATTCCAGCGATTAATTTTCATTCAACACTACATTCATTCTGATCTTACACTCAATATTTACAGTTCGAGAGAAGCTACAAAGGTTTGGATGGGAAATAGGAATGTACTAAGGAACACTTTTTTTTTATTCCTCCATTTATTAAAAAGATAGATATGAATTTTTCTTTGTCATGAAAATATTGCAGCTTTATCACACCACATACTTGCTGACCTCATCATGTAAAAAGACTTGAGTTGGCCAATGGACTTCATTTTCAATATCCTGTTCCAAAAATGTGCCCTAAGAAAGCCTGTGAATTCTGTCCACAAACTCTCTACTTTAACTTGTAGTTACTAAAGTTTGACCATGCAGAAACTCCTCTGGGAGGTAAAATGTACTTACTCTCCAATCTAAAATGCTTCTTATGCTATTATTATCTTTAATAAAAACCAGAAGCAGATGTGGAGATAAACTTAATTTTTAAAATGTTTCAAATCTTAAGAAAATATAAACCTGCTTAAAAGATTTAAAGTGAAGATGCCATATTTATTTTAGACAATTTTAAGTGCAACAAAAAGGATAGAAAAAGTGGAAGTAGGCAAATACAATACTGTATTTCAATCCTGAAGACATTTTTTCATAAGACACACAACAAAATAGGAAAACAAAAAGGGGTAATACTATCTAACCATAACAATAAAAATCAACTAAGTGAGATTAGTAAATAAATCATTTATTTACAAATTGACACAAAATGTGTCAAGCACATTTTGACAATAATTTTACTCTCTCTGTGGAGATAATCTGCTGTTTTCCCTTACCTTCCTCCTTTCAATTGTTTTTTTTTTTTTCCCCCTAGAGCATACTGCCAAAAGCAAGCCCCAAATATAATAGATCCTGGTAATTATAACTGCGTCCATTCAAACTTGGCAAGTTGCTTTAATATAGTGAGAGGTTTAAATACATGAAGTCAGTGTCCATCATAGTAGAGGCATTATAGACATAGTGCCGTCATTAGCAAAATACCATTACCTGTGAAATACTACAGAGGATTTATCAAGGAATTTAAGTAGAAAGGAAGACTGCCTTCCCCGCTCTCATATTAACTACTAAATGGTTGTGACAAATTCTAATAGTAACTCAAAAATTTCTCTATCATACTTCTTCAAGAAAGCTGCTTTTAGTTAAAGCATAAAAATGGTAGTTACAAGGTTTCTGCAAACATAACTGCCATTCCATTAAGGAAATGGTGCAGCAAACAGTAAATAGTGGCCTCAAGGGAAATGTAAGTATTGATTTTATTACTGTGTTGCCTGGTTGGTATTTGCAATTGTCAAATCTAATTTTACACTATGCTTTAAGTATCCTTAAAACTGTTTAAGGAGAGAAGTAATATTAATTGAAAAATATTGATACTCATTGTATTATAGGTTTAAATATCACAAGAGAGTATTTCATTCCAGCTTTGGATAGTTTGTATTTGTGAACTAAAAAAAAAATTTAATTTCAATGTGCAAAGTAAATAAATGACCAGATCGTTTTCATTAAGTCAAATTATACACTCATTTTATACACTATAAATCAGTAGTTGACCATATGAATGAAGTCATTACTACGAGAAGTGTAAACCCTGCTAAACACATCTTTAATTTAGTTTGGAAATTTAGCTTTGAGTTCACTGATATTGAAGTTTTGTTTCACCTAAAAAGACCTGAAATGACTAATAAACTAATTATAAGACTAGAAATGCCATCATATTGAAATAAACTCTAACTAATAGCCTCATTAAGTATAAATCATCAAATGCTGAAAAAAACAAAATTTGCCAACTTAATATAATTAATATGTTTTATATTATCATCACCATTATCTTCATCATCACTGATTTCCATTTTACATTTGAGTAAATGACATTCACATATTGATGCTAAAGGTATAATTAAGAACACAGATCATTTTCTAAAACCATGCCAGAGAGCAACTCTGTTTAATATGTAAATTTGCAACTCTACCTACGGGGCTGTAAATATAGTCAGTGTTAAACTTCTACAATTAACTAAAAGAAGTGTTTATGCTACACATAAATTTTAAAAATGCCCTCTATGGAAATCTAAAGAGGTAGAAATTAATATAAAGAAAACACTATGATTGGCTTTCAGATTAAAAAACATAAAGAATTCTTGGGTTCATAAGCCACACATTATACTATAAATATCTCATGTCGAAAAAAGAATGAAAACCTGTTCTCAACACACAGACACACACACCACACAACCTTTAATGTCACTAAAGATCAAATCTTTATGCCATGACTCTAAGAAAAGGGTCAAAGGAAACCATATCCTCATGGTTTTAACATAAAAGTCTTATATACAATGTACTATAAAATATTTAGAGAGTCGAAATGTCTTGAGTACAACCTTGCTTTGACTAGAAACATAAGGAATCTTTGTTCATTCTATACGTACAATATGGTTTATTAAACAAAATTTCTCAGTTCCAAAGAATAAAAATTTGGAAGATAAATATGCATATTGGCTTTTCTGGCTGTACTACTGTCTTGAATTTTAGTTCTACCATTTAGTGTAGAGCCTGAATGAAAGTAGAGAAGACTGTTTCTCGTGTTCATTTTGGAATTCACCATAGATGAGAAAGCCTGGCACAGAGACTACCCTTCCTAAATGTCAGTTGAATAAATGAGATGTGTGGAAAAAGTTTAGCATGGACACCTGTCAAGGACTTAGAAATAGGGAGAAAGGAAAATACTACTAGCTAATAACTTAAAATCAACACAAATTTTGAAAGTACCTTTGAGTTTACTCTCTCTCTTGCAATGTTTAATATTTTCAAGCTTCTCATTTAAAACTCCCTCATTCACTCTGGGCGTGGTGGCGCACTCTTGTAATCCCCGCGCTTGGGAGGCAGAAAGAGGAGGACCATGCAGGTTCGAAGCCAGCCTCGCTGGCTTAAGAGACCCTGTTTCCAAATAAAAATATAAAAAATAGGTGTCTGGGAGTGTAGCCCGGAGGTAGGAGGGTTTCTAGAAACCCCAGTACCACCAAAAAAAAAAAAAAAACCTCCCTCATTCTATTTTTATTATTATCAATGACTATAAACAATTTTTTAACAAAACCTCTGAAGGAAAAATTACTGTAAATAGATGAGAATTTCTAATACTTTAAAAATCAAGGGCCTCATTTATAATACATAATTTTATGTATCAGCAATTTTAAAACATTTCCATTTCAATACTTTCTTAACAAATGAATTATGCCTATCAGTGCTTACCAGAAATTTAAACAGGGAGATCTAAACATATTTAGTTGAAAATAATCACAAATTCTTTGATTATTATCATAAATAGCATACTTTATGAGAAATATATTTATAAAAATATGAGAAACAAAATATTTAATTTTACATTTGTAAAAAACTTTTTAATTACTGGCTTGAAAGAAATCATTTGGATTTGTATATCCTTTCTTGAATTGAATTTGTTGTGAATCATAGCACACCTGTCACAAATCACATAGCCTCTAAAAAACTCTACCATGAACTCATAAGAGAAAGAGAGTATTAAAGAAATATAAATAACATTTTAGTATTACAATGAGGAGCTTTGACCTCTTGAACTTTCTGAAAATGTTTAGGGACCCCCTTTCTTTTATGGGTCCTCAGGGCCACACTTTGATATCTGATAAATTTTAAGATGTTGAGGACATTTTAACACATCTAGGTTATGTGTAATTTAATAAATCAAATATTATCCAAATATGACTTCCGACAATAAGAATAAGACAAGAAACCTTGCTTTCGTGTTTCTTAAAGAAAACTTATTACTTAAATTATAATTGATAGTATATTTTCTTTTTTTTTATTTTTAACTTCACAAGGAATAACCAGTGAGTGAGAATAGGTGTGACTTTAGATACTGCCTTTGCAGTCTGGAGCGTAAAGACTCTCTGTACTTCAAATATCTCATCTGGAAAATGGGATGACACCTGTTTACAAAGTAAGTACAGGATTGAGACTCTGCATAGGAAGCAGAAAGCCCATAGGCCTCGGTAATTTATAAAGTAAGCAATAATTACAAAGCTAAAGTCAGGGCTATGATAAACAGGCATTGAGCTGAGACAGAAATGGAACAAGGACTAGTTGTTAACGACGCAGTGTGGGCCTCATTCTGGCATGTATGAAATAACAATAATCATCAGGCATCAAGTTATCACACAATTTAGAAAATGAACGTAAACAAATCAACAGCCTTCTAAATGATATGAGGAAAGGGAGGAAAAAGAAGTCCCTGAATAAATGAGGATAGTTGCTGTGTCAATTTGGAGTTTATAAAATATGGAAAGGAAATTATAGTCATTGTTTAAATAAACATTAGACTTGAGTGGAGATTTCAAAACAGAAAAATAGTAAAATATGAGCATTAGAAACAAAAAAGTAGTACAGAGTAAATCATAAAAATATAGAAGTTCAAATAGAATATGACAATCTCAGTTCTAAGAAGGAAAACTATAATATTCCTCTAATACTTAAATTCCTTAAAGACTTCATGGTTAGTCTCTGAATTGCCTTGACTTAAACCAGTATAGTTCAGAATAGGCATTCATCAAATTAGCACTCAAAATGAAGGCAATATGTTATAATTAATATTTATGTATGCCGCTTTGGAGCTTGTAGTTGTTAGAGAGCTGCCTTAGAGTTCAGACTTTTTTTTTTTTTTTTTTGTACCAGGGATGGAATCCAGGGGCATTCTACCTTCCAGCGACTCCCCTGGCCCTATTTTTTTTTTTTTTATTCTTTTCTAATTTTGAAAGAGAGTCTCACTCAGTTGCGAAGGGCCTCGCTTAGTAACTGAGGCTGTCCACAAACTGCTATCCTCTGGTCTCAGCCTCCTGAAGGCTGGGATTACAAGTCGGCACCACTACGCCTGGCCAGAATGCAGATTTTTAGAAACAAGAATAAAATTAGTGCACAAAAGTTTGTCATTATCGCATAATGAGGAAAAAAAATTCTGGAGAGTTTTAAATATAATTCCAGATTGATTAAAGCCAAAAATTGAGGTGGGATGAGACAAAGGGCTTTGGATATTTATTTGCTTGTCCATTCATTCATTCACTCATTCTGTGGTACAGAGGACTGAACACAGGGACATTCTATCTCTGAGTTACTTTATTATTATTTATTTTTATTTTGAAACAGGGTATCATTAAGTTGCGGAGGGCCTGAATATTTATTTTTATTTTCATTATTTTAAGACAGCAATTAAGGCACCAGTAAGGGATACCCTTTTACTGAAGATGATACAAATGTTCAAAGCAATATTTTGTGACTGTTTTATAATCATGAATATTAATCACTTTAAATTTCTTTTTCTGACAGTCTAGATTCTAGAAAACTAAACAGGTCAGATTGTTTATGTTCAATATTTTTTTAAGATTTGAAAGCTTAAAAAGAAAATGGGCTGGGCGTGGTGGCGCACGCTTGTGATCCCCGCGCTTGGGAGACAGAGACAGGAGGATCGCGCAGGTTTGAAGCCAGCCAGGCACGCTGGTTTAGGAGACCCTGTTTCCAAATAAAAATGTAAAAGTAGGTCTGGGAGTGTAGCCCGGAGGTAGAAGGGCTTCCAGGAACCCCAGTACCACAAAAAAAAAAAAGAAAGAAAGAAAGAAAGAAAGAAAGAAAGAGAGAGAGAGAGAGAGAGAGAGAGAGAGAGAGAGAGAGAGAAAGAAAGAAAGAAAGAAAGAAAGAAAGAAAGATTAAAGAAAAGAAAAAGTGAAAAAGAAAATGGATCTAAGTTATCTATTATATCAGAGATAGAATGAGTATATGCCAATTCATTTTCAGAGGACTTGGATAATAAGTTTTAATTGGTAAATGAAAGCCACATGTTTTAGGTAATCAATAATATTCCCAATAGCATTTTTATTTCTATCAAAATTTTATTTCTAGGTTCCCAGGTGCATTTGAAGCAAGGATGAAAATTTAAGTTTTAGACTACAAAATGTCAAATGAATGTTATCCGTTTTAAAATTCAGAAAAGTTTTGTTGAGTGGGAATATGTAGAAGATAAAGAAAATAGCAAGATTATGTATGCTTTGAACCAAAAGTATTCATAATCCTTAACTTAAGAGAATTTAAAGGTCAATAATAATGGAAAATTCCCATTTTTCAACATAATTTCCCATGGTGAAGTAAGTAAAATATTTTGAGTGACTATTAATGACTATGAAAAATAAAGGAGTGAAGTATGGGTTCATGTTAAATTTGACTAGTGAATATGTTTGAATAATAAGAACTTGATTATGTCAGCTAATTACTTGATTAATTTGAGTATTAAAATATGATGTCCAATTACAAGTCCATGTTGGCCATTTGAAAAAATTAGATTAAAACATAACATAATATGAAATAACATAAAGTACATTATTTCATAACCCTTTTGATATAAATGGTAAAACTGATAAAGACATAAAGATGAATAATTTTTAAAACTTTGTATTAAACTAATTTATTTGATTATGAATATTTTTGATATGATGAAATCTTAGAAAGGCTGTGGTTTGATATGATGAATCTTAGGAAGGCTGTGGTTTCTGCCTGCAAATATATTACTATGGTAGTTTTTAATGGCAAAATAATGTACTAAATAAGTTATATATGTAAATATATATATACTTCATGTAACAAATCTAGGAATATATCACTGATTTTACTGTCTTAAAGAAAGTTATTTAAGTTACTAAATATTCTAACTCAAAATGCATTTTTTCATAATTGCATGCTCAAAGATTTAGAGAGATATAACTATCTACTAAGGAAACACCATTTTGCCTTTATAGATATTTTATTACATCAATGGAAATGTCTCTGTATCCTTCTATGACTAAACTCATAAGCTGTAACATAAAAATTACTATCAACAATGTAGACCAGCCATAAAATTCAATTAAAAATCTCTACATTTTAAGCAGTTATAGTAGCATAATGTGTAAACATGAGCTGAAGTGATGTGTAGCTCCTAGAGCATGTCACATTTAGAAAATAAATGCTTTAACCATTTCATTGTCACTGTTCAGTGTAAAGAATTTTAAGGGCCTTTTTTCTTCTCCTTAGATTTCCCTGGAAACATTAATGCTTCCCCCATTAAAGAGCCACTAGCATGATCCAAGTTTTTTTTTTTCTTAGTTGAGTCTATTTAGTATTTTTTTATGTTTTTGTGCTATAAACATAAATATGTTCATTCATTATTTGATCAAATAATAAGTATGGCCACTATTGTAGGGCACTGAGATTAGCAAGGAGTAAGGTGGACAGCCAAGTCCAGCTCTCTAGGAGCTGACGTTCTAATAGTTATCTACTGCATTATTGGTAAAGTACACTGCATGTCCAAATGTGATGAGTACTATGGAGAAAACAAAGAGGAAAGGGAACCCTTACATTCTGGGTTTAAATTAAGGTGGCTAATAACACCCTTACTAAGAAGGGAACCATTGAAGGAGATGTGAGAACAAACCTGTGGACTCTGGGCAAAGGGGATTCCAAAAACAGGGCAGAGCATTGCAAAGACCAAAGACAGCTAGAATACTTGAGGTATGGCAAGGAGGCCTTTGGCTAGACCTTCGTGATTAAAGGTGACAGTGGGTAGAGAAGCAAAATGGAGACACCAGGAGCGTAAGCATGCAGATAATTAGCAGCTTCAAACAGGTCTTTCTTATTTTACTCATATGAAATGGAAAGACTCTGGATGGTTATATGAAGAGGAAGAACCTGGTTTGATGTCTGTATTAACTGGACTACTCTAGATTCTGTAAAGAAGAAGGAAGGGAGCAGGAAGCAGGTTATGAAACCTTCACATTCATCCCAGCAAGAGATTATGGAGATAAAAAATGGGTAAATCTGTAGACACATTGGATGTGAGGACTAGGGATAGGTCTAAGTTTTGGAGATAAATGACTGTCTTAGTCCATTTGAGTTGCTATTAAAAATTACCATAGAGGGCTGGGGTGTAGCTCAGTGGTAGAACATTGGTCTATCATGAGGGAAGCCCTAGTTTTAATCCCCAGCAACAAAAAGAAGATGAAAAAAGAGGAGAAAGGATGAAGACCAGGAGAAATGGGAGTGAATGGATGAACGGTATGAACAAAAACAAATTAGTTCTCTCAGTTCTTGAGGCCAGAAGTTCAAGGTGCCAGAAAAGTGGGGTTCTGCTCAGGTGTCCTTTTTCATCTTGCAGACTGTTAAATTCTCACTATATCTTCACATGGTGGAGAGGGAATGAACTAGCTGTCTGGACTCTTTTTAATAAGGATGCTAATCTCATTCATTAGAGCTCTACTTTTATGACCTAATTATCACCCCCAGAGTCCCAAATACAGAGGGAAAAATGTATGTATTGCTTTGGATAATAGTGTTATATAATGCTTACCATTTAGATCCAGAGTTTAAATGCACTTCTTTTTCCTCCCAGTAATTACAAATATTATTGGAAAAGCACTCTACCAGAAAAGCAACCCCTGACTGTGATATTAGTGACAGGTTTCAATCAGCTCACTTCTAGTTAAGTCTGAAAACTTTGACATACAGTCAGGATTAAATCCTTTATCCTGAGGAATTTATTTGAATTTATCCTGGTCAGAAGATGATCATCATTGTCCCCGCTTCTTATTACCATTTGGTGTTGAGTAGCTCATACACATAAAGCACATTGGCTTCTCCATAGGAAGTGCTCAAAAAATGTTGGGCACTCTTTCTTATCATGAGTAGAATTCTTTTGTTAAAAAGGGAAGTATTAGTAGTAAGAAAGAGGGAGAAAATGAAACACCTTTTACTAATATGCAATACTAGGAATTTGTTAGATGGTACTACAGTCAGTGGGGACTTGAAAAAACCTAAAACTAGAGATATGCTATAAATATTTCAATGTAATTTAACTATGTAAAATTTATGGATGTTTACTTTTCTGCTCTATACAATACTTTTTGTGGAAAAGTATATAAAACAACACCTGGTTTACAAATGGTTTACATCATAAATTTTCCCCTAAAAGAATGTTCCCTTTGGTCATGATAAGTTACCAACCATTGAGACACTATTTAAATCACTCTGTATTTGAAAAATTATATTTGCAGCCCTCTTTCAGCTTGCACTATCATTTATCACATATTTAAAATAGAAAACCTATTTTAATAGCCCAACTTCCAAATCAACAGATCAACAGCAGTGAAAATTGCCTGAGAAAAGATACTACTGAGAATCAGAAGTTTGTTAACTGGCCACCTTTGTAAAAAGAAAATGATCTCAGTACAAATTTATCTCTGGATGTTCTTGCACATTATTTACATTATTTCTTTTCAAATCAGGGCTAACCCTCATTCTTTGATAGTGCTTTACTGTTAGAATGATCCTTACTTATATTCAGATAAATAACAATTATATTATGATACAGCTCAAAACAGCATTTTCCTGAACCACAAAACACTTATTCAAAAGTAAAAAAAGAATAAGCCAAAATATTACAAACTTATAATGTTAAGCTTCATGTGAGTGATGTAAATAGTTTATGAGCATTCACGTAAAAAAATGAGTTTTAACAGTACAATAGAATTGTACAATTCCAACATTCACAAATCTAAAATAATCTAATGCCACTTCCAACAAAATTGTTAGGATTATCTGGCCCCAAAATTAGAGGCAAGTATGTAGCTAAATCAAATAAATTAGAAATAAAATTTCAGTAAGTATAATGTGATTTGGATATTAAAGAAATTTATGAATTACCCAACCTGAATATAGAAGCACTGTTTTAACAATTTTAGAGCTTTCAGAAGTGGTAAATTGACAACCACTTCCCTGTTCTGAACGAAAGCAATAGGCAAAGTTTTGTACCTCATCTAATCATGAAAAAACATCTTTAGAATTCTAAAACATATCCAATGCCAATTGCACTTCTGGAACTGGAAAAATAGAGCAAGCACATTTTGCCACCAGTATATTATTATGTACAGGTAAAAGTTGGCTATATAGATAGATCTAGATAAAATGACTTTATAGATAAAATTGACTTCAACTCCCCTAAATGGTATACTTCATTCTTTTCTATTTATAGTATGTTGAATAATAACATTATTAACATGGAAAAGAGTCAATAACATTCTCATTGATTCCATGCTAATTGTGCCAAGCTAAACATTTTAATTTAAAAAAATAACTTTTTTGTATTATTTCACACATAATCACACACAAGAAAATTTAAGGAACTGAGATACAATTTGAGTAATAAAGATGCAGAATGTCTGAAGTGAGAAAAGTAGGACAAATGCTGTATTTTTATCCTAATTTCCATTCTTGGTAACAAATCATGGTTACTAGCACTCAAGAACAGAGCCCAAAGAGTCATCAGGCAATGTCTCAATAACTCCATCAATTATTTGAAATTTAGAAAAAAGAACAATGGTTGTTTGTGTATGCGTTGCCATATATGCTTGATTGCTGTAACCAATGAGAAATCACTGATGTTGAATAAAGAACATAGATTTTTTGAAATTGTTAGTAGTAGATTCAACTTCGTCTATACACTAGCTGTCCCAACACAGACAAATTTTAAAAACTGTTTTTTTTTTCTCAAAATACTGCA
The DNA here is from genome assembly GCF_963383645.1 of Muscardinus avellanarius. Taxonomy (NCBI): domain Eukaryota; kingdom Metazoa; phylum Chordata; class Mammalia; order Rodentia; family Gliridae; genus Muscardinus; species Muscardinus avellanarius. The sequence goes on from NC_137787.1 coordinate 165,825,108, forward strand.
GAGCACATACAAAAAGTTTGTTTATTCAGAAATAATAGCTACAAGAACCAATCTCAAATATTTGTCTAGGTTTTCAAAGTGTATATGCCCAAATCTTGAGTGGAAAATACATAATTTAATAAAGCCTTCTCATGTGACTTTCATTTGCCTGTACTTAAAATAGCTTAATAATATAGTATGTAATGATATAAAATATGTATTTATGTAATTATAAATTAGGTATAGAGGATCCATGGTATACAGAAAATAGCCAAGAAAGGAGAACTATAAAAATCAAGGGTACTCTATGGTTTTGTTCCAACACCTAGAGGAAGCTCACATTCTGCGTGATTTGTAATTTTCAGAAAAGTTGCAATGGTCAAAAACTATCCAGTGACATAATGGACGTTAGATAGCTAATGATTTTTAAGTTTCCATTGACAAAATATAAAAAAGGCCTTAAATCATGAAATCTAACTAAAATTTGACCATTCTCAAAACTGACTTTTCATTAGCATTATCTAGAACTTTATACAAATGCCAATACTTAGACCCCAACCCGAGAGATTTTAATTTTGTGTGGAGTACATCTAAGTATTTTTTAAAGCTTTTCAAAAAGTTTCTTAGGGGGATGTTAGGAATTTAGCCCAAAGCCTGGTACATGCTAAACATGCTCTTCCCCCGAGTTACGACCCCATTCCTTCTCCAGAATATTCTAACATGCAATTAGGATTAAAAATCTCTGAACTAAGTGAATCATATGGTTCCTTTCAACTTGGATTTGATGATTACAGGAAAATTACAATTTAAATATTCATATATGTTCCAAAATAGGATTTGCTTTGTATTCTTTGTCTATTCAAAAAAGATGGCATAAAAATCAAAGATTAGGTTAATAGCATAGTTTTATTTTGTGGCACTTGTCTTCTGGAATGGTTTTTACACATCTATGCCCTCAACAATTACTGTATCTACATAAGACAAGATAAACAAGAATGTCTAGAGTTTCCAGGGAGATGGTAAAATATCCTAGGAATGATCAATATATCTAAACCTGCTATCTGTGTAGAAAATATATATATTTTTATATAATAGAAATATTTTGTCCCATTTTCTTCAACAGAAGACACAGTGAGGATAATTTATTATATTTAAATTATGTTGAGTCATGTGATTATCTTTTAAGCTGTCCTTCAATACAGTACTATATAATAATGTATGACTACCTTTGTCTTAATTTTTGTTTTATTTTTGTTCTGTAATTGTTCTAGTTGACATATAAACTTTATGCCTTAGATATAGAATATAATTGATGAGTCCACCTATTTTATGCCACTGGGTAAAATACCCGTAAAAACAATATCTCCACCCCTCTTTTTTTAATGAAACAAAAACAGAAAATTATTTCTTTGTTTAAAATATTTATAAGAAAAATTTCTAATAAAAATAAAGTGAAAAGTCCATATTTTATTATCTATTATAATTTCAAAATGTGTTGTGTGTGGGGGGGGTGCGTGTGTCCTCATACACAGGCACATGTATGTTGAGGATTGGACCCAGGGCTTTTCACATACACACATACATATTAAGCACTTGCCCTACCACTGAGGTACACTAATCCCAAATCATCATTGCAAAATGCTTTATAATTTGAAGTCTACCACTAAAAAATTAAGAGATTATACTATAATTCTATAAAATTAATATGCTTATTGGACATTTAGCATTTTTAAAAGGTTAATTAAGCATCAGTTGCCAAAATATACTATATTAATATTGGTACTTTTACATATTTGGGATTTATTATGTAATATTATTTTATATAATTTGTATAATACTAAATATGAGACAGAATGGATTTCGATATTGTATACAATACATAATTGTCTATTTAATTTAAATTTAATATGAAGAAAACACTACTGCCTCATGCAAATGTAATTGACAAATGGTTAAGTAGAGACACAGTGGAATCAAAATACCAGGCTCTGGATGTCTGACTACCTGGCTACATTGAGCTACCTTGATTCTGTAAAAGAGGCATTATAAAAAAAAGTGCATTTTACATTTTTGAATGCTCATGTTATGAACATTCAAAATCTTTTCAACATTTCCACTATTAATTAAATTTTTCATGTATCCAATTATGCCCAGTGTTTAAAGTGTTTTCTGAGTAAACATAAAACAAGCTACATCATTGCAAATCACTAAACTATTTGACCAAATAAAGAACATTGCTAAATGAAAAATCCGTGTGTGTTGTCTTTAATTTCAAAGACCATATCTAATTTTAACTGCCTCCTTTTTTTCTTAATAATGAGTTGACCTTCTATTCTCCTTAACCCTTTTTTATCAAAGCCATCTACACCCACTTTGCCTTCTGTTTCTCTAATCTGCAATTATTTATGTTTTCTTCATGCTGCTTTGTCCGCCATGGGAGCAAAATTGTATTTGGTGAAATATAGAGCTAATTATACCATGAACCCTGCAACAAAAAGACAGAGCAGATGTTACTTCAGACGTGCTAAAAGTCCTCATGCTTAATGTGCGTATAGTAAAACCCTGAGCAGAGTCGTCAAAAACAATATCTAATCAAGGCAGTTTTAGACATGCAAATCTTTTTAACACCACAGTTAAATGGAGAAATTCTGTCAATAATATTTTCAGTATTCACCATGTGCTTGCTAGAATAATTATATTAGGTAGTGATTTCTAATTAATATAATAAATGTGTGAGTCCACAATGTTACTCTCCTGGGGAGGGGGTAGGAATTGAGGAAGGCAGAAATGGAGATCATATGCTATAAGCTAATAATATATACAATGTTTTTATTGAGAATGTGTTTACACAATGCAAAAAAAACTATTTGGCTATTTCTTAAGTTGACTAGTAAAATGTATTTTATTCAATTGTATGATTTCTTTTATGCATAATAATCTTTTAAATTATGTAATTTGGCATTGAATTGATAAACATTAAGATCAGTTTATCTATAACTTAATAGATTTTCATCCTCAATCTGATTTCACTTTTGTTTTGTAAATATGTAGGTACAGAGAGAGCATAACTGTCATAGCACAATAGTTACTGTTTTTTTTTTTCCTTCTTTATTCCTTTTTGCAGAAACTAAAAATGTTTCTTGACCGCGGATTAAAATCAACATTACTTGTTCTGAAGAAACTGATTTTCCCCATCGCGACATATATAAAAATGGCAAATTACTCCATGAAAATCCCAAAATGGTTGTCTTGTTGGAGAGTGACCAAAAATAATTGGAACTACACTAGTTTGAAGTCACTGCAAGAGGGCAATATTTTAATGACATACTTTCCACTGAAAGAAGTGTGACCACACCCCAGGGTGCAAAGCCCCTTCTGGGATCTAAAACCTAGTGGGTTCAGGACACCAAATCTTCCTCCCAGGGAGTGTCAATTATGTGCATTGAGTGGCTGGGCTGGGCATCACTTTCAATATCTTTTAGGAAAATAAAGCACTTCTCTACAAAGCTGTGATAGTCTAAACTAAAGAATGTCATCACACTTAGAAGTGCATAATTCCCAGGTTATTTGAAAAGTCTGTCCTGATAAAATAATGATTTGTAATATTTATGTAATGTTCAATATAAATAAAGTTCTGAACATTACAAGTCATTGATTGTTTATTATGAAGAAAATACAAGCCTATTTCTTTTTAAAAATGTAATAAAATACTGAAAATATTGAAATTTCTATCAATGCTTTCTATAAATTTTAGGAAAATATATATATTTAGTCTTTTCTAGTTTATGCTACCATCTCAGATTGTGGGGAAGTTGGTGGGATACAAAATGTATCAGATAGAAGGAATATATTCTTCAAAATTCAACTAATCAATTATAAAGTTTCATATTCAATAAATAGTATATGGAATGTAAAATCGCCAAGTGCTATGTGCATGTACATCCCTATCACTCTGAACTACAGTATGATGTAAGACTAGAATGTGCCAATGAAAGTATATTTTAAAAATAATAATTTATTGGCTGTAAAAATCACATAGCTTACAAACTTCAATGATCATTGAAGTTTTCAAGTCACATTACTATTGGTTAATATTTCAACTCATATTTTTAAAAGGCTAAAAAACTTACATATTTACTAAAAAAACTTATTTAATCAAGAAACATCAGAACAAAGGATTATTACTTTAAAGTAAGCTACATATTCAGGTAGGCACATAAAAACAGGTAAAGTAAGTACTTCAGCTTTTCATGGAAGTAGGGAATTACTTTGATAAACAGCAGAGGGAAGACCGATTACAACCCAACAGGCACTGTTTAGCTCAGAAGAATGGACAGTTTCTCAAGAGGACAGACTATTAACACTTATTTCTAAAGGTTAGAAATTCTGATCTTACCATTTTCAGTATTTTGGTCCATTTTAATAAATTAAAATGAATCAAGGTGATATCATTAAAATAGAAAAAAGTTTTAAATAATTTTGACACTGCTTTATTCTTAGTTTCTAAAAAAGAATTATTTCAACAAATAGATGATCAGAGTAATATCTGACACATTAGAGAACCTAGTAGTCAAATGACAATGGAGCTATATACTCATTTAGCTCCTCCTACAGAAAAGGCACTATCTTATCATTCCTACCATCAAATCTTTTCAAAGACACTATTCTGCATCCTAATAAAGCAGCAAGCAGAGAATTAAAACATGTGATTACATTTGTTTTCTTTGTCCTCTAGTGGGAGGTGGTATATAAATATATACATCCATGGAATAATATTTGTGCAGAAGGGCTTAAATCCTAAAACTGCAACCAATATAGCTTATTTAAACAAGTTCATTATATTAGAATATTTCCTAAGTAGTGTATTGTTTTAAAGCAATGAGATAAAACTCTTGATTTATGTGAAATAGTCCAAGAAAAATCCCTAAAGATGAATTTGCCCATATATTACACCAATTGTTTGACATATTTAATAATATTTAGTTCAATGAATCAAAAATTATATATTTAAATATATAATTTATTTGGCTTAGTGAGAAGATATCAAATATTAATTAAATAAAATTTAAATAATATAGCTACTAAATATGATAAATGTAGTTAAATACTGTCTCATGACTATTTAGAAAGTACGTTTTATGTAATAAAACTTGGTTTTACATAACACTTTTTTATCAAAAAATTTTTTTCCTACAAAAAATCTGAGTAATAGTACATTAAGAGATATTTTATGATATTGCAAACAATGAAAGTTCAGCAACTCATCTAAGTATTACTTTCATTAGTGGAAAAAAATTACAATGTCTCAGTTCTTTTTCTATACAGAGCCTAAAAAAATACAGAATTACGACTATGTGAAACAGACATTATCTCCCAGATTCTATCCCTGTGTTGTCAAAAGTGATTTTTGAAAGCTGCTGATGAAGAAAAATAAGATCTACCACACAATTCTAGCCTAGAATTGCCACTGACTGTAGGTGGGACTGTGGGTGACTTCATTGTACCTGGTAGCAGTTTGTTGCTATTATGTGTTCAACTGGCAAAATTGACTCACCTATCACTGAAGCCACACTCATGTGACACAAGGATCAATAATGGCATCCCTCCAAATGAGGATTCACTTCTCTTTCAAATTTACTAAGACATTCTTTTTCTGCTACTATCAACATAAATGATATCATGGAAGATAGCTAAATTTGCAGTAATGCCTTATGCATTATACTTATTATTGAATAAATGTATATATATATATGTGTGTGTGTGTGTGTGTGTGTGTGTGTGTGTGTGTCTCCATATCCATATATATGAAGAGAGAGACAGAGAAAGATATCAAAGACAGAAATTGAATATAACCAAGATTTTATTTAAGCTATCCACTTTAATACTGTGTTCATTGTGTTTCATATATGCTAAAAATTTATTCTTTATGAATCAGTTGGATAATAGCCAATGCAAAGATTTCATATTGATGAAATTATTAGTAAATGTGGCTCTTAGGCTCATTCTCAGAAAATGAATGTTAAGATAAAAGTATTTTCAAGGATTGGATAATTTAAAAAAGAGGAATATTGCAATGATTACTGGTATGGCAGATATAAAAAAAAATCTTCCTGGTAGCTTGAATACAAAGGTATCAAGAGGTAAAATGAGTGTTGAATTTATGTTGTGGAAAATTGGTCCCAAGTTGGTTTTCCACTTCATCAGAAAGCACTTTTGTCTTGTATGCAAACAGTTAATGAAGCATGCCATCCCTGAATTGTTTTAACTAGTATGTGAAATACTTCTCCATTTTTCCCTTTTTCTTTTAGGAAGTTTCTATGCTAACAGTGAGACACTCAGTTTTATTTTTTTCAGGTAGAATGAGAATAATCTATCATAATTTAAGGATTTTCATTTTCATTTATGAATTATTCTCCAGTGAAAGATAGCAAAAAACCCATCAATTTTGCTATAAAATAATACATCTATAGTGAGAATGATCTAGTCATTACATTTTCATCCAGAAGCCTACCTTTAGTTGGAGTATTTTGAAGCTGGGAGCCTTTTGATTTAGTTTTTAAAGCCTTTGGCAGGTGGTAAAATTTCGTTCCAACAACATGCATGTGATTGGGAACAAAGGAATTCTTTCAAGAGGTTTGTGGTTTTACCTTTATACCAATTTCAAAGCAAAGGGGATGATCATTTCTTTCATATTAAAATTAAAATAAACAGAAGGGGCAAAAAAATTACACATTGCAGGAAATAATTGCTCTCAAAAAGAGCTTTCCATAGATTTATTCAGACTATACTTTATACTCATAATAACAAAGTGTTCACCTGCTAACTTTTTCACAATATGATAATTTAATCCTTACTTTGCAATTCTTCTATTTGATATTAAAAATGCCCATTTCAATCCAAGTATACCAGCTCATTATTGTTTAATATAAAACATTACACCTTGTATGCTATGATCTTAATGTAAGAAAGTCAAGTTATACAGTTACATAGCCATGTAATTTTATGTGTGTCTAAGTGCCTCAAGTGAATAATTTCCTGATATCAGTGTCACAAGACAAAAACAAAGTCTGTAAAACATAGGCTTGACCTTTCAAGCCAGGTTTAGCCTTAGTTATTAACAAATATGAATAATACTTACCTCTTAAAATTTGATTATTGTTGTTTCAGTGCTGGTTTAAAAAAAAACTTGCCAGATTAAAATGAGCATTAAGTTATGGTAAACTTATTTCACTGGGCACTGGGCATACTGGGCATACACAAAGATTCTCATCAGCAACAACACATACATTGCTGGTTCAGGTCTGGGTTCTTGTGTTTAAACATGATGAGATGAAATGTACTAGCCCAGTACAGAATGCATATCAGATGTACCTGTTTCAAAGCAACAGGGTCATAAAAATAAAATAAATTTTAAACAGTGAAAAAATTTGAAAATTATTGCATTTGTTGCTTTAGAAATGATGATTCTGAGCCCAGAACTCTTCACTGGTGAGTGGTAGCTCTTCCTCGTGACAGTCTATAATTTCCAAATTCATGGGCAAGATTTAGAGAATTAGAAATGGTATATTTGTAATAGAAATTATTTTTCCTGAACAATATGAGTAGCCAATATCATGGATTTATCTTAAATATATACCTACTAAATTATTAAATAATATCTAGCATTTCTGTAAACAAATAAATTTACAAAAGACTTCAGTGCACCCTGAAATTTATGTCTACCATCAAAGCTATTAAACAAAATATCATTATGTCTGTCTTACAGAAGAAAAAATGGTTATACAGGTTTCCTGAGGAAACAAGAGTGCAGATGTTCCTCAACTTACATGACGTTACAACCTGACAAACCCATTGCAATTATTTTTATATACTGGATATTGAATCCAGAGGCATTCTACATCTGAGCTATATCCCAGCCCAATTTTTTATTTCTTATTTGGAAACAGGGTCTCACTAGTTTGCTGAGTGCCTCACTAAGTGGATGAGGCATCCTCCTGTCTCAGCCTCTCAAGTACTGGGATTACAAGCATGCACCACCACACCTGGCTCCCATTGTACTCTAAACATATTACTAATCTGAAAATATCTTTAATCCACTCAACCTACTGACCATCACAGCTTAGCAAAATTATACACTGGGTCACTTCCTCTCATGATTACAAGGCTGAAAGAAATATGGTTCCCTGCTGCTGCCAAGGATCATGAGAGAGCATCGTACTCCATATCGATAGCCTGGGAAAATATCAAAGTTCAAAGTATGTTTTTACTGGATGCATGTCTGTTTGTACCATCATAAAGATGAAAAATCAAAGATTATCTGTAAAATGTAAAAGACTGAGGGTCCAAATTCAGGTTTTCTAACATTACTAGACTATATTCCCTCCCTGGTGACACAATGACCCCATATGAGACTTGTAGATTAGCATATGGTCACTGAAAAATTCTCAGAAATAAACTTTGCTCAGGAGTCCTCAAATATAAATAAGCCAATTAAGACATGTCATTTAAAAAGATTAGTGCACCAGTAAACAATATTCTAATAGAAAAATATGGTATATATTTTCACTTATAATTAAAAATAACCTAAACATTCAATATTCAACTAATCCAGTAATCCTAGTACTTGAAAGGCTGAGACAGGAGGATCACAGATTCAAGGACAGCCTCAGCAACACAGCAAGGCTCTCAGCAACCTAACAAGACTCTTTTCCAAACAAAAAAACCAAAAGGGATAGGGGTGTAGCTCAGAGGTAGAATGCCACTGAGTGCAAGCCCCAGTATAAATACATAAATAAGTAAATAAAGAAACAAACTACAAGTCTACCCAATTCATTTAGATGGGATATCAGTTATATGATAAAAATAGGAGATATACTATGCTGATATATTATAAAAATACTGCTGTTTGAAATTTATGTGATTGTCTTACTAGAATTTCCAAGTGGCATAGTTTGGATTCCATGAACAATTTTAACTACTCTGTTGAATTTGAAGATAATGTCTATCTGATGTAATATTAAGTGAGAAGTAAATAAAAAGATCGTGACATATTTATACTTCATAGAGGCTTACAAAAATCATATGCTAAGTCATATTTTATTTTACAGGACAGAATTCCACTACCCTAAATATGAAAATGATGATGGCTATGTGCTACTATTTCACTCAGGGACATTCCTATAGTTCCTTCATCCAGTAATTACAGATGTGACAAATTGTTTTGCTTTTGGTTTCATAATTTAATATGCTTTATGAGCCATTTGTGGTGGTGGTGCATGCTAATAATCCCAGTACTTAGGGAACTGAGACAGGAGAATCTCAGATTTGAAGCCAGCATCAGAAACTTAGTGAGACTGTCAGCAACTTAGCAAGACTCTATTTCAAAATTACAAAATAAAATAGGATTGGGGTGTGGCTCAGATAGAGAATGCCTATTGGTTCAAGCCTCAGCACCGAAAAAGTGCTCTATGAGAACAATCTATAATCCATCTCATATTTGCCCAAATAAGAATCTTAAGAAGGCATCAAAGTAAATCACAGAAACATACATAGCCATAACCATTTCTGCTTAAATATGCACTAAACTTCAATACATTAATATAACACAGAGATGGTTTGAATATCATTACAATTTTATAGGAATCTTCCCACATATGAAATTTTTTATGCTGATTGGAAATCGTCTAAGACATTGTTTGCATGGTAGATATCTTCCCTAAACTTAGCATTTACAGTACAAATAGTTATTTTTTGATAGTGCTATATTATTAAATCTTTCTCTCTACTCTCCCCAAAACTTCCAATGTAAAATCTACCTGGATAAAAGATACCAAGAAAATAACTCTACTGAGAAGTCTTTTAGAGAATTTTTAGATTCTGAAATAGTTGATACCAACTAATATGTTTTTCATATTATATGTTGAATGCAAACTAGAAGAGAAGCCCAGCCTGGCAGTGTCTCTGGCCTCGCTCTCTGACATTTGAGCCCCCACCCAGGGAAAGCAAATCACAGTGAGAATGAGATGATGATGATGATGCAATGATCTCTCTGTGAACATTGCATTATGGCCCAGGCTGTGCATAAGAGGTCCCTTGGCACTTGTGCTTACGGCAATTTGAATTTTTCTGGTAGCTCAGGGTGATTTATGGCATATTTCAGACTCTCTCTTCATCAGGGGAGATCATGGCTAAGTTCATGAGAGTTTTGCAATGAAGATAAGGAAGGGAAAAGAGATCAGATCTTTTGGAGCAAACAGAAATTTGTAGTTCGGTATAATTTGGGCCTTGAAAACTGACTTGAAACAAAATGAATAAATAAAACTGAATTGGTTGCAAAATCATCTCTGACAGCTTTTTTCAGTGCCATCGTGTGACGTGAATAGGACAAGCAATGGTGTTTATTAGTGAGTCTGTGACCTATTCAACCTTCAGTTCACATACAAAGCACCCATTTGAAGAACAAAAGTTAAGGTTTTAGTAGTGATCTCAGAGAGTCACATAAAATTCTGCTATTTATCTATTTGGAAACTCCTGTGCTGGCAAACAGGTGGTTTCTTATACCTGCAGTATTTCATTTCCTCATGCACAGCTGTGTTAGACAACGTTTGATTTTATGAACCACATGCTAGACTTGGCAATATTTTTATAATGGAGAGGAAAAAGCAAATTGTATTGCTTCATTTATTAATCCTATACCAACAATGTAAATTTTCAGATTTAATATTACATGCTTTCTTTGTAGTCAACTTTTGTAATATAAGCAGCTGTTTTTCCAGAAATAGGGACGGTAGCATGAATCCATCCCTAAATTCACATGCAAAATAAAACTCTGCTGATGAAAGCTCTTTTGCCTCCTTTTTATTATTATTCATAAAATTCCCTAGGTGTGCATAGTGCTTTATAGAGCATATAAAAAGACAAGGTCCCTGCCACAAAGGGGTTTATAGCATAATCCAAGGAACAAACCTAGTAAAACAGTTCAGATATAGAGAATATGTATTATCTGGGGGCAACCATATGAGAATGGATAAAAATAGATATTAAATAAAGATATAGTCACACAATATATTTTTATTCTTATAATTTTAGGCTATTTGTTGGGCAAGGGTGAAAAATGTAAAGTAATAAATAATAAAGTTAATAAGGTCTCAGCTCTTTGTTTTCATATTCTCCGTAGTGTTATGAATTTTGTCCACAAGAGATCTAAATGCCTTTTACATTGTGCTCCTGAGATGCTGTAGGCATATCCTACTCCTCTCAGGGTACTATGCAGATTGATTTGAGTGACTTAAAGATATCCTTTACTACTATTATATTGTGTAATCACAGATTTATATAAATAGGGAACTTCTGAGCCCTATAATTAACCAAACTTAATAAAGATACTTAAAATTTATATATGTCTCCAAGGTCACCAAAACAGATAGTGGTAAAACTGAATAAAAACTCAAATTCTTAGATTTCAAGTTTCAATATTCTTAGGAAAAAATGAGACTTCTTTCTTCTATTTTAATAATCTGGAAAAAATTAGGGTGAGAGTCCAAACAGCAGAGCCTAGCTTCAGTTCTACTACCTTAAAAGTCACATAGTTAGACAAGGAATTACTTCCCCTGAGATTCAACTTATTCATCTGTAAAATGGAAATGCCAACAATATAAATATAAATATAAATATAAATATAAATATAAATATAAATATAAATATAAATATAAATGGAATAAAGTCTTTTATCCCATTAAGATGTATGACTACAATGCACCAATGAAAAAAAAATTTTTTAAATTTTACATTTCAGATTAAATGAAAAGAATAAGTAGATTTAGACATGTGCTATTGAGAAAATAAGAATTAAAATGGTATACAGTTAAAGTCTGGAATGCGGACATTAAACAAAATGTATCTTGAAATTAAGATTTCATTCTATTTGGTAAGAATATAAAGATATTCCAAGAGGTAAAAGAGATCCTGGAGTAAGGAAGATAATGTATAAAAAGGTATTTTCTGGCTGAATACTACTTTAGGAGTATTTGTAAAATAACTGTGTGCTGACAGTACTCAGCAGTCAATGTGGCTAGGCTTGTACAGCCCTCAGCAGACTAATGGGCTCATGAAGGGAACAGTCATGAACCAAACAGACTTGCAAATAAAGATATTATAATAAGCCAGGCATGGTGGCGTACTTTTATAATCTCAGTACTTGGAAGGCTGAGACAGGAAGATTGCAGGTTTGAGGAGAGTCTAAGCAAATAGTGAGACTATCATAAAACAGTGAGACCCTATTTTAAAATTAAAATAAAATAATAAAATAGGGATGGGGGCTTAGCTCAAAGATAGAATGTCCCTGGGTTCAATCCCCAGTACAGTGAGTGATACACACACACACACACACACACACACACACACACACACACAGAGAGATATTATTAGAAATGGTGCAAGGCACTACAAAAAGAACAGATCATATTAAATGGAGAAAATTAAGGGCATATTTGTAGAAGTTTTTATATAGTGAGTAACATTTAAGCAGAGACTGAAAAATGAGTAAATTTTTAAGGGAAGAGCAAAGAGAAGAGAGCTCTTTTGGTCAATTTTTATGAAGTCTCAGGTGGAAGAAAAGATGTAGTATGCTTGAGGAGACTGAGAAAGGTCAGTGTGGTGGGAAGAACAGACAGGGAAAGAGAAACTTAAAGTGTTTTTTAGAGAGGACACAGGAAGGATACTACCTGCCAGGTTTTTCCATGACATGTTAAGGAAGTTGAATCACAATGAAAAAAATATCCACCAAACAATTTGTATAAGGCAAATTCATGACTCAGATTGCTGCACATGATATAAGGCCAGAGGATTATAAAAGACAAGGACGGAGAACAGAAAGAATGGTTAAGGATTACTACAGTGGGCCTCTGTGGGAGGTGCTGATAACTTGGACTGGCAAGAAATGCAATGGAAATGAGAAAATGGGTTCTAGATATGGTTTGGGGGAAGACTAAAGAGATATATTGCATATGGAGATAGATGCACGGAACAGGAAGAGGATATGTCTACTCGATCAAAATTTTCTAGACTGAGCATCTGAGTTAAAAAAAAAAATCTTTCTATGTACTGAGCTAGGCAATAATGACCAAAGTCATATATACCATGCTAGTGCCTCAGATTGTATTTACTTTAGGCCTGGCACCATACTAAAATTATTTTATGGATATTTAAATAGAATTGGGTGGTCTAAATCACTGAGAGGGGAGGCTATGATACTAATTCTATAATTTTAGTCATCAGATGGCATAAGTTTATATAGGTGAAAAATTAGGAGAATTTCATTGGTATTGTCAATCTAAAACTCATGGGTGACTGACCTGCTTTTAGTAATGTTAATATAATAAATAACATTTATTCTGCAAGAGCAGTTTGAAGAGAATGGATGTGGGTGTGGGTAATGAAAACTATTTGAAGAATCTTGATAAAAAGCTTCATTTAAGATAATGCTTAAGAAATGATGCATAGGGGGAAAATTAGCTAAATTTCAGTTATTATTAACCCCACATATGACAGGAAAAATAGATGCGAAGGACAGGAATAAACATGAAAGGACAGCATTAATATAAAAATAGCACAATTTTAACAAAAAGATAAGAGAAATCTCTTGGATCTGTTATTAAATGAAAAGCAACTAAACCTTCTGAAGACAAGGTATAATTAAGTTATCTATGTTTCTATATGAAATCACAAAACATAAATTCTAAAAGTCGATATAAATTTTTATATATAAATCTTTAAAATTATTTACAATGTTTTATGATTATCACTAGCTCATGGTAAATTAAGAATGCTATAAGGCTTAAAACATGAAAGCATATATATATATATATACATATATATATGCTTTCATGTTTCATATATATATGTTGCAGAGTGTGTGTATATATATATATATATGTTTCAGAGTGTATATATATATATATATATATATATATATATACTCTGTTATTGTGTATGCCTACATGTATAGAATCAATATTCATTTTTAAAGTATAAATAAAATAGAACTTCCATTTAAAGGCTGCAAATTCGTTTTCAATTCACAAGTATAGGAATAATTTAAGCCGTTTTTGCACGTTATTTTATCTATCAATAGTAATTAACACAGTCTTAATCTGGCTAATGTTAATGACCACTGTTCTTCCGTAAATCCCAGTTAAACCAAGCTTATTAAGGGCTAATTAAAGGAAGTATTATGTGCACTGAATAAAATAATGTCTGTTTTTAGAGTTGGAGTACGTATTTTGTCTGATAACATGAAATGGGACAAAACTTTTCAATTAAAAGTTTATGGGCTGATTATTGATCTCCTTAAAAATATGCAAAAGAACTGAAAATTTTGCTCTGTGTGTGTGTGGTAGGGGGGGTGTGTATGTGTGTGTGTGTGTGCATGTGTGTGATGTTTCCAAAAGTGTAGCAATGTGATCTAAATCTGGTTGCATATTTCCTGAGCATGAAACTAGACTCATACAGCAGTAAATAATCAATGAGGAATCCTTTTTGATAAATACTGAATCAGAATCAAAAATTGAAGATCCTGGCTAAATAAGAAATGTTGAGATTATATAGAGGAGGCAAAATTATGGTTTTAACTAACATGGAGACACTGGGAACTCTGGAAATTCTCAGCTGTTGAGAAGATTGATATGAACTTGTATGTATACAGTTGATCATTTTGCTTTTATTTATTTAATATATTGTGCTCCCGATGTGTGAGGCAATGTTCTAAGAACTAATTTAACCCAAATAACCCCCAAAGAGTTCTATAAAATAATTTAAATTATTTTACCTGTGATGTAAATGAGGAAACAGAGACTCAGAGAAGCTAAATAAGATGTCAAAAAAGTCATGGTAGTGAAGAAAAGTGCCATGTTTTGCACCAAGCAGTTAAGCAGCTGGGCACCAGATTTTGTGATACATAATTTTTTTGGACTGCTCATAATGCGGGCACAAGGTTGTATTTTCTCAATTTCTACTTAATCGCTTTCTCTTCCTCTCTCTCTCCCCCTCTCACCACCCCCTCCTTTGTCCTCCAAAGAGACTTCTTTGAGGAAATATCATTAAATATTAGAGACTACAAAGTTTGAGGATTAACTGAAAAGAAAATGGGCACATTGGTGCAAAGCTGGAGGCACAAAGATTGGGTATACGTATATCATGAAATGTGGAGTCAAATAGGCATGATTGTACAGAGACAATGTGTGGCTATAAGAAATTAAAAATAATGTTCAGAGCTTTTTCTTCTTTGTATCTAAATAAGATTAGATTATTGGGTTCTGAATAGTGTAAATGTTGGCATATATGTATGAGAGAAAGGAAGAGACAGAGGATGATGGCATTTAAAATGTTTGCTTTTAATTCAGTTTTAGGGTTCAAATTTGGAAAAAAAATATCAATTTGGTATAGAGGTACAACATTTTCATGCAAATCTATTTCTCAGAAACAACTTGCATTGGGTAATAGATTGTTTTGACAAATTAGGTAATATTGTCTACTGGATGACTTCCTTGCCTGTTTTTATCAATCCATTTCTTTTTATTCATTGTTTTTGTCACCTTTATTTCTAAACATTAGTGATTTATATCCAACTAATCAGAATTCCTGGTTATTGACTAAATGTAATACTGCCTGCACTGCATGAGTTTATGATACAGAAATTTCAAACCACAAATCACTCCAGATTCCTGCAGGAATACATAGATGTTATGCAATTATGCTACAGTCTTCATTTCAAAAAGAAATGCTTACGAATAAATGAGTCATTCTGGCTGATCATCCTTTAAAATATCATACTATTGTGCCAAATCACACTTGAAAAAAATTCACGCAGAATAATCAGAGACCCGGGAGAAGAAAGTGGCTACAAAGTTCCCAACAATTTTATAACTTAGTTTGAAAGAAACACTACCCTACAAAAACTAACATTATTAGAAAGTAGAGATCAAAATGAAGTACATTTACTCACTTTGAATGTAGACCTGTCTCTTTTCACTCCCAGGAAGCAGGTTAAGAATCAATCATGGGGTTATATATTCAAAAGCAATCAATAAAAAAAGTACAGGAACTGACAAACAACTAATCAATAAAATCATTTTTCTTGAAATACTCAGCAATAGCCTTTTAAAATAATTGCTGTGGCCAATGTTATTTGTATTTTGGCCTGCTCACTTGCTAAAACAGATTGGATGTTATAGCCATTCATTTTTAGCAGTCTGAAGAAGTTTTTTACACCTTCATTCAAACCATAAGAGGTCTCTGATATTCATATATCTAAAATGCAGCATTTTCAGTGGCTTCACCCAAAGAATTCTTGAAGGCCAATAGATATAATTGAGAAAAGAAAATAAAACAGGTAAATTCAGAAATATATAAATATAGCCTTTTCTCATTCATGATTTTCTACTAAGAATTTTTCCCTGATTGGCAAAAGTAAAATCACTGTGTTTTTGATATAATCATTTTATATATCTTTTTAAAATATATATCTTGTGAGGTGGGTGTGATGGCACATGCTTATGATCCTGAGACCAGAGGATAGAGGTTCCTGGACAGCCTTAGCTACTTAGCAAGTTCATTCACAACTCAATGAAACGCTGTTTCAACCATAAAAAGATTAAGAAATAGGGCTGAGGTATAGCTTGGAGGTACAATGCCTGCCCTGGTTTCCATCCTCAGTAACACACACACACACACACACACACACACACACACACACTACATATATATATATATGTATGTATATGTATAATAAAAACATATATAATAAATATATGTGTGTCTTATGTAATATAGAAGGTTCAATATCAACATAAATTAAGACAATTATGGAACACATTTTTTTCAGTTGGTAAGAGAACTCAGAAATTGCTGAGTTACACTTTGTGATAAATATTTTGGGATGTTGCCAAAACTATTCTAAACTTTTCTAAGTTCACTTTTCCAAGGAACTCTTTTAAAAATCAATTAGAAGTGAAAGTCTTTCAATGCAAGTGTTTTAAAATGTCAAGCTTGTATTATTTTTTCCTTGTTGTGCATGAATGGCAATATTTCAAAACCTGTATATTA
>NC_137787.1:167102979-167215979 GCF_963383645.1 Muscardinus avellanarius
AGTATAGATTTTTTTTCTGAAAAATAAATATATGAATATATGATAGTTTCATCTAAAAAAAATAGAAAAAAATATTCTCTGGTAAGAAAGAAAGCAAAAAGAAATATTGAAATGTTATCTTTAAGTCATCAAAAGCTTGGTATCAGACAAATGAAACTGTTATATGAGATTATCATTTTTAATTTTCGATAAATTGCTATAATACTAGATGTCAACCACTAAGCCAAGCATGGGAAGGAGGGATGGGGAGAGAATGGGATGGGGATCGGGTGGGGGCTGACTGGGTGATGTGTGCATGTATGTCTACAAAAGTTTGTATCCCACTATGATGTATGAATACAGTGCACCAATAAAAAATAAATAAATTTAAAAAAAAAAGAAGTGATAATCAAGGAAGTTAAAGTATTTGGGTATCAAGAGATCAAGTGGATCGAGGAGATCCTTGAAACCAAAGAAGCAACATTGGCAGAGTTCCAAGTATAGGAAAAAGAGAAAGTTAAGGTATAAAGAGGCTTTGTGGTAGAGAGGAAGGATTTGGAAGAAATACCTACTGGCTAGAGACGGATCTTAGTGAAAATAAAAAGTCATCAAGTGAAATGTGCTTATCAAGTGAAGAGGGCTCAGAATGGCCTGAGAAGCTTAGTAAAAGAAGGCAGTTTTTAGAATGACCATGTTGAGACTATAGTAGTCTTATAGATTTGAATAAAATTATTCCAAACAGCAGGACGGGCCAGATCATGGGCTTGGACAGCATGGCCTCACTCACACCCAGAACTTCTAATTCAAATCAAATCCTGGCAAACTATGGCCTGCAAGCCAAATCCAGGCTACCATCTGTTTTTATATAACCTACAAGCTAACAGTGGTTTCTATATTTTTCATTATTGGGGAAAAATTCAAAATAATAATATTTCATGATACATGAGCATTTTATGAAATACAAATGTTAGTGAATATACAAATGATATTTTTATTGGAATAGTCACTCTCATCTGTTTATGTATTATCTGTGACTGCACTCATGCTCAGTTGAGTGGCCTCACAGTTGAGACTTTATGGCCCATTAAGCCTAAATTATTTATTCTTTGGCCTTTTACAGAAGTTTGCAGGACTCTTATCCAAAGCAATCTTGCCGGAGTTTGTTTGTTTCTTGTGGTACTGAGGATTGTGCCAGGGGCATTCTACCTCTGAGCTACATCCCAGCCCTATTATTTATTCTTTATTTTAAAATAGGGTCTTGCTAAGTTGTGGAGGGCCTCACTAAGTACCTGAGGTTAGCCACAAACCCGCGATCCTCCTGTCTCAGCCTCCCAAGTAGTAAAATTACAAGCATAAACTACCATGCCCGGTTTTCATGCCTTTTGTTTGTTTGATTGGTTGTTTGGTTGTTCGTTGATTTCTTTTATTTTGGGTTTTTTTTTTTTTTTTTTTTTTGGTGATGGTGGTGGTTGTGGTGTTTAGGGTTTTTTTGTGGGGTAGGGGTTACTGGGGATTGAACTCAGAGACATTCTACCTATGAGCTATCCCACCAGCTCCTGTAATTTTTTTATTTGGAAACAGGGTCTCACTTGGTTGCTAAGAATATCACTAAGTTGCTAAGGGTAGTCTCCAACCTGTGGTCCTCCTGTGTCAGCCTTCCAAGTATTGAGATACAGGCATGGGCCACCATGCCCAGCTTCATGCCGGTTTTTCAATAGCACCAATGAAATGGCAGTGGCTATTGTCAGTCTCTTCCCCCAAACCATACACAAGTCTTCAGTAGGCGGCTCACTGCTCATAGTTGATTCCTTGACGTCAGTACTTCTCATTTCCACTCATCTCTTTAGCTAAGTTGGTAGAAAGTTATGACTTTGACCATGTAGTTCTACCTCTTGGTAAGTGTATTACATTACACTGACTAAACAGAAGATCAGACCTTGTGCTTTCGCAATTTCTATGTTTTAAATAATTAGGACATCCCCTGGCTCATAGGAAGAAAAAGATAGAACATGCATGATGAGATACTTTCCCAGAGTAAAAATTAGGATTGTGCAGCCAGGAAAACATCAGATCACCTGTCCACAAACTTGAGTATTAAATTTCATTTAACAGACTCCTCCCTAGTGCTTACTGTGCCAGCACAGCATAAAGCATTTTGCTAGTATCCATTTCTTTAATTTTTTAATAACCTAATGAGATCGTCACCACTCTCATTCTCATGTTATAACTATAGAACAAGTGTGGGATTTGAAGTCACACAACTTGGCTTCAGTGTCCTTGTTTCAGTAAAGTTTTATGTAAATATTTTAAACTCTGTGACATAAATGAACACTTCAATCTCATGACCCTTCATGATCACTTGAGTATTCTTTTAAATCCTCTATAGTTAGTTTTTTCAAAACCTATCATCTTCACTGCTTTTTTTCCTTCTTTTCTTTCTCTCTTTCTTTCTCTCTCTCTCATTCTCTCTCTTTCTTGTTGAATCCCTAGATGATACTGTAGATTTTCATCTTTAACCAAAAATACCCATGCAAATAAAATTTTCTTTATCATTTATTCTTTTAATGTATTGTGATCTCCAATATGTGACTACTTATGTTTCTTTTTATTTATTTGTTTGTTTGTTTGTTTATTCATTTTTATTTTGGGAGGCACTGGGGATTGAGCATAGAGGCATTCCACTTCCGAGGTACACCCCCAGCCTGCTTTTCTTTCTTTATTTGGAAACAAGGTCTCATGAGGTTTCCGAGAGCCTCACTGCGTTGCCAAGGCTGGCTTTGAATCTGCGATCCTCCTGTCTCAGCCGCCCAAGTACTGGGATTACAAGTGTGTGCCACCACACCCAGTCTTATGTTTCTTTTTAAAATAATCTTTTAAGTCTGTTTTCAGCACAGTCACAAGGCTTTGCCCTAGAAATAATTATTAAATCTGTTACCTGTCTTTGCTTTTATTTTTATTGATTCCTTCAAACGGCTATCAGCATTCAAACTTTGCGTTGAGTATCGTCTCTACAACTAATGTGTCTTCTCTAAACAGCAATTTTCCTTTCAAAATGATGACTGAGTACCCAGTGGGATTTAGAATCCCAATAAAAGGTGACACACCTTTTTGTCTTAAGGATAATTGGGGGCAAAGTTGTTTTCTTATATTCATACATGTACTGTAAGTTTTGGTAAAGAATTGAGCCATCTTTATCAAAAGAAAGGGAAATAACTCTTCTCTCTAGCTTTCCATACCACTCTCTAACAGCCTGAACCTTAAATCTAAAACAAAGGGTTTCTTTTTTTTTCTTCTTTCCACTAAGAGGTTTTATTCTTTTTTGTGGAACGCCCTTATGTAACTGTTTTCTTCATTGTCAGCCTTTCACTCAAGTACTTGGGCACTACCAACTTTCTGTTTTAGTTTTCTCTGTCCATACTTGTTACTGGAGATAGTATGTGTTTGAGGTACATGTTTTATTTCTATTTTATTTTTTTTTCTTTTTCTTTCTTGGAATACAGGATATTATAGCATAAGAGCCCAGAAATTTGAAGCAGGCTGGGTACAGATTCCAATTTTACTAGATGTATCAACAATTTATTAACTTCTCTGAGTCTCAGTATCTTCATTTCTAAAAAAGAAAAAAACTCCAAATTTTATATAGGGTTTTAGAGGGTGTGTGTGTGTGTGTGTGTGTGTGTGTGTGTGTGTGTGTACATGCACATGTGCAAAATAAAACCACAAGACAGTTAAATATTAGGCTTTTTTCCTTTGTATTTATCTCTACTCATGTTGACAGACAATATACCAATTCAAGTTTTCTCCTAGTAAATACCTTTAGAGTTCATTACTGGTTTTTTGTTGTTGTTGTTTGTTTTTTCGGGTCTAGGGATGGAATCCAGGGGCATTCGACCTCTGAGTTACACCCCCTGCCCTATTTTTTATTCTTTATTTTGAAACAGGGTCTCACTGAGTTGCAGAGGGCCTCACTAGGTGGCTGAGGCTGTCCGTGAACTGTGATCCTCCGGTCTCAGCTTCCCAAATGCTGGGATTACAAGCATGCTCCACCACGCACGGCTCATAACTTTTTTCTTTTTATTACAAGCCTCTCACAACCCACTGGATCATGGTTACAATAGCAAGTGATAACAGGAATAGGAGGAAAAACAATCATGTGCCAAATTTCCACCATTATAAAAAGGAAGAACAACTGTTTCTGAGTGGAAGAACATAGGAAAAACACAGGTAAAAGGTCAAGTCCAAGAAAATATTTAAGAGAAGGCATTTCAGACCTGGGGGTGTCATTCAATGGTTGAGTGCCTACCTGAGATTTGGGGTTCAGTTCCCCAGTATCTAACACACACACACACACACACACACACACACACACACACACACACACAGAGACAGACAGACAGACAGACAGACAGACAGACAGACAGACAGACAGACAGACACAGAGAAAATACAAAACTGTTAAGGGAGAGAATTTCTTCATGGCATGGTGGTACAAGCCTGTAATCCCAGTACTTGGGAGACTGAGTCAGGAGGATTGTAGGTTGGAAGACAGCCTCAGCAAGTACTCAGACTTTCATCAACCTAGAAAGACCCTGTTTCAAAATAAAAATAATAATAATGCTGGGGGTTATAGCTAAAAGGTAGAATGTCTCTGAGGCCAGTACCATCAAAAAAAATAAAGTTGTTAAAGTGTGCAAATTTTTTATTCAGTTATTTTTTTATTTTAGGTACTGGGGATGGAAACCCAGGTGCATTCTCTCTTTGAGTTACACCTCCAAACCTATTTTAGTCTTATATTTTGAAACAGGGTCTCATTAAGTTGCAGATGGCCTCACTAAGTTACTGAGGCTGGCCACAAACTCACAATATTCCTGTCTAGTTCTTCAATTTATATTTTTTAGCCTCTCTAATTATATTAAATTCTTTATTATTTCATTTTTATTCTGAAGTGTTGATAGCCATAGATAGTTAGATAATTAGGAGCCGGGCATGATGGCGCACGTTGTAATCTCAGCATTCGGGGGGCTGAGACTGGAGGATCTCGGTTTGTGGGCAGCCTCAGCTACTTAGTGAGGCCCTCCGAATGCCTCTGCGTTCCATTCCCAGACCTGAAAAGAAAAAAAAAAAAAAAAAAAGATAAAAAAGATAACTACGTATATAGATATTTTCTGGATCATTATAAACTTTATCGTAATAAACTTTTTTTTCTTTTGAGGGTCTGGGGATGGAACCCAGGGGCATTTGACTTCCGAGCTACACCCCAGGCCCTATTTTTTATTCTTTACTTTGAAACAGGGTGTCACTAAGTTACGGAGGGGCTCACTAAGTAGCTAAGGCTGTCCGTGAACCACGATCCCCCAGTCTCAGCGTCCCAAATGCTAGGGTTACAAGTGTGCACCACCATGCTCGGCTTCACTATAAACTTTCTAATCTGATGAACAGGTATAGAAAATCTTTTTAAAACCATCATACTATGATATGCATTTACTGAATACCTAAATGGCATAATATTATATTTAATACCTACTTTGTTGATAATCAAGGTAGTATTTTACAGAAATACTTAGTAGTTATCTAGCCCATTAAGTCTAATGAGAGAAATTAAAAGATGGGTAGACGTAACAAAGTGACTTAGTTCTTCTCGTGTTTTTCTTCTTCGCCTCTGTTTTGCGTGTCCTCATGATAGACTTCACTGCATTCTTGTGGAGAGGCTAGTGAGTCACACGTGGATTCTTAAAATTGTGTGTAAATTTTGCAATAACTTTAACTCATTATAGAACTTAGATAGATCCTGTCATATCGCACTAACTTTACGCTCTCTTTGCATTTCTGTTTTTAAAATGTTTCTAGAATGTTGTCATGTCTCCTTCTACTACCCTAATCATTATCCAAACTGTACATTTTTAGAAACTTTAATCTTTCACGTAGCTCAGTCATACCTAACCTGTAATCATTTTGGTTTCTCCTTTCTTCTTTCCCTGTAATTTGTTTTCATCTTCTACTGACACCTAAACCTGGAAATAATAATCTTAACTTACTGGTTTTGTCATACTTCAGAAGAGATTGCCCCTTATCAGATTAGCTTTTGATACTTTTGTGTTTTCTATCCTGGCGTGAACCTATTTAGCAATTTAAATTTATAACACCTAAAAATCTCATGGTTAAAATGACTCCCTTTAGTAAAGCTTCATTATGAATTTATAATATACTAGATACTAGGTGATGGATGCTAGGAATCCCAACAATGATTAGCCAAGAACCTCACATTCAAGAAACTTGTTTCTTTACAAAGCAGTATCGTAAGCATTTTTGCTTATATTAGCTCATTTAGCCACCCCGTAGTCACCATGATTGTTTTCCCCTAGAGATTTTTATTTATTTGGTCTAAGCTAGAGCCACAGCATAGTGAGTTCTTAGATATTACACAAATGAAGGCAGGCATGGTAGCACGCGCCTGAAATCCTAGTACTTGGCAAGCTGAGACAGGAGGATTACAGATTTGAGGACAGCTTCAGCCACTTAGTGAGACTCACAGCAACTGAATGAGATCCTTCCTCAAATACCCAAAATTAAAAAATAGTAATAATAATAATAAATCAAAAAATGAAATTGCACAAATGGTTTTGCTGGTCCTCTCTGGTAGGTCTAGATAAAATCAAGCTCAGGATTTTATCAAGTTTACCCTTCTAAAAGGAAAAAAACTATCTTTCTAATAATCTATATCTACTGCCACCCCAGACCCAGGACCAGATCCCCATTCAGAAGTTTCTAGGAGCCAGGTATGGTAGTGTGCGCCTGTAATCCCAGTACTTAGAGGATGAGACAGGAGGATCACGGGTTCAAGGGCAGAATAAGCAAGTAGTGACTCATCAACCCAGCAAGACCTTGTTTCCAAATTAAAATAAAATAGGGCTGGGGGTTTAGGTCAGAGGTAGAATGCCCCTGGGGTCAATCCCCAGTAACACACACACACACACACACACACACACACACACACACACACAGTTCTCAATGGAATTCCTTAGCCCATTTTCAGACCATTGGTTTGTATAAGTTAAGATTTTTAAGCAGGGCGTGGTGGCTCTCACTTGTAATTCCAGCATTTGCAAGGCTGAGACCGGAGGTGGATCGCAGTTCAAGGACAGCGTCAACTTCCATTTAGTGAGGCCCTTTGCAACTCAGTGAGACCCTGTTTTAAAAATAAAGAATATAATGCACGCTTGTAATCCCCCCGAGTTTGGGAGGCGGAGACAGGAGGATCACGCTGGTTGGAAGCCAGCCTCGCTGGCTTAAGAAACACTGTTTCCAAATAAAAACTATAAAAAAAAATAGGTGTGGGAGTGTAGCCTGGAGGTAGAAGGGCTTCCAGGAACCCCAGTACCACCAAAAAAGAAAGGAAGAAAGGAAGGAAGGAAGAAAGGAAGGAAGGAAAAAAACTATGGCTGGGGTAGGATGCCCCTGGGTTCCATGCCCAGTACCGGAGGGGGGGGGGGGGACTTATAGAGCTTGCCTGGTATTAGAAGGCATTTAGGTTCAATGGCTTTTTTTTTTTTTTTTCTTTTTGGCAGTACTGAGATCGAACCCAGGGGCATTCTACCTACAGGCTATACTCCAGCCTTTTAAAATTATTATTATTATTATTATTATTATTATTATTATTATTATTATTATTGTTATTATTTATTTTGAAACAGAATCTCACTAAGGTGTGGAAGGCTTCACTAATTAGCTGAGGCTGGCCACAAACCTGTGATCCTTTTGTCTCTGCCTCCCAAGTACTGGGATTACAAGTGTGTGCCGCCATACCCCGCTAGCTCAATGACTTTATATTCCTTTTTGCCTTTTATGTTAATTTTGTATTTTAACTGTAGTTATTGGTTTCTCTTCTTTCAGCTATAGAATGGAAAAATAGTATAAAATTATGATTAACTTCCATCTTGCAACTGTTAATACCAATACTATTCTTTAAAAAATCATTCCCGAAGCTGGGCATGGTGGCATACCCTTGTAATCCCAGCATTTGGGAGACTGAGACAGGAGGATCACAGTTCACAGACAGTCTCAGCTACTTAGTGAGCCCCTTTGCAACTCAGTGAGACCCTATTTCAAAATAAAGAATAAAAAATAGGGCTGGGGGATAGCTCAGAGGTAAAATGCCCCTGGGTTTCATCCCCTGTACTGCAAAAAAAAGGGGGGTTCTAGTGACATTTTTAGATTCAGTTTATATTCTGATTTATTTATTTATTTACTTATTTATTACTTTCTTCCTTTTACCACTCGGCCACACTCCCAGCCTATTTTATTTTGTACTTTAAGATCTCACTAAGTTAACCCACAGTGGCCTAGAACCTACAATCCTCCTATCTCAGCCTCCCAAGTACTGAGATTCCAGGTATGCCCCTTCCTTGCCCAGCTATTTTTGTTTTGTTGTTTTGTTTTCTAAACCCCCGAGCCCTATTTTTTATTCTTGATTTTAAAACAGGGTCTCACTAAGTTGCAGAGGGCCTCACAAAGTAGCTGAGGCTGGCAGAGAACCTGCGCTTCTCCTATCTCAGCCTCCCAAATATTGGGATTACAAGTGTGCGCCACCACCAGTAACACTTACGTACTGAAAGCAGCACGAAATCGTTTTGAGTGCTCTGAAGTACTGATGTAATAAATACTCTTAGTTCAGAGGATGGTTCAAACTGAACTTGAATCGTTTGCTGTCATGTTACCACAAAAGGAAAAACAACCCATTCAAACCCTTTTATACAGTGTTTTACTCTAATTTTATCTTGTGCATGCTTTGATTTATTTAAGGCAACATTCTTTTCATTATATTTAATTACTTAAAGACTTTTATCTTCGCATACCTGTAGAACCTATTTTTGCCTTCCTAAGATAGCCAAATTTTCCTACATGATATTTATTTTATTAATGACCTTACATATCTCATTTGATCATGATGTGATAGATGCATTGAATTACTCTAAATGCATGCTTAAAATTCTTATAAATCCACAGTACAGTTGTCGAACATACTCAGCATTTTTAACTAAGCAAAAGAAGATCGCTCACATTCATTTAAGAATTAGCTTGTAAGCCAAAAATGACAGATGTCGTATTATATCTGAAAAGTGAACTGGTTGAAGAAATCATCTAAGTGGCAGACACATTTGGACAAATATCCCGAGGCCTTTGAAACTCATTTCTCCTGTCCCTTAGTAATCTTTGTTGCAGCGTCAGTGGTGGTCTTGCGTTTTCCTGCCTGCTGCTTTTCAAGTTGGAAATTTTTATAACTGAAAAGGAAAGATCAGAGTTGCCAGAACTCTTGTCTCTCTATAATTTTATGTGTACATTTTAAAACTTCTGTAATTGTTTCACTCATATTCAGTGAAAATTAAATAGCTAGGCTTTTATTTTTATTTTTATTTTTTGTATGGTACTGGGGGGTGGAACCCAGGGGCTTTCTGTCTCTGGGCTACACTCTCAGCCCTATTTTATATTTTATCTGGAAACAGGCTCTCACTAAGTTGCTGAGAGCCTCACTCAGTAGCTGAGGCTGGCTTCGAAGCTGTGCGATCCTCCTGCCTCCGCCTCCCAAGTGCTGGGAATATAAGCGTGTGCCACCACGCCCAGCTCTAGGCTTGTACTTTTAAATATTTAATAACGATAACTAAAATAGTGAAAGAGAAGTTGATGGAATAATAGGTAGCATTGATGTACAAAAGTAAAAAATGTCAGTGAGATGAGTTTTTCTAGGGCTGGGGATGTAGCTCAGTGGTAGATTGCTTGCCAAGCATGATCCAAGCCACTTGTGGTCCAGTTCCTAGCACCACAAAATATAAATGAGTGTGAAAGACAACATTTTCTACTTTAATGTTGGTATGAAAAGAAAGCACTTGCAGGTGTGCTCTCTAATGTGGGGTACTTGTGCCTAACCTGTTTTCTACTTTGAAACTTCCACCTAGTGACATACTCCTATGAATAACTTTTCTAATTGCATAGTCATATTTTATTAGCGAACAAAGATGTCCCATTGGGATAGTATATAATACATCAAGTTTAGGGCTACAGGTGTAATTCCATGATAGAACGATTACCTAACATGAATGAAGATCCTGGTTTGATTCCCAGCACCAGGTACAAAAAAGTTTCCCTTTAGAGTAAGGGATATATTTTTGGTGGTACAGAGTATACTTAGCATGCTGGAGGCCCTGGGTTTACTCCCCAGCACATACCAAAAAAAATTTTTTTTATCTGAATAACAGGAGAAACTGATTTATTCTCCTTGCTAATGAATGTATAAATTGACATAACTCAAGAAAATGACTGCCGTTTAAATAGTAAAGACATGATGATATGAAAAGGATGTGTGTATCTGTTGATATTAGGGATTGAAGTCAGGGACATTCTATCTCTGAGCTACATCCCAGCCCTATTTTATTTTTTATTTAGAAATAGGGTCTCATGAAGTTGCTGAGACTGAGCAGGAACCTACAATTCTCCTGTCTCAGCCTCCCAAGTACTGGGATCACAGGCATGCACCACCACACCCAAGTCCAAAAGGTTTTGTTTTTTGCTTTTTGTTTTTGTTTTTTGCAGTACTGGGGATGGAACCCAGGGGCATTCTACCTCCAAGCTACACCCCCAGCCCTATTTTTTGTTCTTTATTTTGAAACAGGGTCTCACTGAGTTGCAAAGGGCATCACTAAGTAGCTGAGGCTGTCCTCAAACCGTGATCCTCCTATCTTAGCCTCCGAAATGCTGAGATTCCACAATGAATACTTCTTCAGAGCGAACAGTTCATTCTACAACTTTCTATTATTATTTTTAAAGATAGTACATGATATATGGGTTTATCTTATAAAAAACTAAAGAACCTAAATAAGGAAAAATGTAGCCACATTTCAGGGTCTAGATGAAATGGTTAGGAAGCTAGGTAGGGATTCTTATTATGCATTAATGACATGGGAAATCTGACCTCTTAAAGTTACTATGCCAAATTAGAATGTCAAATGTAAAGCTGTTAATATCTGAATAATACTGACTTAGTTTAAATAAGGTGCTCCAATTGAGAAGATGAGATGCAAATCTGAGTCACTAAAGTAAAATGTGACACATTACATTAGCCAAACAAGTTAAGTAGGAGTTGACTAGAGCCGTCATTCTGAGGTGTTTGCATCACTACTTTTGTGGTTGCGGTGTTTGCTCACCATTTTCATAGTTCAACTTAACAAATTAAAATTATTACAGAGCTGGGCATGGTGGCATATGCTTATAATCCCAGTACTTGGAAGGCTGAGACAGGAGGATTACAGGTTCGGAGTCAGCCTCAGCTGCTTAGTGAGGCCCTCCGCAATTGAGAGAGACCCTGTTTGCAAATGAAGAATGAAAAATAGGGCTGGGGTGTATAGCTCGGAGGTAGAATGCCCCTGAGTTCAATCCCCAGTACCTCCCCCAAAAAATATATTTTTTTTTTTTTTTTTTTTTTGGTGGTACTGAGGTTCCTGGAAGCCCTTCTACCTCTGGGCTACACTCCCAGACCTATTTTTACATTTTTATTTGGAAACAGGGTCTCCTAAGCCAGCGCACTCAGCTGGCTTCGAACCTGCACGATCCTCCTGTCTCTGCCTCCCAAGTGCGGGAATTATAAGCATGCACCACCATGCCCGGCCCTCACAATGTTCTCAATCCACAAAAATGGCAAAATTTGAAGCCAGACATAGAGTGCAAGTTTATAATCCTAGTACTTGAGAGGCTGAAACAGGAGGCTTGCAAATTCACAGTCAGCCTCAGCTACTTTGTGAGTCCTTTCCACAACTTAGTGAAACCCTGTTTCAAAATAAGGAATAAAAAATAGGGCTGGGGGTGTAGCTCAGAGATAGAATGCCCCTGGGTTCAACTCCCAATTCCTTTTTAAAAAAAAGGCAAGCCGGGCGTGGTGGCGCACACTTGTAATCCCTGCACTTGGGACGCAGAGACAGGAAGGTCGCCCACGTTCGAAGCCAGCCGTGCACACTGGCTTAGGAGACCCAGTTTCCAAATAAAAATGTAAAAAAATAGGTCTGGGAGAGTAGCCCGGAGGTAGAAGGGCTTCCAGGAACCCCAGTACCACCAAAAAAAAAAAAAACAAAAAAAAAAAAAACGGCAAAATATTTAGTATAATCCTTTCAAAACAAGTTATCCTAAATGTCAGTATCACATTTTGAATGAGTTATCTGAGATTTATTTTAGTAATGCAATCTATAAGTGTCCCATAGTTTAGCATACAAGTAAGTTATTGATTTTATACATTTCATAATTTATATTTATAAAATAATTTGCTCCAAAAAGTACAGGAACATTTTTAGGTTAGTAAAATATTGAATTAATACTTTTAACTAAAAGGATTTTTTAATGCTTCACATCCATTGGGATAGCTATAGTCAAAAAAAAAAAAAAACAGGTGACGCACTGGGCGTGGTGGCGCACACTTGTAATCCCCACGCTTGGGAGGCGGAGACAGGAGGATCTCACAGGTTAGAAGCCAGCCACGCTGGCTCAAGAGACCCTGTTTCCAAATAAAAATATATATAAAATAGGTCTGGGAGATAGCCCAGAGAAGGGTTTCCAGGAACCCCAGTACCACCAAAAAAAAAAAAAAAGCAGGTTAAGACAAGAGTTGGCAAGGGTGTGGAGAAATCGGCGCCCTCATTATTGCTGACGAGCATGTAAAATGGTTCAGCCACATTGGAAACAGATTGAAGTTCCACAGAGTTACAGATACTAAGGAAAATTGACAGATCAGAGAAGCCACAATAGCATATCAGCTCCCCAGAATGAATTAAAATAACAGTTCTGCACAACATATTGAGATATGGAGGCTGTGGGGAAACACTGGTAGGCAATACATAGAACTAGCAACCAGATGAAATCTAAAAATATCAGTTTCTAGGATAGAAAGATAATTAATAAAATGAGTAGATGGCAGCAACACCAGGCGGCCAGTGGCTCAGTGAGGGAAGAGAAGCTCTCCTCCAATGAGCCAGGGGAAATTCTCCCACCCAGTTAGAGATAAACATGCACGACTGTCCAACAAATATCCAATCTGAGCAGAAAATAAGTCCAGACACGGCAAGCTCAGCTGCTGTAGAAGAAAGCCCCAGCATTCTCCAAGTGGAGATAGTGCAGGCGGGGACCCTGCAGTAGCTTAAAGAGTGTTTGGACTTCCTGAATGAGAGACTAGGAACCACTGCAGTTTACCTTTGCATTTCCATATTTTTCCATTATTTTCTCTTTCTTGTCTTGCTCTTGGTATCTCTGCTGTTTGACTACCCAACAGTGAACAGCCCTTTGACTTCACTTTTCACTGGCTCACTGGGTACCCATTGCAGGTGAGTCAGACTGGATACAGAAGGGAAACTAACACACAACTTGGAGATGCTTGGGTTGGCAGAGGAACTCATGGCTTTCAGTCTGTCTGTCTGTAGAGTGGAGAAGAGCAAAGGGCACTTTCATTTGAAATTGGTGGTCTCATCACTGGGATAAGGAGCATGGCTGGCAGGGGCTGGAACTGGGTGGCTCAGGTGGGTAGTAGAGACCCTGCCACAGCTGACTGTGGGCACCAACCACCCCCAACACCCACAAGTGTCTGGAGTATAGGATGAAGCATCCCCCATGCCTCCCTCCCACAGTGGGCAAGGGCTCTCCCAGCAAGGGGTAAAAAGTATTGCAGCTTATGTACAGGTGGTTTGAGTAAGAGGAGTGGTCAACAGTCCTGCTAGACTTAGAGCCATCCCTGGTCACAATAACAGATCCATTTCGAAGGTGAAGTTGGCTTTCATTCAGACAAGGCTCCCCCAGGAGAGGCTGGCGGGTAAGGAGGAGTGAAGCTCCGCCTACAGACTCACCTAACAAGTTTGGCCAGGTTGCGTCAGAGCTGAGAACAATCAAGCAGCATGATATTTGTGTCACATAAACTTCCTCATAGCTTGGAAATTCTAAAATTAAAACCCCAGAGAAAGGAAGAAATTTTTTAAAATTCAGCAAGAAGAAAACCGGCTCTTGTTTTTAACTGTTCCTGTACTACTTTATACACCTGGCCTCCCAGTATGTGGGAGGCCAAGACAGGAGGATCACAGGTTCAAAGCCTATGAACAGCTAGTTTTATTGCATCTTAGCGATACCCTGTTTCAAATAAAAAATAAAATAGGGCTAAGCATGTGGCTCTGAGGTAGAATGCTCCTGGGTTCAATTTCCAGTACAAAAAAAAAGTAAAATAAAATTGGCAAATTTCTTCTATTCCTCAAAAGAAGATATATAAATGGCCAAAAAGAAGGAGAAATACACATCAAAACTACACAGATTTTCTCTCTCTCCAGTCAGAATGAGCATCACCAAGAATACAAGTAATAAATACTGGCGAGAGTACAGGGAAAAGGAAAACACTTGAACACTGCTGGTGAGATTGTAAAGTAGTACAACCTCTATGGAAACAACATGGAGGTTCTCAGTCTAGGACTGTAACCCCATATGATGCAGAGATGAGGCATGGTAATTCCTTAGTATTTACCCAAACGAACTAAAGTCAGCATACTATAGCGATACTTGCTCACCTATGTTCATAGCATTGCAAATGACCGTAGTCAAGTTACAGAACTCATCTGGTATCATTCAACAAGCGAATGGATAAAGAAAGTATGGTGTATATACAATATGGAGTTTTACTAAGTCATAAAGAATAAAATTATGTCATTTGCAGGAAAATGGATGGAACTGGAGAATATCATGTTAAGTGAAATAAACCAGACTCAGAAAGCTAACTGTCATATGTTTTCTTTCATATGTGAAAATTAGAGATTAAAAGGGGGAAAAAGGACCTCATCGATATAGAAAGGAGACCAGCAGAGTAGAGGATGGGAACCACTAGGAGGGAGGAGGAGAGAGAAAGGGAAGATACTGAGGAATTAAACCAGCCAAATTATGTTATGTGCATATATGTGGATATATCAAAAAGAATCCAACTTTTTATATAATAATTATGAACCAGTAGATTTTTTGAAGAGTATCTATATGACTTAGCAGTCTCTTACTGAGTATAGAACCAAAGGAACTGAAAACATGTTTACACAAAAAATGTACAAAAAATGTTCATAGTACCATTATTCATAATAGCCAAAATAATTAGAAGCAACTCAAATGTCCATAAACTGATGAATGAATAAACAAAATGTGGTAAATGTATACACTGTAAATGTACACACACACACACACACACACACACACACACACACAGAGTTAAGTTTCTTTTCTGGTTTGTTCTCATTAAACCTGGACACTGTTCTGTTGAAATACTTGGCCATAAGCGGGGTGCGATAGCACATGCTTTTAATCCCAGTACATGGGAGGCTGAAACGGGAGGATTGAAGGTTTGAGGACAGCCTCAACAAATAGTGAGAGATTCATCAACCTAGTGAGACCCTGTTTCAAAATTAAAATAAGTCTGGGGGTAGAGCTCGGAGGTAGAGTGCCACAGGGTTCCATCCACAGGACTGCAAAAAGAAAGGAGGGAAGGGAATAGAAGGAAGGAGAAAGAAAGACTGACTTGCTATGTCCTGAATTTTTGTATTCATTTGCCTATCTTCCCCCCCCCAAAAAAAAACAAGTAATTTAGAAGAAGAAACAATTTTTTTCTAATGTATGCTCTTTATTTCATAGTGACTAGCTCAATATATACTTGAATACATTTCAATAACATGTTCACCATTATTATTGGATTTATAATAGTTAATTTAAAGGATATAATGTATGCGTGTTTTGCTTTCTATTAAAACACAATCAACCTGAAGTATATTTCAAAATGTGGTGATTTATATGTTAAATGGAAATGTTTTTATAACTGGCTATACCTACAAAATGAAGAGAATGCTCCTTATCTGTATTGTAATGTGCTATTTGTATATTTGTAATAGCATATTTGTAATATGCTATTTGTTTTTAACTGTTCCTGTACTACTTTATGTACACACCTGGCCTCGCAGTATGTGGGAGGCCAAGACATGAGGATCACGGGTTCAAAGCCTGTGAACAACTAGTTTTATTGCATCTCAGCGATACCCTGTTTCAAGTAATATTCACAATGTGTGCGTTGTGTTGCCTTATAGCATCCGACTGGGTACATTTACTAACTTAAAACTTTGTTTTACAAATGTCTCAAGAATTCACAGGCTAACGTGCGTGTTTCTTCCCATTTTTCTCTACCTGACATTATTTAGACTTAGAATTAAATAAAAAGCTTGAAAACAATGAGGGATTTAAGAAGCCCTACGAAAAGTAGAGACATTAAGTCATCTTAAGCAATATAACTGAAACTTGCTCTATTTTTGCCTTAAATGTCTTCTAAAATAATATTACTGCCGGGCATGGTGGCGCACGCTTGTAATCCCGCGCTTGGGAGGCGGAGACAGGAGGATTTCGCAGGTTCGAAGCCAGCCGCACTGGCTTAAGAGACCCTGTTTCCAAATAAAAAAATAAAATATAAGCCGGGCGTGGTGGCGCACGCTTGTAATCCCCGCGCTTGGGAGGCTGAGGCAGGAGGATCACACAGGTTCGAAGCCAGCCTCAGCTACTTAGTGAGGCTCTCAGCAACTTAGTGAGACCCTGTTTCCAAATAAAGTATAAAATAGGTCTGGGAGGATAGCCCGGAGGTAGAAAGCCTCTGGGTTTCACCCCAGTACTACCAAAAAAATAAATAAATAAATAAATAAATAAATAAAATATATATAATAGGTCTGGGAGTGCAGCCCGAAGGTAGAAGGGCTTCCAGGAACCCCAGTACCACCAAAATAAATAATAATAATATTATTATTACTAATAAAAGGCAGGAAATAATTATTTTGGCTCAAAGGAAGGAAAGTGTGATGTGAGGAAGTTGATCAATGTGTCCTCTGGACTTATATATTTCATACGTGTGTCCATATAAATTATTTACAAGAGCTTTGCTGAATAAATATAAACCATTAACTGTAATATGAAGGCATAATTTCTACTTTTCGTAGAAATTAGGTTTATGTTTATATAATTTGTCAAGAGTGCCTATTTCAGAGTCTTATAACCATTCTACTTCTTTCAGGTACAGAGAACTACAACTTAGTACAGAAAGCAAAGTTTCAGAATTTCTCCATCAAAGTAAATTAAAGTCTTTTGAAAGTGAGCGTGTTCAAATTCTACAAGAAGAAACTTCAAGAAATCTCACACAGTGTCAGTTGGAATGTGAAAAATACCAGAAAAAACTTGAGGTTCGTATATACGATTTTCTTTCAACAGTAGCATTGCATGTAAATTCCCTAAGCCCAGCATTTATTTAGAGCTTTATTTCTCCTGGTGAACCTCACATTGTCCTCATAAAAACAAAGAAATAAAGGACTAGAAGTATTAGAAAGTTGAGGAAGGCTCTCATTCATAGTAGCAATAAAAACATACAATTACTGTGATTCTTTTTTCCTTCTTTTTTTTTGTTTGTTTGTTTTTATTTTTTATTATTATTATTTTTTTAATTGGTGCACTGTATTCATACATCATAGTGGGATACATACTTTTGTAGACATACATGCACACATTGCCCAGTCAGCCCCCACCCGATCCCCACCCCATTCTCTCCCCATCCCTCCCTCCCATGCTTGGCTTAGTGATTGACATCTAGTATTATAGCAATTTATCAAAAATTAAAAATGATAATCTCACATAACAGTTTCATTTGTCTGATACCAAACTTTTGATGACCTAAAGATAACATTTCAATATTTCTTTTTGCTTTCTTTCTTACCAGAGAATATTTTTTTTCTATTTTTTAGGTGAAACTATCATATATTTATATATTTATTTTTCAGAAAAAAAACTATCCTAATATGGAATATGGACTCTAGGTACCCAAAACAATCTTGAAAAAGAACAAAGCTAGAAGATGTATATTTTCTGATTTCAAGCCATATAAAGCTACAATAATTGAAACAGTGTAGTAATATTCTAAAGGCAGATATATAAACCATTGGAGTTAAATAAAAGCCTAGAGCTAAATTCTTCCCTATATTGTCAAGTTATTTTTGACAAGGTTTCCACGAACATTTGGTGGTGGAAATAATAATCTTTTAACTAAATATTATTGAAAAATAATAATTACATGGAAAAGAATAAAATTGGACCCTTACCTAATCCCATATACAAATATTAACTCAAAATAGATAAAAGACCTAAATATAAATCTTAAGACTCTAAACTTTTAGGAGAAAATCTGGGTTATAAAACCTCACAACATTGAAATTGGCAGTGATTTCTTGGTTATGATTTCAATGGCACAGGCAACAGAAGAGTATACAAACTCCCTAAAAAAATAAAAAACATATTGTATATCCAAAGACAATGTAAACAGAGTTAACAGTTACTAATAGAATGGGATAAAATATTTCCAAATGCTATATCTGAAGGTATATTAATATTCCAACTAGAAATCCTAAAAATTAACAAACAATAAAGGCAAACAATACCCTTTAGAGATAGGTAAAAGACTAACATAAATAATGAATCTCCACAGATAACCAATCTTAGTTGTCTGTTGGATGGAAAATCTTGTTTCTCTAGTTCTGATGTGTGTTATCTATTTCTTCTTTGTAGTTAATCTCTTTAAGTATTTTCTCTAGTGCTGGTTTTGAAGACATAAATTCCTTCAGTTTCTGTTTGTCATGGAAGCTTCTTATTTCTCCATCTAATTTGATAGAAAGTTTTGCTGGGTAGGAAATTTTTGGCTGGAAGTTGTTTTCTTTCAAAATTGGGAATATGTTACTCCAAGCCCTTCTGGCTCTCATAACTTGGTTTGGGAAGTCTGGAGTGATTCTAATTGGTTTGCCTTTGAATGTCACTTGGCCCTTTGTTTTTGTTGCCTTTAAGATTCTCTGCTTGGCTTCCACATTGGTCATTTTGACAATTATGTGGCGTGGGGATCCTCTTCTCGGATCCTGTCTAAAGGGAGTTCTATAAGTTTCCTGGACCTGCGTATCGACCTCTTGCTCTATGTCTGGAAAATTTTCTGCTATTACTTCCTTGAAGAGATTGTCGATCCCTTTGGTTTCACTTTCTTTTCCCTCCTCTATTCCAATTATTCTTAGGTTAGCTCTCTTAAAATGGGCCCATATTTCTTCAATATCAGATTCCTGCTGTTGGATATTTTTTTCTAGATGAGAAACTATGCGTTCATTTTTGGAATGATTATCTTCTAAGAGCGAGATTCTGTTCTCCATGTGTTCTAATCGGTTGTTTGTGCTTTGAATTGAGGCCTTTACTTCATTAATTGCATCCTTTATCTCTTTTTGGCTCTCTCTGAGTTCTTTTCGAAGCCCCTCTATTATTTCTACAGTTATTTTCCTGATTTGATCTTCTAGAAATGTCTGATTTTCAGTTTTATCGGGTTCTGATGTTGTGGGGTTGTGAGCATTGATTGCTCCAGTATTATTCCTCTTTCCCATGATTTCGGAAGTTTGTGCCTTCTCTGGGTTCTTCCCTTGGGTCACTATGACTTCACTTAAGGTGCTCTGGATCTCGAGTCTGTAGTATCTCAGACCCCACTACTCCTTTACTGGGTTGTATCACAGAGTCTCCGACCCAGAGAGTCGATAGAGGCTGCTTTAGACTGTGGGGGGTGCCTGGTTGCACGTTCTCCTATGGTGTGATATCACTGCCACCGCCCCTCTCCCGCTGGGTCAAGTCCCAGTGAGTACAGTACTGGGATTTCTCCTCTGGAGCCCGCAATTTGACTCACTGTTCTTGAGTACGCAGATGTAGCTGTACTGGATTCGGTGAATTCTCTGCTGCTGCCGCCGGTGGCAATATGGCGCCGCTGCTATGCCCTCGGCTGTGGGGCTGGCGTTTTTTTTTTCTTGGTTTTGATTTCCACTCTGAATCCCTGCAGCGTGTGCTGAGCTCAGCCACTGCGAGCTTTAGATGCTTCCTGCGCCGAGAAATCCCGCCTGGCTGTTCCGCAGCGGCTCCCCTTGGCTTGTTGTGGCCGTCCCGTGAACTCGCCGGTGCCGCCGGCAGTATGGCTGCTGCCGCGTCCTCGGGCGTGAAGCCGCTTCCTCGGGCGTGAGGATCTCCTCTGTGGCTCTGTTCTCAGTCCGCTTTCTCTCTGGAGCGTGGTGATTTTTTTTTGTTTTCCTGGTGATGTTCTTTTCTGGCTTTGAAAGGCGCTGATTTTGTAGTAATGGAGATTTGTTGTTAGCAGGGCTCTTAAGCCCCGCTTGTCTCGGTCGTCATCTTCCCGGAAGTCTTTTCCTTCTTTTTTTTTTGTGTGTGTGTGTTATTGGGGATTGAACCCACTCTGAGCTACACCCTCAACCCTTTTTTATTTTGAAACAGGGTCTCACTACATTGCTAAACTGACCTCAAACCCATGATCCTCCTGTCTCAGCCTCTCAAGTACTGGTATTACAGGCATACACCACCACAGCTGGCTAGTATATTTCTTTGAACCCACAAAGTAAATAATTTCATGGTACAACTGAAAAAGAAATTAGAAAAAAAGTCAATATTTTTTAAAGTGATTTTTAAAGGAAATAATAACAGTGTTCCAGTTAGCTTTGTTATTACTGTGACCAAAATACCTGACAGGTATAACTTAAGGAGGAAAAATTTGTGTGTGCTTATAGCTACAGAGGTTTCAAAGGTTTCCGTCCATGGTCAGCAGGCTCCAAGGCAAGAAACACAGTGGCAGTGCTTCAAGGCACAGTGGATGAGGAAACCAGGATGACCTCCTGGCGATGGGAAGCAGAAAGAGTCAGGGCAAGGGGCAGGGACAGATGCGGTCCCTGAGGCCATGCCCCTAGGGACCCGCCACCTCCAGGCCTTCCCCAGCTCTGTCCAGCCCCACACACGAGCTTCTTTGGGGGACATTCTATAACCAAACTATGACCAACAGTAAATATGTATTATATTTTAAAATATATTCTGAAGCAAGAAGAATTAAAATACAAAAAGCCCACAAATGATATAAAGTACAGAGCCCTAAAAACATACTTAGGTAAATTTAAGAATTTATTTGTAACAGTCAAATCAAAACCAGGAATGCTGGTGTACACTTGTAATCCCAGCATTCAGTAGGTTAAGACAGGAAGATCACGGTTTGTGGACAGCCTCAGCTACTTAGTGAGGCCCTCCACAACTTAGTGAGACCCTGTTTCAAAATAAAGCATAAAAAATAGGGCTGGGGGTATAGCTCGGAGACTGAATGCCCCTGGGTTCCATCCCTAGACCCACAAAAAATAAATAAATAAGCCATGGGTAAGTTTTACATTTTATTTCTACTTTTTGCTTGTAGAGCAGTTTCATTACTTAAGGGCTACACAACTAATAAGTAATTGAGCTGCTGTCATTTGCAACTCCCAACTAACCAACCTAACTTCATACCCCATAGTTTTGACCAGCACAATAGGCAAATGCTAATATTACAATAGCCCCTGAAAGATTAGACTCTGAAAAGTAATTAGTAAAACTAAGTTTGATAAGATAAAGTGGCTTAGAAGCTACAGTGCCTTGCTCTACACGGTGGTGCACACTTAGCCTCCCAAGTACTGGGATTACGAGACAGGAGGATTGCAGGTTCACAGCCAGCCTCAGCTACTTTATGAGGCCCTCTGCAACTTAGTGAGACCCTGTTTCAAAATAAAGAATAAAAGCTAGGCATGGTGGCGCACACTTGTAATCCCCACACTTGGGAGGCTGAGATAGGCGGATTGCGCAGGTTCGAAGCCAGCCTTAGCTACTCAGTGAAGCTCTCAGCAATTTACTGAAACCCTGTTTCTAAATAAAAATATAAAATGGGTCTGGGAGTATAGCCCAGAGTACCACCCCCAGTACCAACAAAAAAAAAGAATAAAAAATCAGGTTGGGGTTATAGCTCAGAGGTAGAATGCTCCTGGGTTCAGTCCTCAGCGCGCGCGCACACACACACACACACACTGTTTCAAAATAAAAAGTAAATCAGGCTGGAGGTATAACGCCCCTGAGTTTAATCCTTAGTACCACTAAAAATATTTAAAAGAATGAATGAATGAATGAATGAATGAATGAATGAATAGAAAATATAAAGCCTTAGGGAAAACTATGAAAGTGGTATTAAGTGTGTACATGTTTAGAGACATCAGCCAAAGCTGTGGATGGTATCTGCTTATCAAGCAAATCAGTGCCCCACAGCTAACATTTTCCAAGTGCCTTCTTTAGGAAACTGTTGCTTGTGACTCTCCCAGTTAGGTTCTCAATTTATCTCAGATTTAGAATTTGTTTTTTGCAAGTTGTGTTTTTTGAGGGCTTAATCTTCATGATCCTTAGCAAAATTTCTTCTCTTTTCCTTCTCACATTGAATCACTATGGTTAAGAGTATGCCTTGTGGCTGGGGTAGGATAGATAAATAAGAGGAGCTATGCATATTAAAGTAGAGAAGTACTTCTTTCTCTGTATTTCTGAAATCAAAACCTTCACAAAACAATACTTTATAGCACAAATAACCCTTACCATATACAATGCTGCTGTCTTCCAAGCCATTCTCCTGTATTCTCTTTAACTGGTTGCCAACCAAAGGTGCTGCAGCGTACAGTTTGAAAACACTCCCACAGACCAGTCCACCTAGTCTGTGGGCTCAAATCACTAGTAATTATTATACTCATTTGTTTAAATGTGACTAGTAATTACCATATTTGTTTGTGTAAAGGTGTTAGATGGAAAAATATCTTTGTAAAAAGGTTATGATTCTAACAATTCTGATTGATAAAGCTTGAGGGAAATTTCTTGACATTTTCTGTCTCCGTTAAACTAAGGCCTTGAAATGACAAGGACCATTCACTTGTCATCGCGTCACCATTGCCAATACAGTGCTCTCCTCAGGTAGGCACTTGATACGTACTTAATGAACACATGGTGTGATTAAGGCTATTACAGTACCTTTTTAACTTCTTTACTTCTGGAAAGCATTTCTAAGGGGTGTGTGTGTGTGTGTGTGTATGACAGACACACACCAGGGATTGAACCAACAGGCAGTCTACCTCTGAGCCACACCCCAGGCCTACTTTGTATTTTTTATTTGGAAACAAGGTCTCACCAAGTTGTTGAGGCTGTCCTTGAACCTGTTACCTTCCTGTCTCAGCCTCCCAAGAAGTGGATTACAGTCATACACCACAACAACTGACTGGCAGTTCTTATTTATAATGAAGTTAGACATAGTTTCATGAAAGGTATAGTTTCATGAAA
Organism: Muscardinus avellanarius; assembly: GCF_963383645.1. Taxonomy (NCBI): domain Eukaryota; kingdom Metazoa; phylum Chordata; class Mammalia; order Rodentia; family Gliridae; genus Muscardinus; species Muscardinus avellanarius. Next base: position 167,126,209 of record NC_137787.1, read on the forward strand.
AGTAAAAATTACCGACTTTTCTATGAAATTGGCCCAATATTCTCATTGATTTGTACTTGGGAGTGGTTTATTTTATTTTTCCTTTAATTGTTAATCAACAAAGGCTTCTAAAAAACTAGCTTTATATATTTAGCTCTTTTTAAAGCAGTTATTGAAATATAATTTCATATTATCATTCAGCTAATTCATATATTATTTAGGGAAGGAAATTTCTACTGTGAGAGGTTGTTATTTAATGGATTTCTAAAAGTAATTGACTTATTTTATGCCTCCATGTTTAAATCATATATTGTTTACTTCTAAAGAATCTTTAATAGGTACCATTCATGGGTCCAATAATCAAGTTCTTCTTTGACTTTTCAAAATCAATAATAAATTTGCTCTTATCACTCACTATATCATGGGGTATTAGAGATGTTAAGAGACACCCCAAATCAGATATCTCTGGGGTCCTCTTCCCATGTTGTGAAAATAAGATTTTAAGTTTTGTTTTGTTTCGGTTTTTGTTTTGAAGTACTGGAGATTCAACCCAGGGACATTCTACCTCTGAGCTATACCCCCAGACCTATTTTTTATTATTTATTTTGAAACAGGGTCTTATTAAGTTGCAAAGTGCTTCACTAAATAGCTCAGGATGGCTGTGAATGTGTGGTCCTTCTGTCTAAGACTCTCAAGTACTGAGATTATAAGCATGCGCCACCATGCCTGGCTCTAAGTTATATTTCTTGATTTAATACTTTATTTTTCAGTACCTGGGATGAAACCCAAGGGCATTCTACCCCTATTTTTTAGTCTTTATTTTGAAACAGGGTCTCACTGAGTTGCAAAGGGCCTCACTAAATAGTAGCTGAGACTGTCCTTGAACCATGATTTTCCTGTCTCAGCCTCCCGAATGCTGGGATTACAAGTGTGCACCATCATGCCTGGTAATACTTTTTAAATCTCTTCTTAAAATAATACCTTATGCACATACAGAATATTCCGCCCAACGACAACAGAGTTCACATTTTTCTCAGCTGCTCACAGAACCTTCTTCAAAATAGATTACATACTGGGCCACAAAGTAAGAATTAATAAATTCAAAAAATGTGACATACTCCCCTGCATCTTTTCTGACCACAGTGGAATGAAATTAGAAATCAACTATAAGAAGACCCAGAATAACCATGTAAACACATGGAGACTGAACACCACACTGCTGAATGAGGAATGGGTCAGAGAAGAAGTAAGGAATGAAATTAAGAAATTCCTAGAAACAAATGAAAGTAGAGACATAGCATCTCAAAACTTCTGGGACACTTTGAAGACAGTATTAAGAGGAAAATTCATAGCACTGAGTGCCCACATAAGAACAGAAAATCACCACACAAATAACCTAATGAGACACCTCAAAGCCCTTGATAAAACAGGAACAGTCTAACCCCAAAGCCAGTAGAAGACAGGAAATGATTAAAAATCAGAGCAGAAATCAGTGAAGTCGAGAATAAAAAACAATATGAAAAATCAACAAAGCCAAAAGCTGGTTTCTCGAAATAATAAACAAGATAGATAAACTACTAGCCAACCTAAAGAAAGAATCGATCTAAATTACTAAAGTAATAGACAAAAAATAAAATATTACCACTGACAGCATGAAAATCCAGAGAATTATCAGAAACTACTTTGAAAAACTATACTACAAAAAAGGAAAATCTAAAAGAAAATGACAAATTTCTAGATATAATACAACCTTCCTAAACTGAGTCAAGAATATATAGAAAATTTAAACTGACCAATAGCAATCAAAAAGGTTGAAGCAGTAAAAAAGAGCCTACCATCAAACAAAAGCCCAGGAACCGGTGTTTTCCCAAGTGAATTTTACAAAACCTGTATAGAAGAGCTAATTCCAGTATGCCTCAGTCTATTCTGTGAAATAGAAAGAAAACAGGACTCTCCCAAATACATTCTATGAAACCAACATCACATTAATACCAAAACCAAAGACAGCTCAAGAAAAGGAAACTATAGGCCTATGTCACTGATGAACTTAGATGTGAAATTGCTCGCGCATTTAAAATCAAGAAAATCAGACACCATGACCAAGTAGGGTTCATACTAGGGATGCACGGCTGGTTCAACATACCAAACACAGTCCACATAATTTATCACATAAAGCCAAAGACAAAAATCACATGATCATTTCAATAGATGCTGAAAAAGTATTTGACAAAATCCAACGTCCATTTATGCTAAAAGCCCTGCAGAGAATCAGAATAGAAGGAACATACCTCAACATTATAAAGGGAATCTACAATAGGCCCACAGACAACATCATATTAAATGAAGAAAACTTTGAGAATTTCCCCCCAAAACAGGAACAAGACAAGAATGTCCATTATCACCACATCTTTTCAATATAATACTTGAGACTCTAGCAGAGCAATAAGGCAAGAAAAGGAAATCAAAGGAGTACAAATAGGAAAAGAAGAACTAAAGCTTTCACTATTTGCAGATGACATGATACTATACTTAGAAGACCCAAAAACTTAGAAGACCCTGTATGCCAACCATAAATCCACTGAAAAAAAATCTACAAAACACTTCCACTCAGGATATCCCACAAAAAAATAGAATACTTAGGCATAAACTCAACCAAGGAGGAAAAATACCTCTACAAAGAAAATTATAAAACATTGAACAAAGAAATCAAAGACCATAGAAGATGGAAAGATCTTCCATGTTCTTGGATAGGCAGAATGAATATCATCAAAATGGCCATTTTTCCAAAAGTGATCCACAAATTCAGTGCAATACCCATTAAATTACCGAGGTAATTTCTCACAGACATAGAATATTCAGTCCCTAAACTGTGTGTGGTGGTGCACACTTGTAATCCCAGCATTTGGGAGGCTGAGACAGGAGGATCATGGTTCAAGGATAGCCTCAGCTACTTAGCAAGGCCCTTTGCAACTCAGTGAGGCCATGTTTCAAAATAAAGAATAAAGAAGTCAGTCCTTAAATTTATTTTGGACAACACAAAAGCCAGAATAGCCAAAGTAATTTTCAGCAACAAGAACCATGCAGGAGGCATGACTTTATACTACAAAGCCATAGTAATAAAATAAAAAATAAAAAAAGCATGGTATTGGTACAGAAACGGACACATTGACCAATGTATCAGAATAGAAGACTCAAATCTATACGCTTACAGCCAATTAATTTTTGACATGGGGCCAAAAACATTCACTGGAAAAAAGATAACCTGCTCAACAAAACTGGTTAAGCATATGCTGAAAAATGGAAATAAACCCCACTTTCTCACCCTGTACAAGAGTCAATTCAAGATGGATCAAAGACTTGGAAATCAGACCAGAGACCTTGCAGCTCCTTGAAGAGAGCGCTTCAACACATTGGCACAAGTAAAAGCTTTCTCAACAAGACCCAAAAGGCACAAATTGCAATATATGGGATTTTTGTTTGTTTGTTTGTTTGTTTGTTTGTTTTTTTGGTGGTACTGGGGATGGAACCCAGAGGCTTTCTACCTCCGGGCTATACTCCCAGACGTTTTTTATACTTTATTTGGAAACAGGATCTCACTAAGTTGCTGAAAGCCTCACTAAGTAGCTGAGGCTGGCTTCGAACCCATGAGATCCTCCTGTCTCAGCCTCCCAAGCGCAGGGATTACAAGCGTGCGCCACCATGCCCGGCTTATGGGATTGTATTAAACTCAAGAGTTTCTGTACATCAAAGGACACTATCAAAAACCTCAACAGAAGCCAGGTCTGGGAGTATAACCCGGAGGTAGAAAGCCTCTGGGTTCCATAACACACACACAAAAAAAAAAAAAGAAAGAAAAAAAGAAAAGAAAAGAAAAAGAAAAATTCTCAATAGAGAGCTTACAGAATGGGAGAAAATTTTTGCCAAGTATTGCACTGATAGAGGGCTAATATCTAGAATATACAGAGAACTCAAGAAATTCACTGCCAAGAAAACAAATAACCCAATCAAAAAATGGGCAAGTGAAATAGACACTTCACAAAAGAAGAAATTCAAATGCCCAATAAATGTATAAAAAAGTTCAACATCATTAGCAATCAGAGAGATGCAAATCAAAACTACTGTGAGATTTCACCTAACTCCAATTAAAATGACATTCAAAAGACAACAACAAATTCTGACAAGGATGTGCAGAAGTGAAAACTCTGATACATTATTGGTAGGATTGCAGATGAGTGCTACCACTTTGGAAAACAGTGTAGAGGATCCTCAGAAGAATGGAAAGGAAACTACCGTATGATCTAACCATACCACTTCTGGGTGTCTAACCAAAAGAATGGAAACCAAACTACCAAACTAATGCATGCATAACTATGTTCATTGCCACACAATTTACAATTGCCAAAGTATGAAACCAGCCAAGATGTCCATCAACAGATGAAAGGATTACAAAACTATGGGATATGTAAACAATGGAATTTTATTCAGCCGTAAAAAAGAAGACAGTTACATCATTTGCAGGGAAATGGATGGATCAAGAGAACATTATGCTAAGTGAGATTAGTCAGTGACAAAAAGTAAAAAATAAAATACTCTCCTTAATATGTGGAAGCTAGGAAGAAAATGGGTCATAGGAGGAACTCTAGATGAAGAAGAAATCATAAAGGAGCAAATAAGGCAACCTAACTGAGAGGATGGGAGGGGGGAAGAGGCAAATTCCCTAATGTACATGATGTACATTCACAAACACATCAAAGTCAATCACTAAGCCAAACATAAGGAGGAGGGATGGGGAGGGAATGGGGTGGGGATTGGGTAAGGGCCAAATGAGTGATATGTGCACGTACTCCTCTGCCATCTTGTACCCCATTAAGATGTATGACAACAGTGCACCAATAAAAAAAGAAAAAATAATAATACCTTATGCAATATCCTGTCTTCAACATTTTAATTATCTTGTTAGATATCTGTTTCTGTAGTTTACCTTTGCATGGTAATTTTGTTGGAGGGAGTAGGGGACAGGTGAAAAAATATTAGATAGGCTGGGAATAGTCATTTAACTCTACCGATACTCTCTTTTGACAGAATTAATAAGTGTAATCAGCCACTGGATTCTTTATAATTTTTAAATTTATAGATTTTACCTCAATATAAACTCTCAACGTTGTTTCACTGAAGAGTGTTTTTTTTTATAATGTGTTACGAAGTTTCTAGAAATCAAATTCCCAGCCAGCAAGAATAAAGAAAAAATTATGTGAAAATAATGAATTTTGCTTTTCTAACCCAGTCAGACACACTAGAAATCGTCCTGTAAATATTATTCCTATGCTGATCTTTCTCCATCTCCAAAGGAGTGTATTTGAAGGATGAGGAATAATGTTTTGTTTTCTCTGGAGGCAAGATTTATTAAATATTGAAGGAAATTACATGGAATGAGTTAAGAAAAATTAAATTGTAATTTTTGCTTGTTAAGAACTGTACCTAATTTCTCCTGTATCTTCTGTATGTTCTTCCACATCACAGAAGGTGCACAATCATACAGAGAAGTGAGGTGATCTTCATGCCATTAAAGAAATAAGTTCTCTTCAGAAGAGTTTGATTGCAGAGAATTCAGGATAACTAAATCACTGGAGCTCTGTTCTGCAAGCTCCTTCATGCAAAGTGTTCATAATTGTATTTCTTATGGTACCGTATGTTCAACACTGTGTTCTAGGCACTCTGCTAGGCCCTCTAAATTTATCATTTTATTTAATCCTTCCAACAGTGTTTTAAGGCAGGCCTAGGAAGAATAAGTAATTGCCTAAAATCACAACTACTAATTGTCAAAGCCGTATAGAAATCCAAATCTTTCTGGCTCCAAATCATGTTTTTAACCACCATATACTATGTTAGTAAGCCGTACCAATAAATAGATCTCCAAACCTCCTAGATAATTGGAATTTTCTTTAAGCATTAAAACATCCCTTTGTCACTGGATATGTCTTTTTCAGCTAATTCATTGTTTTGATCATAGCAATTCCCTTAGTGAGTTGCCATTGAAACATAAGATTCTTTTGTTGTTCTGTGAAAATGACTTTAATTTCTATGACTTTTGAATCTTTTTTTTTTTTTTTTGAAACAGGGTCTCTTAAGCCTGTGAGGCTGGCTTTGAACCTGCGTGATCCTCCTGTCCCCACCTCCCAAGCGTGGGGATTACAAGCGTGCGCCACCACACCCGGCAAATTTTTTTTTTTTTTTTCAGTACTGGGGATGGAACCCAGGGGCATTCTACCTCTGAGCTACACCCCAGCCCTATTTTTTATTCTTTATTTTGAAATAGGGTCTCACTAAGTTGCAAAGGGCCTCACTAAGTAGTAGTAGAAGAGCCGGGCGTGGTGGCACACGCTTGTAATCCCAGCATTCGGGAGGCTGAGACCAGAGGATCGCGGTTCACGGACAGCCTCAGCTACTTAGTGAGGCCCTCTGCAACTCAGTGAGACCCGGTTTCAAAATAAAGAATAAAAAATAGGGCAGGGGGTGTAGCTCGGAGGTCGAATGCCCCTGGGTTCCATCCCCAGACCCGCAAAAGAAAAAAAGAAAAAAAAAAAGTAGTAGTAGAGGAGGATATCTGCAAACCATAATCCTCCTGTCTCAGCCTCCCAAATGCTGGGATTACAAGTGTGCGCCACCACGCCGGGCTCTCTATTTTTAATATTTTTTAATCCTTCTCCCCCCCCCCTTGGTACTGGGCATTTTGCCTTTGAGCTACACCCCGAGCCCTTTTTCTTTTTCTTTTCTTCTTTTCTTATTTACTTAGTTAGATGGTGCTCATGATCAAACCCAAGAGTATTCTACCTCCAAGCTATACCCCCAGCTCTTTTTATTTTTTGTTTTTAAATGGCCTTGCCAGGTTCTGAGGGCTTTAGCTAGGTTGCTGATGCTAGCCATAAACCTGAGATCCTCCTGTCTCAGCCTCCTAAGAACTGAAATTGCAGGTGAGCACCATCACACCCAGCTTATTCTTCTTACCTTTACAAAGGCATTTTCTGACCCTGCCCCAAGCAGTATTTTACATTTACCTTTTGCTGTGAACTTATTTCTGTTCAGGAAATAAAAAATGTTACTAAAACCATGGAAAGGATTAAGCCCTTACAGAAAACCGAAGGACTTACCATGATTATTTTGTTTTTACAGAGTTTAGTAAGCTTCTCTCAAATTCCTGTTTTTGTCAGATAAGTAAAATCCAGGTAGATGTGGCATTGCTTACTTTTTTGGTTTCTTTCTCTCTTCCTTTCTTTCTTTCTTTCTTTCTTTCTTTCTTTCTTTCTTTCTTTCTTTCTTCTTGTGTGGTACTGGGAATGGAACCAAGGGTCTTTCTACCTCCAGGCTACACTCCCAGACCTATATTTTTTTTATATTTTATTTGCTTTTGTGTATGTGTGGTACTGAGGATGGAACCCAGGGACATTCAACCTCCAAGCTACACCCCCAGCCCTATTTTTCATTCTTTATTTTGAAACAGGGTCTCACTGAGTTGAAAAAGGCCTCACTAAGTAGTTGCTGAAGCTATCCTTAAACAGCGATCTTCCTCTCTCAGCCCCCCAAATGCTGGCATTACAAGCGTGTGCCACCACACCCGGCTTATATTTTATTCGGAAGCAGGATCTCACCAAGTTGCTGAGCGCTCACTAAGTAGCTGAATCTGGCTTCGAACCTGAGCGATCCTCCTGTCTCAGACTCCCAAATACTGAGATTACCAGCATGCACCACCATGCCTGGCTGACTTTTTTTTTTTTTAACTGGGGATTGAACCCAGGGACATTCTACCTCCAAGCTATAACCCCCAGCCCTAGTTTTTATTCTTTATTTTGAAACAGGGTCTCACTAAGTAGCTGGCTGCAAACCTGCAGTCCTCCTGTCACTGCCTCCCAAGTACTGGGTTTACAAGCGTGTGGCACCAACCCTAGCATCTGCTTTTTTTTTTTTTTTAATTCTCACACACAAATGCTAATCTTACTCCTCCAACTATTTGTAAGTTTCTAATTCACTTTTTATTCAACTTATATAGAAGCATAAATTACTTCTTAATTTTTATTTTAAAGCAATTTACTTTACTTTAGAAATAATAACACTTCCCCAATCATCTCAATTAGACTACATTCTGTTAATAATAGTAGAAAAGAGAAAAGGCAGAGTGTGATGCCACACGCTTGTAATCCTGGCTACTTGGCAAGCTGAGACAGAAGGATTGCAGGTTGGGGGACAACCTCAGCAAATATGATACTATTCAATCTAGCGAGATCCTATTTAGAAATAAAAATAAATAGGGTGGGAGTATAGCTCAGAGGTAGAATGTCCCTGGGTTCAATTCCCAGTGCTACAGAAAATAAATAAAAGAGAGAAAAAGCTGAATATTCATCAGGTTTTTGTCTTGTGAACTTACTTCTTCTCTGAACCTATGTAATTCTTTTCTTCCACTATTAGGTTTTAACTAAAGAATTTTATAGTCTCCAAGCCTCTTCTGAAAAACGCATTACTGAACTTCAGGCACAGAACTCTGAGCACCAGGCAAGGCTAGACATTTATGAGAAGCTGGAAAAAGAGCTCGATGAAATAATAATGCAAACTGCAGAAAGTAAGTCTCCTTACCCCTCCCCCCTTACACACTCACACACACCCATGCTCATTCATGTCTTCTTGCAACCTGGCATCTTTTTAAAAAACCACATTGCTATAGTTCTTTAAAATATAACTGATGACCATATTTTGAAGGATATTTCATATTTTAAATGTTAATTCACATTACTTTTCAACACTTGAAGTTTAAAAAGAAATAGGTTAACTATCATAGATTTTACTCAGTAACACTCTGCTAGGGACAAGGGATATGGAGTTCATAGAAAAATGTCATGTTCATCCAGGCGTGGTGGCGCACGCTTGTAATCCCCGCGCTTGGGAGGCTGAGACAGGAGGATCGCACAGGTTCGAAGCCAGCCTCAGCTACTTAGTGAGGCTCTCAGCAACTTAGTGAGACCCTGTTTCAAAATAAAATATAAATAGTGCTGGGAGTATAGCCCAGAGGTAGAAAGCCTCTGGGTTCCACCCCCAGTACTACCAAGGAAAAAAAAAAGAAAAATATCATGTTCTTTTAAAGGTTTCTAGTCTATTCTACTGGAGAAGCAAACTTTTTTTTTTCTTTTTTTGCAGTACTGGGGATGGAACCCAGGGGCATTCTACCTCTGAGCTACACCCCAGCCCTATTTCTTTCTTTCTTTCTTTCTCTCTTTTTTTTTTTTTTTTTTTTGGTGGTACTGGGGTTCCTGGAAGCCCTTTTACACTCTGGGCTACACTCCCAGACCTATTTTTACATTTTTATTTGGAAACAGGGTCTCCTAAGCCAGCGCGCAGGGCTGGCTTCGAACCTGCGTGATCCTCCTGTCTCTGCCTCCCAAGCGCGGGGATTACAAGCATGCGCCACCACGCCCGGCTATTTCTTATTCTTTATTTTGAAACAGGGTCTCACTGAGTTGCAAAGGGACTCATAAGTAGCTGAGGCTGGCCGTGAACCGCGATCCTCCTGTCTCAGCCTCCCGAATGCTGGGATTACAAGCGTGTGTCACCACGCCCTGCTGGAAAAGCAAACATTAATTTTTAAAAAAAAGTTGTGAGATAGATGTTGTAAGCAAGTGATATGCAGTTCTTTGTGGAAATGCAAAAGAGATCATGAGTTAATTTCACTTTGCAGGTGAGAACTAAGGCAGGAGGTGACATTTGAATGAATCTAGAAGGACAAATGGAATTCACTGGATGTTTTTTGTTGTAGTCTTTCACCTCTAATTTCTCTTTTTTTCTGTTTGTCCTTTTGCTTATGCTGTCTTCTTTGTCTCTAATTGTAAAAAATATTTAAAATGGACATTTCACTGTTGGCTGTATTGTTTGCTACAGTATATTATTTGAGTTCAAAAGTAAAAACTTACTGGCATTCTTATAAAAGGGGTTTTAAACTTAAGTTGAAATGAATCTAGGTAATATTCTAAATATTTAGGGTCAGCCAGGCATGGTGGCGCACACTTGTAATCCCTGTGCTTGGGAGGCTGAGACAGGAGGATCCCACAGGTTCGAAGCCAGCCTCAGCTACTTAGTGAGGCTCTCAACAACTTAGTGAGACCCTGTTTCCAAATAAAATAGAAAATAGGTCTGGGAGTATAGCCCGGAGGTAGAAAGCCTCTGGGTTCTACCCCCAATACCACCAAAATTAAATAAATAAATAAATAAATAAATAAATAAATAAATAATTTAGGGTCAATCTTCATGTAAAGATTTTTAGGAAAAGTTTAATGTTATTCTTGTTATTATCTTATTTTCTATTTTGTGTGTGTGTGTGTGTGTGTGTTACTGGGGATGGAACCCAGGGGCATTTAACCTCCAAGCTATACCCCAGCCCTATTTTTTATTCTTTATTTTAAAACAGGGTCTCACTGGGTTGCAAAGGGCCTCACTAAGTAGCTGAAGCTGTCCGCAACCCATGATCCTCTTGTCTCAACCTCCCAAATGCTGGGATTACAAGCATGTGCCACCACGCCTGGCTTCAAAAAGCAATTTTTTTTTAAGTGTCAAAAAGCACTAAATACTTAGGAATCAGTTTAGCCAAAAAAGTACGCAAAAGATTGCTAAGAATTTAAATAATTTCTCCAAAATCAAAAAGTGTATTTTTAATGCTATAAATTCAATTTTCCCCATCACAATGCCAGCAAGCTCTGTGTGGGGGGGGTTGGGGGGGGTCCTGGGGGTGGAACCCCGGGGCTTTTCTACCTCCAGGCTATACTCCCAGACCCATTATATACTTCATTTGGAAACAAGGTCTCACTTGTTTCCAAATGAAGAGAGCCTCACTAAGTAGCTGAGGCTGGCCTTAAACCTGTGCTCCTTCTACCTCAGGCTTCCGAATACTGAGATTACAAGTGTGGACCATCATGCCCAGCTTAAACTTTTCATTGTAAAATGTTAACCTGTTATTTCTAGGCATGGAGGTTTACTCCTGTAATTGCACCATTTCTGAAGGCTAAGGCAGAAGGATCACAAGTTCATGGCCAGCCTGGGTAACTTAGATCCTATCTCAAAAAAAAATAAAGGACTCGGCAGCCAGGCACAGTGGTGTACCTGTAATACCAGTACTTGGTAGGCTGAGACAGGAAGATCACAGGTTTGAGGCCAGCCTCATCAATTTAGCAAGAACCTGTTTCAAAATAAAGAGGTAAACCAGGCTTTTGGTACCTGCCTGTCATCCCAGTTCTTAAACCCAGTTCTTGGGAAGCTGAGACAAGAGGAATTACCGGTTCAAGGACAGCCTCAGCAAATAGTAAGACTCTCTTCAACCTAGCAAGAACCTGTTTCAAAATAAGAAATAGAATCAGGCTGAGAATATAGCCTGGCAGTAGAAGGCTCCTGAATTCCACCCCTAATACCACACAAAAAATAAAAATAAAAAGGAATAGCTGGGCATGATGGATTGTACCTGTAATCCCAGTGATTAGGAGGCTGAGACTGGAGGATCACAGGTTCCAGGATAGCCTCAGCAATAGTGAGACTCTCAACCACTGAGTGAGACCCTGTTTCAAAAGAAAAAATAAGGTTGGGGGAGAGCTCGGAGATAAAAAAAAAAAAAAAAAAAATCCCTAGGTTCAATCTCCAGTATAACAAAAAAATTAAAATAAATAAATGAAAAAAGCTAGGAAGGTAACTCAGAGATGGAATGCCCCTGGATTCAACACACACACGCACGCATGCACGCATACACACGGTATTAACCTGTTAGTTAAAATTCCTTTTTAGGAATAGTGTGGCAATAACAGTATTTAGAAATGAATTCTTATTCCAGAAATTTTTTGCATTTGTAAAATTAAGTCTGTGAATACATGGTTTAGGATTGCACATTTTCTTTATAGAGCAGCCTACTTAAGTGTATAATTTCATTATTATGTTAAAGTACAAGTTATTCTGATAGAATAACATCTTTCCTAATCAAAAAGTCATTTCTCAAGAAGAGAATTAATATGATCATTATTTGTCATATTTCACAACATATATTTCATTCCCTTTGAATCCTTCAGAATAACACATTTGTGTTACAGTGCTTTATAGAAAATTTAATATGTCATATAGTATTATTTCTAAGGCTTTCTTTTTTTTTTTTTTTTTTTTTTTGCAGAACTGGGAATTGAACCTAGAGGTATTCTACCTCTGAGCTACACCCCCAGTCCTAGTTTTTAATTCTTTATTTTGAAACAGAGTCTCACTAAGTTGTAGAAGGCCTCAGTAAGTAGATGAGGCTGGCTGCAAACCTGCGATCCTCCTGTCTCAGCCTCCCAAGTACTGGGATTACAAGCGCACCACCACACCTGGCTTCTAAGGCCTTCTAAAGCAAAACAAACTCAAGCAAGAATATATTTTAAAAAATATACTTCACGCCAGGTGTGGTGGCGCACGCTTGTAATCCCCATGCTTGGGAGGCAGAGACAGGAGGATCGCGCAGGTTCGAAGCCAGCCACGGTGGTTTAAGAGACCCTGTTTCCAAAAATAAAAAATAGGTCTAGGAGTGTAGCCTGGAGGTAGAAGGGCTTCCAGGAGCACCAGTACCTCCAAAAAACAAAAAAAAAAAAAAAAGAAAAGAAACTACTAGTTGCAGTTATACTTTGCCAGGCGTGGTGGCACACGCTTTTAATCCCCGCCCTTGGGAGGCTGAGACAGGAGGATCACACAGGTTCAAAACCAGCCTCAGCTACCACTCAGTGAGTGAGGCTCTCAACAACCTAGTGAGACCCTGTTTCTAAATAAAATATAAAATAGGTCTGGGAATATAGCCCAGAGGTAGAAAAGCTCCTGGGTTCCACCTCCAGTACCACCACCAAAAAAAAAAAAAAAAAAAAAAAAAAAAAAAAATATATATATATATATATATATATATATATATATATATATATATATATATATATTTCAACTTCCACATAGGCTGAGATTATGCCTTAGCCCTTTTCAATGTTCTTATGCTCCCTAATTCATTATTATAACCACTTTTTATACTTTTATGGTGAAATTCAAAGTGATTTATAACCTCTTTTACTTTCACCTCTGCCAGTAAAAAAAAAAAATGAGGAGAAGTTGTTATTTCACATCCCACGCTTCAATGTCTTTCAGTTGAGAATGAAGAGGAGGCTGAGCGGATTCTGTATTCCTATGGCTATGGTGCTAATGTTCCCACGACAGCCAAAAGACGACTGAAGCAAAGGTAAAATCAATGTGTGTTTATCTTATCTACTTCAGCTGAAAGTAATTATACTGAGCCTCTTGATAATGTGCTGAGCTGAATGGCAAAGTAAAGTTACCGTATTCTTAGTATACATAAATATTAAATTGCTCACAAAATGAAATACAGTATAATCATGCATTTCATATATATTTAAGTGAGTTTAATGGTTGACAGAAGTGTACATTAAAATTTTCATACAATTAGAGTCAGTGATAAGGATGCCATTTCTAGTTTCACATTAATTTTAGATAAGTACAGATGCTTGGTAGCAATAAATTTCATGTTAGAACTGATTAATTATGCTTCCCTTTTTTCTGTATCTCTTGTTCTTTATTCACCAGCCTACATTCCTTGAGAGAAAGAGAGTGATAAGGAGATACATGTGTGTCTATATATACATAAGTATATATATATATATATATATATATAATTTAAATATTATATATAATATTAAATAAAATTATAAAAGGCTCTGTAAAGACCAAGAAGATTTTTGGAATATCTACTAGTTATCTGGCATATACTATTAAAGAGTACACTAATAGAGCCTAGCATGGTGGCATTCAGCCTCCCAGTACTTGGGAGGATGAGACAGGAGGATTGCAGGTTCAAAGCCAGCCTTAGCAACTTAGGAAGCTCTCAACACTTTAGTGAGACCTTCTTTCCAAATAAAAAGGGCTGGTTGTGTGTGTAGCTCAGAGGTAGAATGCCTCCAGGTTCAAGCTCAAAAAAAAAAAAAAACAAAAAAAAAAACAAAAAAAAAAACCTAGGCCTGGCATGGTGGCGCACGTAATCCCAGCATTTGGGAGGCAGAGACCAGAGGATCTGGGTTTGCGGACAGCCTCATCTACTTAGGCCCTTCGCAACTCAATGAGACCCTGTTTAAAAATATTAAAAGACTGAAAAAGTAGTGCTGGGGGTGTAGCTCAGAGGTAGAATGACCCTGGGTTCCATCCGTGGTACTACCAAAAAAACTAACAGAAAATGGCACTTATATGCATCAGTTGTCTAGTTGATCTGATTTTTATTCTTTTTTCCTTAATCCTGTTTTGCAAAAACATCTCCATCTCAGTGCTTTGTTTGCAACCACACCAAATCTGAATGTTTCTGCCAGTCTTCCAAGCCCCTCCACAATGTGGCCCCACCGCACTATTCTTATTCACCTTTCTACCCAGAATGAAGTAGGTGTGTCTCTGCCTATAAACACTTCTTGCCTCTAGAGCACAGGAAAGCAGCGCACTTTCTCACGGGCTGTCACTTCCCTGTCATTCTCCATCTGGATGCAAAGCCCTTGGAGGGCAGCAGCTGCGTCCACTTTGTCCTGTGTCAGCCTCGCTCACGGCAGGCTGCCTGGTGGACTTGTTTCTTCATCTGGGGTTTTGTGGATTCAAAGCCTCTTCTGTGTCTGCTATTTTTTATATAGACATTCCAAAATGAGTAAAAACCAATCCATCTTACGTTGATGCTTTGTAGGAACTTTGAAGTAACAGCCCAGAAAACAAAATGTCTTTCCGGCTACTAAAGTGATATAAGATATAGAATACGTTATAGGAAGTAACAAAAGAATGCTTAGAACTTATGCCTCTTATTGGTTATACTAATTACCTGCCAAATTTAGATCAAAGATAGATGAATGGAAAACACTGATTTATAGCTAAAATGGTTAATTCTGGTGAAATTAAGGTCTATCTAAATCATGTACTAGCTTTTTTTTTTTTTTTTTTTTTTTTTTGAGGTACTAGAGATTGAACCCAAGGGCATTCTACCTCCAATCTATAACACCCCTCCTCCCAGCCCTATCTTTTATTCTTTATTTTGAAACAGGGTCTCACTAAGTTGCAAAAAGACCTCACTAAGTAGATGAGGCCGGCCACAAACCTGCAATTTTCCTGTCTTGGCCTCCCAAGTACTGGGATTGCAAGCGTGCAGCACCATGCCCAACTAGCTGTTTCTAAATATTTGAGAAATTTTTTTGTAGTCTTATCCCTTCCTGATTTTTCAAAAAGCTATTATGAGTAAACTATGATTTTTTTTTTGGGGGGGGGGGTCGGGTCTGGGGATGGAACCCAGAGGCATTTGACCCCCGAGCTACACTCCTGCCCAATTTTTTATTCTTTATTTTGAAACAGGGTCTCACTGAGTTGTGAAGGGCCTCACTAAGGAGCTGAGGCTGTCCGCGAACCGCGATCCTCCTGTCTCAACCTCCCAAATGCTGGGATTACAAGCGTGCGCCACCAAGCCCGGCTTATTTTTAAATTTTAAATGTTTTTTTTTTCTTATCTGTGTGTGTGTGTATTACGGTGGAGGATACTGGTAATTAACCCAGGGGAGTTCTACCACAGAGCTAAACTCCCAGCCCGTGTGTGTGTGTGTGTGTGTGTTACTGAGGACTAAACTCAGGGCATTCTACCTCTGAGCTAGACCGTAGTCCTATTTCTTTTATTTTTTTTTTTTATTTTTTTTTACTGTTTATTCTGAAGCAGTCTTACTAAGTTATGGAGAGCCTTGCTAAGTTTCTGAGACTAGCTGCAAACCTGTGATCTTCTGGTCTCAGCCTCCCAAATACAGGATTACACGTATGCACTATCTCCATTTTATTTTTTTTTTATTTACTTACTTATTTATTTTTGGTACTGGGGATTGAACCCAGAAACATTCTACCTCCAAGCTACACCCCCAGCCGTCTTTAATTTTTACTTTGAAACAGGGTCTTGCTAGATTGAAGAGAGGCGCACTACTTGTTGAGGCTGTTCTCAAGCCCGCAAGCCTCCTGTCTCAGCCTCCCAAGTTCTAGGATTACAGTTTTTAAATATTTCCAGTGTTGCCTAGGGAAGAATAGAAGCAAAGTTTCATGGATGAGAGACTTCTTTATCAGCATAAAATCATAGGTAAACTACTGAAAATTAAAGCTTCATGGAAAAACTCCATTCTCTTCTCTAGTTTAACATTTGAATCCTTCAAACAAATCTTCGTTGTGAAAAAAAATTTGTTGTTGTAAACTTTCTTTAGCCCAAATACTGAGTTCCTCTGAAATTGGAAATGACTATTGCTATTACACCTTACTATTTTTTAAAGTGTTTCCATAAACAAAAGTTGAGTATTTTCATATTTAAAGATCTCAAGAACCACAACTGAATCATATCCCAAATAATCTTAACTGTCCAAATATTTCTAAAGATTCTATCACTGAGCTATCTGTGTGCCTTGAACAAGTGCCTAATGGGTGTGCTATTAATACCTCTTGCCAGCTGGTGCCAGGCATTCTTCTCATGGTGAGCCAGAGGGTTATTTTGAGGAAGTGCTTCTCAGGTCATCTAAACTGAGGGAAGGGAAAGTAAGTCAAGATAGCAATGAGAACTTTTACACATTCCTACACCCATTCATTCACCAACTTTTATTGAGTTCCTACTGTATGCACAAAATTGACCAGTGGCACAGAAGAGTCTGGCTTAGGGTCTGATACATTTCTGAAGTTTGCAAGTCCATATTTGATTTCTCTTTCTTTCTTTCTTTCTTTCTTTCTTTCTTTCTTTCTTTCTTTCTTTCTTTCTTTCTTTCGGTACTGGGGATTGAACCCAAGGGTATTCTACCTCCAAGCTACACCCCCAGCCCTTTATTTTGAAACAGGGTCTCACTAAGTAGCAGAGGGCCTCACTAAGTAGCTGAGAACCTGCGATCCTCCTGTCTCAGCCTCTCAAGTACAAGAATTACAAGCATGTGCCACCACGCCCAGCCTGTATTTGATTTCTCAAGGGATAGTTGCAAAGAAGGCAATGGTTTTGTGCTTTAAGTTTACCTAAGACAAAAGCAGAAGCCTTTGAGAGAATCTATACTGGGTCCTTGGTGTTTGAAATTAAAGCAATGGAGACTTAAGGTTAATTACAGAATGACACAGTCAGAACAGTAAATGAAGCATTTGCATAATAAAGTTCTCAGTATACAACAGTCTATACCAAAATATATTAAAATTTCAAGGAACTTCATTCCCAACTACTATACCATATATTCTCCTTATACTGAATTTTATTTTTTTATATTTATTTATTTATTTATTTATTTATTTATTTATTTATTTATTTTTGGTGGTGCTGGGGTTCCTGGAAGCCCTTCTACCTCCGGGCTACACTCCCAGACCTATTTTATATTTTTGAAACAGGGTCTCTTACGCCAGCGCGGCTAGCTTCGAACCTGCGCGATCCTCCTGTCTCCGCCTCCCAAGCGCGGGGATTACAAGCGTGCGCCACCACGCCCAGCCCTGAATTTTATTTAAAATCTCATATGCACCCAAATGTTACGGTACAGACCTATAATTCCAGTACTTGGGATGCTGAGAAAGGAGAATCTCAGGTTCAAGGCCGGTGTATGGTAACTTAGCAAGACCCTGTTGCAAAATAAAATAAAGTAAGTAAGACTAGGAGTAGAGCTTAGAGGTAGAAACCCTGTGGGTTCAATTCTGAGTAATACACACACACATACACACACACACACACACACACACACACACACACACACACACACTTATCCATTAGCCTGAATTCATTATTTTAGAGTAACACAGAATTCGGTATTTTAGAGTGTATCTCTCTGGTAAACCTAGAAAGATTTTTATATGAGCTTTTTACATGTTTTTTTTTTTTTTAATAAAGTTAGGAAAATTACTGGTAATTCCACACTCCAAAATAAACATTGAAAATGTTATACATTTTTTTTTTTTTTTGGCACTACTGGGGATTGAGCCCAGGAGCATTCTACCTTTGAGCTATGCCCCCAGCCTTATTTTATATTAATTATTTTAAACAAGGTCTCACTAAGTTGCAGAGAGCCTCACTAAGGAGCTGAGGCTGGCCATGAACCTGTAATCCTTTTGTCTCAGCTTCTCAAGTACTGGGATTACAACCATGTGCCACCAGGTGTGGCAAATTTTATTACATATTTAAGATATTGTGTAGTATTGTAGTTTTGGGGGGTTGTTTTGTTTTTGTTTTGTTTGGGGTTTTTTTTTTTCCAATACTAGGTACTGAGCCCAAAGGCACTCTACCGCTGAGAAACATCCCCAACCCTTTTAATTTTTTATTTTGAGATAGTCTTGCTAAGTCACCCAGGCTGGTCTCAACTTTGTAATTCTCCTGCCTTAGCCTCCTGAATAAATGAAAGTACAGGCATGCACCTAGCCAATCTTTTCTCTTAGCATTTCATCCTGAACATTTTCTCATCAATGATAGTACTCAGAAAAGATCATTGTTAGCCGGGCGTGGTGGCGCACGCTTGTAATCCCCGCGCTTGGGAGGCTGAGACAGGAGGATCACACGGGTTCCAAGCCAGCCTCAGCTACTTAGTGAGGCTCTCAGCAACTTAGTGAGACCCTGTTTCCAAATAAAATATAAAAAATAGGTCTGGGAGCATAGCCCGGGGGTAGAAAGCCTCTGGGTTCCACCCTAGTACCACCAAAAAAAAAAAAAAGATCATTGCTAATGGTTAGCCAAAACTTTAACTTTTACGACTTCTTTTATTTTTAATGCTATATTAGTTAATAAATTGGCTAACCAAGAAAAAAATCTCATTAGTTGCCTATATTTACCCAAGGTGTATTATGAAATTAAAATGAAAAAGTAGATGTGAAGTTTATTATATAATCCCTGACATAGAATAGATGATCAGTAAATGCTAAATAGTTACATCAAGTGATATGTTCTTAAATTGATTGTAGTTAACTTTAGAGGAAAAGTTATGGTTCCAAAACCTTTCACTAGGCACAATTTGAATATTCTTGTAAAACAATTTTTAAAAAAAAATTAATAATGCTCTTAAGATACATAAAATATGGGGTAAACCCAGTTTTGAGATTCACTTTCTTTGATATCAATTTTCAAGATATAATACTAGAGTCGGTTTCCTATAAAATAGTTGCATAACTAGTTTATCTAATTTGAAAAATAACTCCCACACTGGTAACATACTCCAGTCACAACGATTCAGGAGACTGTGGCAAGAGAATTGAAAGCTTGGGGCCTGGCTGGACAATTAAGGGAAACCGTCTCTCAAAATAAAAAGGGTTAGGCATATAGTTCACCTATCTAGCACCCACAGGTTCAAATCCTAGTACCAATATAAGAAAAGAACTTCCCAAAATTTCTTGCACATTATAATTATAAAATAAGATAACTCACGTTTTGAAGTTTCATAAATAATAGATAACTGTTGAGAGGCTGAGATAGGAGAATCACACGTTTGAGGCCAGTGTTTACTGCACATTCTGGGTTTGTCTGGTTGGTTGTTGATTTGGGAGGGGGGAATGGAACCCAAGGGCATTCTACCTCTGAACTACCACCCCCAGCCCAGTTTTATTATTTTTATTTCAAAACAGGGTTTCTCTAGTTTGATGAGAGTCTCACTACTTGCGGAAACTGTCCTTGAACCTGCAGTTCTCCTGTTTCAGTCCCCCAAGTTCTGGGATAACAGACGTGGGCCACCATCCCCAGCATAAGATTCTGATTCAAAATAAAATAGGGTTGGAGAGCCGGGCATGGTGGCGCACGCTTGTAATCCCCGCGCTTGGGAGGCAGAGACAGGAGGATCGCGCAGGTTCAAAGCCAGCCGCGCGCGCTGGCTTAGGAGACCCTGTTTCCAAATAAAAATTTAAAAATAGGTCTGGGAGTGTAGCCCGGAGGTAGAAGGGCTTCCAGGAACCCCACTACCACCAAAAATAAATTAATTAATTAAATAAAATTAAAAAATAGGGTTGGCGATGTAGCTCAGAAGTAGAATTTCTCTGGATTCACTTCCCAGAATGGGGAAAGAAAAAAAAAACTCTCTTTATGGGACACAATTGCAGAAAGTTAGAAGGGCTTATACAGTGAGAATACATTAAAATAAAACAGGCTCTTCTCGACTTGACTAAACTTGAAAATCTGAAGTCATGTTTTTGCTTCAGTAGTGACTGTTTTGAAAATAGCAAACAAGATTTTCTGGTTACGCGTTTTGGTTGTGCTGCCGCGAATGGGTGTCACCCAGGCATGAACATGGACTCAGTGTGTGCCTCTCTATTTGTTCTGGCTGATCTAAATGTTTGGAGACATGTCTGAAAGTTTTTAAACCTTTCAGATTGTAATTTACTGCTTACTCTAGACCTTTCGTTTTTGTTTCTATCTAGTTTCATATCGAGATTTAAGTTGACACTTTCACAAGTGCACATTCACAACAGAGGAAAGAATCAAGCAAGGAAAACTGGCAATTTTTTTTTTTTTTTCACAGTGCTGGAGATGTAACCCAGAGACATTCTACTCCGAGCTACAATCCCAGCCTTATTTTTTATTCTTTATTTGAAACAGGGTCTCACTGGCTTGCAAAGGGCCTCACTAAGTAGCTGAGACTGTCCTCAAGCCACCATCCTCCTGTCTCAGCCTCCCAAATGCTGGGATTACAAGCGTGCGCCACCACGCCCCGCAGAAACTGGCACATTTTTATTCATACTGGAAATTTGTTTTTTCTTCTCCTTGATGCTCCTGTATATGAGTTCTCACCTTTGTACCAGAGGAAGTCATACTTATTTCATTTGAATTGGTTTTAGGAATTGTCCTTTAAAAAGGACTGTTCCAGTTGTGATCAATTTGAAAGTATAAACCTACAGAAGAAAATCTTATGCCAGAAAATATGAGACCACTATGTAGTCCTTGGTCATTTCTAATTGAACTGGTAGCAGAAAGACCAACATGAAACTTTCTGAAACTACTGGCACATGTGCCCCCCCTTTTTTAATGCTAGCATTGAACCCAGAGGCATTCTACCTCCACACTGCACCCCCAGAACATTTTATTTATTTGTTTGTTTGTTTGTTTGTTTATTTATTTATTTTTGAAACAAGGTCTCATTAAGTTTCTGAGAGCCTTGCAAAAAGTTGCTGAGGCTAGCTTCAAACCTGCAATCCTCATGTCTCAGCTCCCCAAGTACTGGGATTACAGGCATGTGCCACCATACCTAGCACATGTGCCCATTTTAAAAAACCTCTTCATGCCATGGTAATAGAGACAAAACTATGGTCTACTTACACTGAAAAAGATCAGACCCAATGCAATGGTGCACACCTATAATCCCAGCTACCCAGGAGACTGAGGCTGAAACCTGGCCAAATGGCAACACCCTGTCTCAAAAAACAAAATAGTAAATGAATAAATACAGTAATTTTAGTGTAGCCAGTTACTTATTTCAAACCAGGTAACTAATTAGCATGCCTCACACATAGTTGTTTGAAGTTTTGGTAATTGTAAGAGAACAGTATTGAATCCAGGACTGAAAACAGCGTCATCCAACTGAAACAGAGTGTCAACAGAGTGCCATTACCTTTGACATCTCAGATATACATAATGCTCCTCCATCTCCTCATTGGCTGGGCTGATACTATTATAAAACTGTGCATGGTAACGGGAAGTACTGACTGCCATTGGTAGCTCTGCAAGAAATAACCTTTATCTGAAAGTCAGGAATGGCTGAGAATGCTAGGAGAAAACACTTAGGGAAATAATTTTACCAGTAAGAGATGAAATTTTGCCGGGCATGGTGGCACATGCTTATAACACCAGCATTCAGGAGGCAGAAACCGAGGATCACGGTTTGCGGACAGCCTCAGCTACTTAGTGAGGCCCTTCGCAACTCAGTGAGACCCTGTTTCAAAAATAAGAAAGACTAAAAAAATAGGGCTGGGGATGTAGCTCAGAGGTAGAATGCCCCTGGATTCCATCCAGAGTACTACAAAAAAAAAGAAAGAAAGAGAGAGAGAGATGAAATTTTGGTTCAGTATTTAGACACGACACCATACACACTTGTGGTTTTAATTTCTAGTTGATATCCAACTTAATCTTGGTATAACTACAAATCATACAGCAATTAAAATTACAAAGAAGTATTATGTGTTGTACCCACTATAGTGTACCAATAGAGATCTTATAAAAGTATTGTTTTCTTGTGAATTTCAGTGCATCTATACCAAAAAATAACCTTTAGCAAGAGTCAACTTCCCTGACTCTATTTGTAGATACTCTATATAGAACTTGAATGGGGCTTGTTTTCATTATATGCGCACTGTGTTGAGACATCAACTCAGCTGTAGTTAAGCAATTCTTTCTTTGTCTCACTTTGAACTTCAACTAACTAAACATCCCTTTCGACTGCTAATATCCCAGATCTAAAAAGATCTACCCATCACACCAAATCACTGCCCTGAGCAGTATGCCACACTTATACATTTAAGAGGTCAAAATATTCAAGAGGTGAATTGGTGTCTGTGACACTCAACTTTTCCCTGAGACCTTGGTGAACATTTTTATTGCTAACTTGATGTTTAAAGGCCAAGCATTAGTTGTACTTTAGCAATGAGGTTCTGCAACTTTAAAATATGGTTTTTCTTTATTTATTTATTTATTTTTGGTGGTACTGGGGCTCCTGAAAGCCCTTCTATTTCCGGGCTACATTCCCAGACCTATTTTTTTTTAATTTTGGAAACAGGGTCTCTTAAGCCAGCGTGCCTGGCTTCGAACCTGCGCGATCCTTCTGTCTCCGCCTCCCAAGCGCAGGGATTACAAGGGTGCGCCACCACGCCCAGCTCAAATATGGTTTTTCTTTTTTTTTTTTTTTTTTGGTGGTACTGGGGTTCCTGGAAGCCCTTCTACCTCCGGGATACACTCCCAGACCTATTTTTTATACTTTTTTATTTGGAAACAGGGTCTCATAAGCCAGCGCGCGCGGCTGGCTTCGAACCTGCGCGATCCTCCTGTCTCCGCCTCCCAAGTGCGGGGATTACAAGCGTGCGCCACCACGCCCGGCCCAAATATGGTTTTTCTAAGATTGTATTCATTGGGACAAAATTCACTATCGCAAAATCCATCAAGAAGTGTGTATTGTGCATATTGTTTTCAACTCTCTTGTTAGAAGGAATAAGACCCCTGTTGTTAAACGAGTTTTGTTAAGGGAGAAAAGATTGGCACACATGAAAGAATATTTAAAAATACCCCCCAATTTTTAAGTTGGCTGTATCGTGTGCTAGACTACGTCAGTCAGAGGAATAGAGATGAATGAGGGCTATGGTGGTCAAAAACAGAAAATACAGAATTTGGTGGGAGGTTGTAATGAACACAGAAGCTGTGGAAGAACCGATATTGAGACTGGAAGACCAACAGAGCAGCGTGGAAGAAGCATTCAAAACAGAGCCAAGGGCATTATGGAAAATATGATAGCCTTGATTTTCTTTTTCTGTGTGTGTGTGTGTGTATGTGTGCATGTATTGTGTGAGTTACTAGAGACTGAACCCAGGGCCATGCTCTCTCTGAGCTACACCCCTAGTCCTATTTTATTTTATTTTATTTTTTTATTTTTATTTTTTGGTGGTACTGGGGTTCCTGGAA
Source organism: Muscardinus avellanarius (assembly GCF_963383645.1). Lineage (NCBI taxonomy): Eukaryota > Metazoa > Chordata > Mammalia > Rodentia > Gliridae > Muscardinus > Muscardinus avellanarius. The sequence goes on from NC_137787.1 coordinate 167,149,864, forward strand.
GCCCTTCTACCTCCGGGCTATACTCCCAGACCCATTTTATATTTTATTTGGAAACAGGGTCTCACTTAAGTTGTTGAGAGCCTCACTAAGTAGCTGAGGCTGGCTTTGAACCTACGCGATCCTCCTGTCTCTGCCTCCCAAGCGCAGGGATTACAAGCGTGCGCCACCATGCCCAGCTAGCTTGACATTTTTAAATACTTTAGATGTAGAGTAGAATTAACCATGTCGGTAAAATTTAAAGTGAATAGGAAAAGGACATAGATACCCATTCATTAAGTAAGAAATGCAGGCTACTGACCAGCATGAAAAGGTTTTTAACCTCACACATAAATAAATTTAATTTAGCCTGGCGTGGTGGCACATGCGTGTAATCCCAGCATTCGGGAGGCTGAGACCAGAGCTTCGCGGACAGCCTTGGCTACTTAGGCCCTCTGCAACTCCGTGAGACCCGATTTCAAAATAAAGAATAAAAAATAGGGTAGGGGGTGTAGCTCGGAAGTCGAATGCCTCTGAGTTTCATCCCCAGACCTGCAAAAAAAAAAAAAAAGAAAGAAAGAAATTTAATTTAAAACAGGAAGCTTCTGTTTCTCTGTAAGATTAGCAAAACTTTTTTTTTTTCAGTACTGGGGATGGAACCCAGGGACATTCCACCTCTGAGCTACATCCCCAGCCCTATTTTTTATATTTCGAAACAGGGTCTCTTTGAGTTGTAGAGGGCCTCACAAAGTAGCTGAGGCTGTCCGAGAACCGCGAACCTCCTGCCTCAGCCTCCCAAATACTGGGATTACAAGCGTGCACCACCACGCCTAGCAGGTTAGCAAAACTTTTAGTGATCCACTGTTGGCTGGAATATGAAGAAACTGGTGGTTTTATATGAAGTTAATTAACTCAGTGATTACTAAATATCTCCTTTATGTCAGGTAATTTGAAGGCACTTAGAATATATTAAAGGACAAACTAAATAAAAAGTCCTGTCCTTAGAGAACCTTCTAGTTGTTAAGAACCTAAGTTTGTATAAAGAATGTCTGAAAATTTACAATGCACAAGTGTTTTGACCCAGTAATTTTCTTACTAAGGAAATCACAATATAAGGAGTACAAAGCTGTATTTATATATTATTTAAAACTTTTTATAGAAAAGACATGCCTTAGTTGTATTATGAGTCATTGTTAAGAGTTCTTTATATGTTCTGGATTCAAGCCCTTTATCAAATATGTGATGAGAAATTTTTTCCTTCATCCCATGAATTGTCTTTTTAGTCTCAGTGATGTCTATTAAAGCACTAGCATTTTTAAATTTTGTTGCAGTCTTATCTCATTTTTCTTTTGTTGTTTCTGTTTGGGGCCATAACTCTGCCAAAGTTAAATTCATGTAGATTTTATTCATGTTTTCTTCTAATAATTTAGTTTTGGCTCTTATATTTAGACTTCTGATCCAACATTTATATCATATGAGATAAGGGCTTTGTCCTATTTTTAATGTGCCAACTAGAAAATTTTGTTATATATGTGACTTACATTATATTTCTTTTGGACAAAACTGACCTAGACCAGTGGTCGCCAAACATTTTAGTATGAATCTGTACTGGGAAAAACATGAACATGTACTTAACCAATATGTATATTTTCATATTTATTCATAGATTATATGCATATAGTAGCGCAAGAATAATATGTAAATAATTATATAAAACCTAAGCACACGCTTGTAATCTCAGTACTTCAGAGGCTAAGACAGGAGGATCACGGGTTCATGGACAGCCTCAGCTACTTAGTGAGCCCCTCCTCAACTCAATGAGACCCTGTCTGAAAATAAAGAGTTAAAAATAGGGCTAGGGGTATAGCTCAAAGGTAGAATGCCCCTGGGTTCAATTCCCAGTACTGCAGAAAGAAAGGAAGGAAGGAAGGAAGGAAGGAAGGAAGGAAGGAAGGAAGGAAGGAAGGAAGGAAGGGAGGGAGGGAGAGAATGAAAAGTTACAGATAGAAGACATTAAAATAAATGTAAATAAAAGTTCCCATACTTCCACAGGTTATTTTGCAACTATTTTGGTACTGATGCTATAGGTTAAGACTATAACCTTAGCTCTAGTGGTATTTCAGCAAGACAACCTCCTCCCTACTAATAGGATATACTTTCTCCAGCATGGATCTGATCCGGTCATGGCATGATTAGCCAACTTCAGCACAAGATCCAGACTCAGCCTGTCGTATACAAGGCTTTGATCAGATATCTGACCCTGGAGTTCTCCAGCTTCAGCCTTCACCCAGGCACTGCAGAAAGCCATGCAGTATTATTAGCAGATCAGCTTTTCTTTGCTTTTTCCCTCTACCCAGAATGCTATTTGCTGGCTCGTTGCAAGATGATTCGGTATGAGTGTTCATTCCTCAGTGTGCCCTTTCTTATTTCTTAGCATTTAGCACACATGTGCACACGCACACACAGACACACACACACACACACACACACACGCACACACACAATATATATATATACATATACATATATACACATATACTATATATACATATATACATATATATACATATAGTATATGTATTTTTTTCTTTTTCTTTGTCTATCTTCCTTACCAGAGCATTAGATCCTCCAGGAAGGAAGAAATTGAATATGTCCAATGCCTATAAACAGTATAGATTTTTTGTTGTATGTGTGGTATGGGGATGGAACCCAGGAATATTCTACCCCCAAGCTAAACCTCCAGCCCTATTTTATTTTTATTTGGAAAGAGTTTTGCGAGATTGATGAGAATCTCATTGCTTGCTGAGGTTGTCCTCGAGTCTGTGATCCTCCTGTGAAAGCCTTCCAAATTCTGGAAATACAAACATGCACCACCACACCAAGATTATAATCTAGATTTTTAATTAATGTTTGTTAAAATAAAATGTTCATAGATGAGCATGGTGTCACACACCTGTAATCCCAGGACTTGGGAGACTGACACAGGAGGATGGTAAGTTCAAGGCCCAGCCTCAGCAACTTGGGGAGGGCCTTAGCAAATTAGTGAGACCCTTTTTCTTTCTTTCTTTCTTTCTTTTTTTTTTTTGGTGATACTGGGGTTCCTGGAAGCCCTTCTACCTCCGGGCTACACTCCCAGACCTATTTTTACATTTTTATTTGGAAACAGGGTCTCCTAAGCCAGCGCGCGCACCTGGCTTCGAACCTGCGCGATCCTCCTGTCTCTGCCTCCCAAGCGCGGGGATTACAAGCGAGCGCCACCACGCCCGGCGTGAGACCCTTTTTCAAAATAAAACATAAAAAAAAAAAGCTGGGGATGTAGTTCAGAGGAAGAACACCTCTGGGTTCAATTTCCAGTACAAAAAAAATATATTCACCAATGACTTTTTTTTCTTTTTTTTTATACCACACCTGGCTTATATTTCTTATTTTTTCTGTGTCCTTTTTTTCTGTTAGGTATAGTAATTCGTTTATTTATTTATTTATTTATTTATTTATTTATTTTCCCCACTCCACTCCCTCCTTCCCATGCTTGGCTTAGTGGTTGACCTCAATATGTTTAAGTACATTGTGTGCTTCAGAGAGTTTCCTTCTTCCCCCCTCACATCCCCTCTGTTAGGTTGCCTTATTTGCTCCTCTATAGGATCTTCTTTTTCATCTAGAGTTCCTCCTATGACCCATTTCTCCTTAGCTTTCACATATTAGAGAAAGCATCCGATTTCTTATTTTTTGTGACTGACTAATCTCACTTAGCATAATGTCCTCCAGTTCCATCCATTTCCCTGTAAATGACGTAATTGTATTTTTTTTTATGACCGAGTAAATTTCTATTGTGTACATATCCCACCGTTTTGTAATCCATTCATCTGTTGATGGACATCTTGACTGATTCCATAGTTTGTCTATGGTGAATTGTGCAGCTATGAACATAGATACACATGCATTAGTTTGGTAGTTTGGTTTCTTTTCTTTTGGGTAGATACCTAGAAGTGGTATTGCTGGATCAAATGGTAGATTTGTTCCCATTCTTCTGATGATTCTCCATACTGTTTTCCAAAGTGGTTGCACTAATTTGCAACCCCACCAGCAATGTATTAGAGTTCCTTCTCCACATCCTCGCCAGCATTTGTTGTTGTTTGTGTTTTGAATGGTTGCCATTCTATTTGGGGTAAGGTGAAATCTCAGGGTAGTTTTGATTTGCATCTCTCTGATTGCCAACAATGTTGAGCATTTTTTCTTGCATTTATTGGCCATTTGAATTTCTTCTTTTGTGAAGTGTGTATTTAGTTCACTTGCCCATTTTTTATTGAATTATTTGTTCTTGTAGTGTTGAGTTTCTTGAGTTCTCTGTATATTCTAGATATTAGTCCTCTATCAGAGAAGTAGGTGGCAAAAATCTTCTCTCATTCTGTTAGCTCTCGGTTGAGGTTCTTGACAGTTTCCTTTGCTGAACAGAAGCTCTTCAATTTCATGCAATCCCATGTATTGATCCACCTTTTAGTTTGTTGTGCCTTTAGGGTCTTGTTGAGAAAGTTTTCACCTGTGCCTATGTGTTGCAGTATTGGACCTATGCCCTCTTCAAGGAGCCTCAAGGTCTCTGGTCTAATTTCCAACTCTTTGATCCATCTAGAATTGTTCTTAACATTTAACTATGATTTATTTATATTTCTTTCCTTTTGGGGGCGGAACTTGAGGTTGAACCCAGGAGCCTTCTACCTCCGGGCTACACTCCCAGACCTATTTTATATTTTATTTGGAAGCATGGTCTCTTAAACCAGCTGAGGCTGGCTTCGAACCTGCACGATCCTCCTGTGTCAGCCTCCCAAGCGCAGGGATTACAAGCGTCCGCCACCACGCCCGGCTTTTAATTATAATTTTTTAGTGAAATTTTTTTCTAATTTTTTAATTTTGTTCTTTGTCTTATTTGGGGGAGGACATAACTATATTAATGAGCTAAAGGGGTCTTTAGAGTAATGTGGGAATCTTAATAACATTTCTGACACATATATAAGGAAATGTATTCTATTATCCTTACAAATGACTTTGAAGTGAATTTTTAAAACATATTTCACTTATATTTGAAACCAATGTTACCATAGTGTCTTCCATGTTATAACCATTATGCATCACAAATGACATTAATGTTCACAATAGTAGTATGCACAGACTTCCTGTCAGTATCAGTTCCTAGAATTTTTTTCTGAAATGAAATTGTCTATAAACTATTCATCAGAGCACTTCGGTGCACATTTATGTGCAATGTCAAGACATTACAATATACCTTTTTTCTACTTTGAGTTGATTTTCCTCACTTAGAATCCCTTAACCAGCTGAGCGTGGTGGCACATACTTGTAATCCCAGTTCTTGGGAGGCTGAGACAGGAGGATCCTGCAGGTTTAAAGCCAGCCTCATCAGCTTAGTGAGGCTCTCAGTAACTTAGTGAGACCCCGTATCTAAATAAAATATAAAATTGGTCTGGAGGTGTGGCTTGAAAGTAGAAGTCCCTTGGGTTCCATTCCCCAGTACCACAAAAAAAAAAAAAAGGATCCCTTAACCAAAGTCAGGGAAATTTTTAATGGAAGGTAGTCCAGGTGTTGAGGCTTAAACACTAGCATATAAAGAATTTCTTTAATCAGTATTTCATGTCACATGACATTTTTCATTAGTAAACAGAATCACCATATCTGCATAATAGCAGTAATTGCTAAACAAGACAAAAAGCATACAAGCCAAATGAGCAATTTAAGATTACTCAATTTACACCAGGTGTGGTGGCGCACGCTTGTAATCCCCGCATTTAGGAGGTAAAGACAGGAGGATCGTGCAGATTCGAAGCCAGCCGTGCTGGTTTAAGAGTCCCTGTTTCCAAATAAACTATAAAATAGGTCTGGGAGTGTAGCCCGGAGGTAGAAGGATTCCATCTCCAGTACCACAAAAAAAAAGAAAGAAAGAAAGAAAAGATTACTAAATTTAATGTCTTCAAACTGTTATCATCTTCAAAATATTAGTAATTGGTGACCTTTTCATCTTATTTCTTGCATCTTTTTGTAGAAAACACAAATTTTTATTCGTATAATAATTCCATCTCACCCATAACTTCTTTTCTGTATAATACATTTGATTGTGTTCATTGCTCTGTACTGAATATTACACAGACATGCGCTATGCTATCAACATATATTTGTTGAGAAATTGTTATGTAGAAAAGATGCTAATGCTAAGTTATGAAAGACCAAAATAAGAAAAAAAATTACATTTAACATATATGTGAAGTATACAAAAAAGAGAAAATGAAAATGTGAATTATGATAGCTCTAAAATTTATAAATTAACCTAATAAAAACATTACTAGTGATATAAAATACTGATGCTTACAAACATGTACTACAGTCAACAGATTTAAAATAGAAACCTAACACAATATTAGTGTTATTTATTTTGCAGAGATCTTGTTACTTTAGTCAAATTAGAACTTAATACATTTACACTGAGAAATTAAAAACATAATACCCATAAACCATGAATTTCCCTAATAACATGTTTAGTGACTCCCTAAGGCTGGTCTGGGAAGCAGGCAGGAGGTATTTAATAGGAAGGATGGCGAATCCTTTCAGTGGGTACAAAGTCTCTGGGGGTAATGAAAATGTTTTCAAATTAGGTTAAAGAGATTGTCACATAACTCTATACTAAAAACGATTGAATTGTATACTTTCAGTATATAGACTTTATTATATATTAGTTCATAACAATAAAATTATACATCAATAAAGCTGTTTTTTTTTTTTTTTTAATGGTTGTCAGAAAATGGGAAACATGCCTTTTCCATTTCTAACTTTCTTGTTTTCACGGGTCTGGGGATGGAACCCAGGGGCATTCTACCACCGAGCTACACTCCCAGCCCTATTTTTTATTCTTTATTTTGAAACAGGATCTCATTGTTTGCAAAGGGTCTCACTAAGTATGAGGTTCTCCTTGAACCACGATCCTCCTGTCTCAGCCTTCCAAATGCTGGGATTACAAATGTGTGCCACCACACCTGGCTTTCATCTGGTTTTTAAGGCAAGATGTTGTATCATTTGAAAGGATAGAATCTTACTAAACAAGTGATTCAATTCACTATATAAACTTTGATTATAACTCATCTTTTACATTAGAAATAACAAGTTCTAAGAAATAGAACTGCAGAGTGATTATATGCACAGTATTCTCAGAGTTTTGTCTGCCTTTCTTTGATGTTAGGAAATGTGGAAAATACAGTAGAATTGTTTCTGTCTTACATTTTAATTTAAAGAAAAAATATCTTCTTGTCATTATAAAATATTCTGACGCCGGGCATGGTGGCGCACACTTGTAATCACCACGCTTGAGAGGCAGAGACAGGAGGATCACGTAGGTTCGAAGCCAGCCGCGCTGGCTTAGGAGACCCTATTTCCAAATAGAAATATATAAAAATAGGTCTGGGAGTGTAGCCCGGAGGTAGAAGGGCTTCCAGGAACCCCAGTACCACCAAAAAAACCAAAAAAAACAAATTCTGTCTTAGATTCCATGTATTCCACAATTCATATATTAAGTTAAGACATTAATGTAGAACATAAAGATGTGATATATATATGGAAATTTTAAGTTATTGGAAAGACAGAGGGGTCTTTGGGAACAACATGTCTTCTCAACATTATTAGCAATTCTTTGAAGAATTATGCATGTTTTTTCCAGAAATTAGAAGGAAAGATTTAAATAGGTAAAGCATTGTTTTCTTAAGATTGTTTCTTAAAGTTGGAATTAGCCGGGCATGGTGGCGCACGCTTGTAATCCCCGAGCTTGGGAGGCGGAGACAGGAGGATCGCGCAGGTTCGAAGCCAGCCGCGCGCGCTGGCTTAGGAGACCCTGTTTCCAAATAAAAATGTAAAAATAGGTCTGGGAGTGTAGCCCGGAGGTAGAAGGGCTTCCAGGAACGCCAGTACCACACACACACACACACACACAAAGTTGGAATTAGGAAACATTTCACAGTTAGTGTGATTTTAAGTACTAAAGGTCAGTATTATAGGCTGTGTAAGAGCGGATCTTCAGAGGGATGATTTGCCATTACTGTTGACAGTTTTCAAGCTTTCTCCATTTTTTCCATCTCCACTTTCAGTAGAAAACCTTCCTTTGTGCTTTGTCTTATGAAATGCATTATATTATCTGAGGTAAACACTGATGCTGGTCCAAGTGCTTTTTGTTCATAATATTTCAACTAATTTCCTGATTTGTTTGCAACTGAGATTTTATTTTTTATAGAAATAGAAAAAAGCTGTAAATTGCTATCTTGTGGTCTTTTCAAGCAAATATCATAATGAAACTCTCCACTTTTGTAACAAGGGCTAGAAACTATTACTACCTTAATCAATATATCACAGTTAATGTTATAGAGATTTTAATGTTATTACTTTCAGAATTTTGAGTTGTTGGGATGTTGGTTTCTACTGTTTATTATTTGACTCCATATTTTTCTGTTAATACTTAAGAGTTGTTTTCTAGCACACAAACGCTCATTGAACATTTTAGATAGCATTCCACTTTTGTGAAAATTAATTTTCTCATTTCATTCACCTAGTGTCCACTTGGCAAGAAGAGTGCTTCAGTTAGAAAAGCAAAACTCATTGGTTTTAAGAGATCTGGAACATCAAAAGGACCAAGTAAAACAGCTTTCACAAGAGGTAAAATAATGTAAACAAAACACCATGTATAAAGAAACACAGTGTTCATTTTAATTCTTTATAACATTTTTGTTTATTATCTGAACAGTTTTTTGCAGTGGTAGGGATGGAACCTAGGGGCATTCTACCTCCGAGTGACACCAGCCCTATTTTTTTTTTTAATTCTTTATTTTTGAAACAGGGTCTCACTGAATTGCAAAGAGACTCACTAAGTAGCTGAGGCTGTCTGTGAACCACAATCCTCCTGTCTCAGCCTCCCAAATGCTGGGATTATAAACGTGTGCCACCATGCCTGGCTTTCTGAGCAATTTTAAAATAAACTGCTAGTACAAAATGGTTTCACAATTTATGAAACTATCTGAATTTAAGGCCCTACAAAATAATATATAGTCTGTGGCAAAATTAAGAACAAAGGGGAGATTAGATACCCAGACTAAGTATAAATGCAAACTAGACAAAGCTTTTTTTTTTTTTTTTTTTTTTTTTCGGTACTGGGGATTGAACTCAGGGGCATTCTACCTCCAAGTTATACCCCCAATCCTATTTTTTCTTTATTTTGAAAGAGGGTCTCATTAAGTTGTGGGGGGGCCTCACTAAGTAACTGGGGCTGCCTGTAAACCTGAGATCCTCCTGCTCAGCCTCTCAAGTACAAGTGTGTGCCGCCATGCCTGGCTTCCTGGTTTGCTTTTTGTTTTATAGTCTATAGTTTGTATTTCCTAGACTTTATATAAAAGCATCGTACAGTATATGTGTACTCTCTTTTTTTAATCATTTTTTTCATTATACAGAATTATTTCAAGATTCATCTGTAGTTCATTCCTTTCCATTGCTGAGTAAACATTTCGTCGTGTGGATGGACCACAGTTTATTGGCTCACTTGTTGATGGACATTCAGGTCATGTCCCGCCAAATAAACTTGATACAAACATCCAGGATCAAATCTTTGTATGAATGTATGCTTCCGTTTCTCTTGAGCAATAGGAATAAAACAGCTAGATCATATGGTTGGTGTCTATTTAACATCTCAAGAAACTGCCTGTTTCCCAAAATTTTAGTACCATTTTACATTTCCACTAGTAGGGTTTGAAAGATACATCCTTGCCTTGCTGTGCTCAGACCTTTTAAATTCGTCCTAGTAGTTCGTTCTAATAGTAAACTCATTTTAACATTACATCATTGTGGGTTGTTGTTGGTGGTGGTGGTTTGTTTGTTGATCAAAGCCAGGTCCGCAGCACCTCCTAGGCATGCCCTCTACCGCTGAGCTGTACCCCCAGCCCCCTCATTGTGCTTTTAATTTCCATTTTCCCACTGACTAATAATATCGATCGTCTTTTCATTTGAGGCTCTTTGCTCCCCATTCATCTTCTCAGGAGAAGTAGCTGCTCACATTCTTTTCTCCGTTTTGTCAAGTTGTCTTCTTATTACTGACTTTTCACCATTATTTATATGTTCTAGAAACAAGTCTTTTATCAGATGCACAATTTGCAAATATTTTCTCTCACTCTGTGGCTTGTCTTTCCATCTCTTAAGAATGTCTTTTGAAGAGATGTTTTTGTCAAGTCCAGTTTATTACTTTGTTCCTTTATGGAATGTGTTTTTGAGTTGCATCTTTGATCTCTTATATATCTTTTAGGTCCCTACTTAACTTTCTCCAATCATATTTTCTTGAACATGGGAAATACACTTCCAATTATTAAACAAGGATACAACTGCTCTGATACCCTTGTTTAATAGTTCTGTTGTTATCTCCTTTCTTGGATAACCTTGAGTTAAGCTAATTTATCTCATGTATCATATTGTCCTGCTTTTTTTTACATGCTTGGAAATTTGTTTGCAGGATGCCAGACATTGTGAATTTTACCGTGGTGCTAGAGATCTTTATATTCCTATTTCTATAAGTATTTGTTGGTTTTGTTACGAAAGATGGTTGTTTCTTTGAAACAGTTTTTGTCCTTTCAGGTTTTGCTTTTAAACTTTCATAGACAAAAATAGGTTCATCCGGGGTCTAGTTTTTATCCTACTACTGTGAGAAAAGTCACTGAGTACTTCATGTCCTGTGAATTATGAAGTTTTCTTCTTTGCCGGTGGGAATAGGCTCGATTCCTGGCTCATATTAGCTGCAGAGGTTGTTCTTGCTCATCTCGTCTCTGGTTCTAGCTCTGGTCCCTCGTAGTTTCTTTACACACATGCAATGTTCAATGCCAAGGAAATCTTAAGAGGAGCTAGCTACAGATTTTCAGTGTTCTTTCTCTATACAGCTTGTTTATTTCAGTACTCTGCCATATGAAGTGTAGACACCTGTGTTTCTACTTATAGCAAGAGCTCCTTAACTTAGAGAGTTTCACAGACTCTGCCTTAAATTCCCCTTTCCTGCACCATAGCCTAAAAACGCTAGGAACTCAACTGGGCGATCATAGGGCTTACCTGGTTTATTTCTTGGGTCTCAGAGATCAGTGTCTTTCATTGTTTGAAGTCCAGCAATTTTAGATCATTGTTTAATTAGTTGGTCGAGTTTAAGAGAGGAGGAATTCATTAATTTCTTGTGTGTGTGTGGAAGGCCAGTAATCTTAAGAAACCACTGAGTTATTGAAGAGTGGAATATTGATACGGAATGTGCTAAATAGAACATCCAGGTTCATAAAACATGCCACATTACGACCAACAAAAAGGAGTCTTCCTGGCTCAGCTTTCGTACATTTTGATGCTTGCACCTTCTTTTCAAGTGTACAATAAATATTTAACAAATTCACATTATTTCAACGACTGATGACAAAATAAACTTACCCTTGAACTTGTTTTTCTACGACCAAGGATTGAACTCAGTGCCTCACACATACTAGACAACTATAAAAGGGCCTCAGCCTTTTCATTTTCTTTTGAGACAGGATCTCGCTAAATTGTCCAGGCTGCCCTTGAACTTATGATCCTGTGGCCCCAGCCCCCCCCCCAGTTAATAGGATTACAGGTGTGCACCATCGTGCCCAGCTAGTCTTGCACCCTTAACATATACAGCCTTGTTCATGAAGAACTTATGGCCTACTATATGCACTTATCGATTTATCTATTACAGCTAATAAAGTCTCAGAAGTCTTATCTAGAAAATGGGATTTGACAATCCTCAGTGACCACCTGATCCTGTACTCTGTACTCTGATCATCTAAATATGTGTGTGTATATACATATATATACTTTATATGTGTTTATATATTTTATATGCATAAATAATATCATATGTGTGTGTGTGTGTATATATATATATATATATATATATATATATATATATATATGAAACACAGTAAGCCATACTATTTTTATTCTTTCTTTTTTTGTGTGGTACTGGGGATGAAACTCGGGGGCATTCTAAATCCGAGCTACACCTTCAGCCCTATTTATTTATTTTTTTTTAAACAGGGTCTCACTCAATTGCAGAGGGCCTCTCTAAGTAGCTGAGGCTGTCCATGAACCGCGATCCTCCCATCTCGGTCTCTCACATGCTAGGATTACACGCATGCGCCACCACACTCAACTTATTTTTATTCTTTAGAGAGTGTTTAGCTCTCATCTTCACAAAAAGGTACCCCTGTTCCATAGTGGTTCCTTTTTAAATAGGTCATGTTTTGAACTTTATCAAGTTATTGTTTGTTTTTTCTGTGTAGTATTGGGTTTGAACCCAGAGGCATTGTACCTCTGAGCTACACCCAAGACTGATTTTATTTCTTATCTGGAAACAGGGTCTCTCTAGGTTTCTGCGAGCCCCACTCAATTGCTGAAGCTGTCCTCAAACCTGCGATCCTCCTGTCTTAGCCTCTCAAGTACTAGGATTATAAGCGTGTGCCACTACAGCCGTCTTATCAAGATTTTTAAGATCTCATATCCATGTGTTAATATTTTTATCACATAGACATCTTTTTCAGGAACTCCAATTGAGAACAAGATGTCCCATTGTAGAAACTGTATTACTTTTTCCCAAATAAGTTTGTTTTCTTATAGCTTTTAAAGGAACCTTAAAAGTAATTTGTTATGAAATGTTTTTGCCTATCTATACCATTTATTCTGCATAAGAAATAAAGTATACCTATTAGGCAGTGTTGATACCAAATTTATTCTTTCAGTAAATGTTTATTGAGCTCTTACTATGCGCCAACGTTATTCTGGGCACTGGAGATAATCCGTGAATAAGACACACACAAATGCACAAAAAAAAAAAAACCACTTTAGGGGCTTGAAATAGCACTTGCCACTGATAATGCACAAGGCCCTGGGCTGGAACCCCAGCACTGCAAAAAAAAGATTTTTTTTCTAAATTGTTTAAAGTTTATATTGAAGTTGAAAGGAAACAAAGACTTTTCTTTCCAGGTAAAATGTGTACTCTATTAGAACTGGCCAAGTTATAGGAAGGAAAAGAAGCAGGCTTTGAAGAAGACTGAGAGCAATTCATACTGCCTGCACACAGGAGGCTCAAAGGGAGTTGAGGTTCTTGTATGTCTTGTCCAAGTGACCAAAACAGCAAAGAGAGGCATAAACGACTGTGGGTGCAGCATGCAGTGAGCCCCAGGTGAGCCCCCGGGTACCACAGCCTGAAGACTGGCTGTGAAGCACAAGTCTTCGGGTGACTGATCACAGGTCTTCATTCCACGCATGCGCGCACACATGTGCGCACGGGGTTTTAGTCCAGAGTCTTTGTTTTTGGCAGGAATGGGGGGGATTACCTCCCCCCATGTGGACTTACTCAATATTACTTTCTTTGCTGTTACTGAGAGGCAGTAACAAATGTTGGCTAATAAGCACATGGTTCTAGATCCAGACACATTAGTTTCAAATCTCATTACTGAAAATCACCAGATAGCCAGGTGTGGTGGCGCACGCTTGTAATCCCCACACTTGGGAGGCTATGACACGAGGATCGCGCAGGTTCGAAGCCAGCCTCAGCTACTTAGTGAGGCTCTCAGCAACTTAGTGAGACCCTGTTTCCAAATAAAGTATAAGATAGGTCTGGAAGAATAGGCCGGAGGTAGAAAGCCCCTGGGTTCCACCCCTGGTATGAGAAAGAAAGAAAAAGAGAGAGAGAGAGAGAGAGAGAGAGAGAGAGAGAGAGAGAGAGAGAGAGAGAGAGAGAGAAGCAAGGCAAAGAAAGATGAGACAGCAAATGGATTCTTTTTTTTTTTTTAGCAGTTTTTTTTTTGTTGTTGTTTTTAGGTTTTTTGGTGGTGGTTCTGGGGGTGGAACCCAGGAGCCCTCTACCTCCAGGATACACTCCCAGACTTTTTTTTTTTTTAATTTTATTTTATTGGTGCACTGTATTCATACATCATAGTGGGATACAAACTTTTGTAGACATACATGCACACATTGCCCAGTCAGCCCCCACCCGATCCCCACCCCGTTCTCTCCCCATCCCTCCCTCCCATGCTTGGCTTAGTGGTTGACATCTAGTATTATAGCAATATCCAAAATTAAAAATGATAATCTCACATAACAGTTTCATTTGTCTGATGCCAAGCTTTTGATGATTTAAAGATAACATTTCAATATTTCTTTTTGCTTTCTTTCTTACCAGAGCATATTTTTTTCTGTTTTTTTTTTTGGTGAAACTATCATATATTTATATATTTATTTTTCAGAAAAAACTCTATCCTAATATGGAATATGAATTCTAGATACCCAAAACGATCTTGAAGAAGAACAAAGCTAGCAGATATATATTTTCTGATTTCAAACCATATAAAGCTACAATAATTGAAACAGTGTAGTACTGTTCTAAAGGCAGATATATAAACCATTGGAGTTAAATACAAGCCTAGAGCTAAATTCTTCCCTATATTGTAAAGTTATTTTTGACAAGGTTTCCACGAACATTTGGTGGTGGAAATAATATTCTTTTAACTAAATATTGTTGAAAAATAATAATTACATAGAAAAGAATAAAATTGGACCCTTACCTAATCCCACATACAAGTATTAACTCAAAATAGATAAAAGACCTAAATATAAATCTTAAGACTATAAACTTTTAGGAGAAAATCCGGGTCATAAAACCTCACAACATTGAATTTGGCAGTGATTTCTTGGATATGATTTCAATGGCACAGGCAACAGAAGAATATACAGACTCCCTAAAAAATAAAAAAAAATATTGTATATCCAAAGACAATGTAAACAGAGTTAAAAGTTACTAATAGAATGGGATAAAATATTTCCAATTGCTATATCTGAAGGTATATTAATATCCCAACTAGAAATCCTAAAAATTAACAACAATAAAGGCAAACAATACAATTTAGAGATAGGTAAAAGACTAACATAAATAATGAATCTCCACAGATAACCAATCTTAGTTGTCTGTTGGGTGGAAACTCTTGTTTCTCTGGTTCTGGTGAGTGTTACCTATTTCTTCTTTGTAGTTAATCTCTTTGAGTATTTTCTCTAGCGCTGGTTTTGAAGACATAAATTCCTTCAGTTTCTGTTTGTCATGGAAGCTTCTTATTTCTCCATCTAATTTGATAGAAAGCTTTGCTGGATAGGAAATTTTTGGCTGGAAGTTGTTTTCTTTCAGAGTTTGGAATATGTTACTCCAAGCCCTTCTGGCTCTCATGACTTGGTTTGGGAAGTCTGGAGTGATTCTAATTGGTTTGCCTCTGAATGTCACTTGGCCCTTTGTTTTTGTTGCCTTTAAGATTCTCTGCTTGGCTTCCACATTGGTCATTTTGACAATTATGTGGCGTGGGGATCCTCTTCTCCGATCCTGTCTAAAGGGAGTTCTATAAGTTTCCTGGATCTGTGTATCAACCTCTTGCTCTATGTTTGGAAAATTTTCTGCTATTACTTCCTTGAAGAGATTGTTGATCCCTTTGGTATCACTTTCTTTTCCCTCCTCTATTCCAATTATTCTTAGGTTAGCTCTCTTAAGATGGGCCCATATTTCTTCAATGTCAGATTCCTGCTGTCGGATATTTTTTTCTAGATTAGAAACTATGCGTTCATTTTTGGATTGCTCATCTTCTAAGAGCGAGATTCTGTTCTCCATGTGTTCTAATCGGTTGTTTGTGCTTTGAATTGAGGCCTTTACTTCATTAATTGCATCCTTTATCTCTTTTTGGCTCTCTCTGAGTTCTTTTCGAAGCACCTCTATTATTTCTACAGTTATTTTCCTGATTTGATCTTCTAGAAATCTCTGATTTTCTGTTTTATCGGGTTCTGATGTTGTGGGGTTGTGGGCGGTATTCATTGCTCCAGTATTATTCCTCTTTCCCATGATTTCGGATGCTTGTGCCTTCTCTGGGTTCTTCCCTTGGGTCACTATGACTTCACTTAAGGTGTTCTGGATCTCGAGTCAGTAGTATCTCAGACCCCACTACTCCTTTACTGGGTTTTATCACAGAGTCTCCGACCCAGGGAGTCGATAGAGGCTGCTTTAAACTATGGGGGGTGCCAGGTTGCACGTTCTCCTATGGTGTGATATCTCTGCCACCACCACTCCCTCACTGAGTACAGTGAGGTACAGTACTGGGATCTCTCCTCTGTGGCCCGCAATTTGACTCACTGTTCTTGAGTACGCAGATGTAGCTGTACTGGATTCGGCGAATTCACTGCTGCTGCCGCCGCCGGTGGCAATATGGCGCCGCAGCCACGCCCTCGGCCATGAGGCTGGCGTATTTTTTCTTCTCTGGTTTTGATTTCCACTCTGAATCCCTGCAGCGTGTGCTGAGCTCAGCCACTGGGAGCTTTAAATGCTGTCTGCGCCGAAAGATCCTGCCTGGCTGTTCCGCAGCGGCTCACCTGGCTTGCTGTAGCCGTCCGATGAGTTCGCCGCTGCCGCCGGCAGTATGGCGCTGCTGCCGCGTCCTCGGGCGCGTGTGTCTCCTCTGTGGCCCTGAGCTCTGTTCTCAGTCCGCTTTCTCTCTGGAGCCTGGTGATTTTTTTGTTTTTCTGGTGATGGTGTTTTCTGGCTATGAAAGGCGCTGGTTTTGTGGTAATGGAGATTGGTTGTTAGCAGGGCTCTTAAGCCCCGCTTTTCTCGGTCGCCATCTTCCCGGAAGTCACTCCCAGACTTATACCAGACCTCTATTTTATTTGGAAACAGGGTCTCTTAAACCAGCCGAGGCTGGCTTCGAACCTTCAGGATCCTCCTGTCTCTGCCTCCCAAGCTCAGGGATTACAAACCTGCGCCACCACGCCCGGCTAGCAAATGGATTCTGAGGACTTCAGACAAAAAAGAATGGAAAGGAAAGGAAAGGGGATCCGTGATGCGTTTCCTGTGTGGGCAGTCTTGGCCACCTTTTGTCACTGTGCAGTTGGACAGTCTTTGCAGCTGGTTTCCTCTGCAAAGTCACTTCATCTAGAGAAAAATAGTAACTTAATGCCAGAACAAACTTATTTGTACTTTCAAGAAGTCTGGGCGACGTGGTTTTCTCTGTGTGTCTGTGTATATTTTATATGGTGCTTCACCTCTTATGCACTTAGCATTCTCATTGGCTCTGTGGCCATGTAGGATAGAACATGGCTAGATGTGAGTGGCTGATTAAGTTGGTGACCTGTGATAAGGTGTCATGCAGAAGATTTAAAGTGAACAGGCCACAGGGACGAATGAGATTCATAGGGATTGTGTAGCGTGATCAAACAGAACACTATACCACACGTGTTTGAACAAGTACACATTATTAACTATAGTCACTCTCTTGTTTTTGAGACGATGATATGGATTATATAAAAAGAAACATTCATTTTAATAATGATGAACCTGTATTCATCTTTCATATAAACGGCTAATTCGTGACCTGGACAAAACATTCGCTGTGGCTGTAGTGAGAAGTCTGTCTAACCTTGCCAAATGCTTAAACAAGAATTCTTTGTGATGGTTCATTCTGGAAAAACATCAATTATCATGAATCTACGACAATCTGTTAGAATTTGTTCTTTAAGCTTTTGTAGGTTCAAATACGAGGCCACCTGAGAGTGGTGATCAAATGTCAGCCACTGCTGAACTGGGGAAAACAATGACTTACTTGTAAATTACATTGTTTGCATGTCAAACAAATAAGGTAATTGTTTAATCTTTTTACTTAACTGGTTCTGCCTTGATTCTGCCTTGATAACCCCTAAGTGAGTATAATTTTTTATTTAAGAGCTATTTGTAAATCATTATGCAAATTCTTTCAACACAGCCCAATGAACAATTGAACCACCATACAAATGAACTATAGAGTTGAACAACTGAACCACTAAAAAATGAATTTCTGCTGGGCATGGTGGTTCATGCTTGTAAACCCAATTCTTTGAGGTTTTTTTTTGTTTGTTTTTTTTTTTTTTTTTTTTTTTTGGTGGTGCTGGGGGTGGAACCCAGAGGCTTTCTACCTCCGGGCTATACTCCCAGACCCATTTTATATTTTATTTGGAAACAGGGTCTCACTAAGTTGCTGAGAGCCTCAGTAAGTAGCTGAGGCTGGCTTCCAACCCATGCGATCCTGCTGTCTCAGCCTCCCAAGTGCGGGGATCACAAGCGTGCGCCACCACGCCCGGCATAAACCCAATTCTTTGGGAGGCTGAGACAGGAGGCTCACAGGTTCACAGCCAGACTTTGCAACTTAGTGAGGCCCTGTTTCAAAATAAAAAATAAAATAAAACAGGTAGGTCTGGGTCTGTAATTCAGAGGTAGAATGCCCCTGAGTTCAACCCCCAGCATCAAAAATTAATTACATAATCAAACTGAATTTTTCAGCTTTGAAAGAAAAAGAAATTTTTAACACTTGAACTAAAAAATTCTGTTCTTCACTTCTAATCTCTTATTCTTCCAGTTCTCCCAGACCTTTTATCCTGCTAAATCTGTACTTTGTTTGGCCTCCTTAGGAGTCACAGTCCCACAAATACTTTGTATTTTTCCAGTCAAGCTCCACCTGGTATCACTTTTTTTTCTCTCTAAACAGCCGTGGGCCTTATCAACCATCTGAGTGCCACAGTCACTAGCACTGTAGGTTGTTTTGTTGCCAGATTCACCCATCAGGCTTTTCTTGACAATTCCTACCTTTATAGCATGGTTTCTCCCAATCTGGTAGATACGCTATAAATAGTTATTGGAAGGAAGGAGAGAGAAAGAAAATTGTTGTTGTTGCTGCTGCTGCTGCTGCTGCTGCTGCTGCTGCTGCTGCTGCTGCTGCTGCTGCTGCTGCTGTTTTCGCATGTTGAAAAGTCTTATGGAAATCTGTTACTCTGGCCTCTTGGAAGCATTACAGATTCTTGTGGCCATCAACCTGGCCCTACTCTTGGCCAGGGTTGTGAATGTTCTCTTCTCGGTACTGCGCCTTTTGATCTACCTGTGCTGTAATATTATAGATATTCAGGAATCTTGTCTTTTTACTTACTGTTCTCCTGTAACCAGGTGGCCTTCTAGTCTTCTTCACTGATGTTTTTATCTTATATGTTCTTTCTTTCTCATGAGACTGAGGATGGAGCCCAGGAACATTCTACCTCTGTGCTATATCCCCAGCCCTTTTTTGGGGGGGTGGGAGAGAGATACCAAGGATTGAACCCAGAGGCATTCTACTTCCAAGCTCTACCCCTAGCCTGATTTTATTTCTGATTTGAAAACAGGCTCTCACTGGGATGCTGAGAGCCTCACTGTCACTGAGGCTGGCTTTGAACCTGTGAACCTGTGATCCTCCTCCTAAGTCCTGAGATTAAAAGTGTATACCACCATGCCCTTTTTTATTTCATTTATTATTTATTTATTTATTTTATTATTTTTATTCTTTTGTCTTAAAACTGGATCTCACTAGGTTCTGAGGCTGGTCTTGAACTCGTGATCCTCAGATGTCTCAGCTTCTCAAGTACTAGGATTCCAGGTGTGCACCTCCATGCCTGGCTGAAGTTTTCATCTTCTGATCCTTAAGTGTGAGGGTCCCTCACACGTCTGCCCTTTGCTCTTTTCTTGAACCTCAGCAGTGATTTTAAAACACTAATCAGTATAAAGATCACCCAAGGCTCTTAATTAAAATGTAGTTTCCTAGGTCTTGCTTCAGGCTCGTGATTCATTAGGTGTACAAAGGAGCCCAAGAACCTGATTTTTTTTCACCTGCAGGGCTAGGGATCCAACCAGGGGTCTGCACAAAACATGCAGGGCCACACTTTAAAGAAATAATGTTCTACAGTTCTGTCTGCTTGAGGCATCTCTTCTATACTGGTTATTTTTTATTTATTTATTTATTTATTTATTTATTTTTTGGTGGTACTGGGGTTCCTGGAAGCCCTTCTATCTCTGGGCTACACTCCCAGACCTATTTTTATATTTTTTTTATTTGGAAACAGGGTCTCCTAAGCCAGCGCACGCGGCTGGCTTCGAACCTGCGCGATCCTCCTGTCTCTGCCTCCCAAGCGCGGGGATTACAAGCGTGCGCCACCACGCCCGGCTATACTGGTTATTTTAATATCCTCCTCTCATGAATTTCTTCTTATCTAGCACATAGTTTAAGAATGCCAGTTGTGTCTGATGGCACACACTTATAATCCCAGTACTAGTACTTGAGAGGTTGAGGAAGGAGGATCGCAGATTCAAGGCCAGCCTTAGCAACTTAGTGAGGCTGTCGATAACTTATCAAGACCCTTTTTCCAAATAAAGTGATAAAAATAAAAGCAGGGTTATGGGTGCAGCTTGGAGGTAGAATGCCCCTAGTTTCAATTTTCAGCAACACACACACACACACACACACACACACACACACGAGTGTTATAACCATAAGGAAGGCTGATATTCAACTGCCATGCACTTGCTTCGAATTATTTAAAAAATAAGCTAGGCACGGCGGCACATACTTGTGATTCCTTGTAATTGGGAGGCTAAGACAGGAGGGTCACAAGTTCACAGCCAGCCTCAGCTACTTAGTGAGGCTCTTACAAAATAAAGAATAAAATAGGGCTAGGGCTGTGGCTCAGAGGTAAAATGCCCCTGAGTTCAATCCCCAGTACTACAAAAAAAGTTTTCCCAGGTATGGTCGTACATGCCTGTAATCCCAGTACTTGGGAGGCTGAGACAGGAGGATCACAGGTTTACAGCCAGCCTCGCCAATGTAGCAAGACCCTGTTTCAAAACAAAAAATAAATAAAAGGGCTTGGGGAGCCGGGCGTGGTGGCGCACGCTTGTAATCCCCGCTCTTGGGAGGCTGAGACAGGAGGATCGCACAGGTTCCAAGCCAGCCTCAGCTACTTAGTGAGGCTCTCAGCAACTTAGTGAGACCCTGTTTCCAAAATAAAATATAAATGGGTCTGGGAGTATAGCCCGGAGGTAGAAAGCCTCTGGTTTCCACCCCCAGTACCACCAAATAAAAAAAAATTTTAAAAAGGGCTTGGGGTATAACTTGAAGAGAGAATGTCCCTGGTTTCAATCCTCAATACTGCAAAAAATACAATTTAAATTTTAAAAAATTTGCAAAAATGTTGATAAATAGGTGCTCCCCAAAGTCTCCAAATACCATTCAACCGCCACTCTCCTCCCTGTGCTGGCCCCTCTCCTGATGCCTCCTGAACCTTCTCCCTTCCTGTAGTCCAGCAATCAGGATGTCATATCTGGTAAAACAGAGTTTCTCTCAAGGACGTTTTTTATTTTTTGTTTTCTGGGGGGGCTTTTTTGGTGGTACTGGGGGTAAAACACAGGGGTTTTCTACCTCTGGGATATGTCTCACTAAGTTGCTGAGAGCCTCACTAAGCAGCTGAGGCTGGCTTCGAACCTGTGCGATCCTCCTGTCTCAGCCTCCCAAGCACCACCGCGCCTGGCTTCAAGGACGTGTTTTTGAGGGGCAGTGTTGTAGATTGAATTCAGGGGCATGCTACCACTGTGCTACATCCCCAGCCATGTTTTATATTTTATTTTGAGGCAGGTTCTCACTAAGTTACCCAGGCTGGTCTTGAATTTGTGGTCCTCCTGCTTCAACCTCCTAAGTAGTTAGAACTCTAGGCATGTGCCACTGGGCCCGGCTCACCAGGATCTTGGTGGGTTGAGCTGTACTAGCCAAGTCTTACTAAAGATGATGATGCCATTAACCATATGGGAACATAAGAGAAGGAATCGATTTACTTGGTGAGGATGGAGATGGGCGTGGTGGCGCTCACTTATAATCCCAGGACTTGGGAGGTTGAGACAGGAGGATTGCAGGTTCACTGCCAGCCTCAGCTACTTGGTGAGGGCCTCCACAACTTAGCGGGACTCTGTTTCAAAATAAGGAACAAAATAGGGTTGGGGATGTAGCTCAGAGGTAGAATGCCCTTGGATTCAATACCCAGTGCCATTCATAAATAAATAAATAAATAAATAGGATGGTAAAGTCGGGATGTAAAATCATTTACCTACGAAAGTAATTGGGTTGAGTGGCCTGTAGCAAATCCAAAATTATTGGAGCTGTATTCTCCAAATCTGGCTGAATATCAGAGTCAAGGCTCGACCCCCAGGAATTCTCATTTAATTTGAACGGGGGTAGACTCAGAACTCTTTTTTTTTTTTTTTTTTTTTTACATTTTCCCAAATGATTAAGAACACAAAGAAATAATACCCAAATATCGCCTCATACTATGCATCAAGTAGGCATTCTACGTTGATAGCATTATCGGAAAGAAAAGCAGGGTGTGGGGATGGTTCCGGATAATCTACCTCTACTCTTACACCATCATTGCATATGTCTTGTTGGTTTTGTGGTGGTGGTGGTGGTGGTGGTGGTGATCCTGGGGGATTCACGGGGGTGTGTTTACTGGGGATGGACCCCTGAGGAGCTGCACCTCTAAGCTACACTACCCAGTTCTTTTTTGAGGGTTTAGTTGTTGTTATTGTTGTTGCTGTTGCTGTTGTTTTTTAGTTTGAAACAGGGTCTCACTTAAGTTGCTGAGACTGGCCTAGAACCTATAATCCTCCTGTCTCATCCTCCCAAGTACTAGGATTACAGGTATATATTACGGTACCCAACTTATATGTTTTTTTACATAGAAATCAAATCAATGTTAAATTCCATTTAAGAGAATGCTTTTTGTCCTGGCAAGAAAGAGCGCATTTTCAGGAGTTTCTGAGAAAGCAAACTCCATACGAAAACAATTCCATGTTTAGTAAAATGTACGACAAAATGTAGTCACTTTTACATGTTTTTAAATTCTAAGAGAAGGCCGGGCGTGGTGGCGCATGCTTGTAATCCCCGTTCTCGGGAGGATAAGACAGGAGGATTGCATGGGTTCGAAGCCAGCCTCAGCAACCCAGTGAGACCCTGTTTCCAAATAAAATAGAAAATAGGTCTGGGAGTATAGCCCGGAGGTAGAAAGTCTCTGGGTTCCACCCCCAGTACCACCAAATAAAAAGAAAAAAAAATTCTAAGAGAAGAGAAAAAAAGATTTTAGGTTATCATCTGAGCATAATATAAATTAGTATTTGAATCAAAATGTATAATTATGTTTTAATCAGGTGCTGCTTTTCTCTGAGTCATATGTATAAGTTATTGAAACAAAGGAGGAATAATAATTCTATAAAATGTTGTGTCATGGGTTTACTCTTGAGTCATTTATTACGTCTGTGATTCCTGAGTCACTAATTACTAAGGCTTTCCTCTAAGGAAACAATTACAACAATAGGCAAAGCGAGTGATTGCAAAAAATTTTTTAATAGTTACTGTACTTACAGAAAGACTTCGTAAAACCATATTGGAGGAACTGGATAAAATTCTGTTCGATTCCATTTATTTCAAACAGAAATTATCATCACTTTTTTATTGAGAGACTTTATTTTTCTTGGGTAATGAACATGAATTAGAAGAGGTGAGGCTCCGTGGCAGATCTCTTACCTAGTGTGTACAGGACCCACAGAAGATCCTCAGCCCCGCAGAAAGGAGAGAGGGCATCGACAATTTAAAGGCTGGAAACAAGTCTATAAAGAAACATCTTCTTATAACTGACATCTCGAAGACAGCCTCAGCAACTGAGTGAGGCCCTGGTTCAAAATTTTAAAAAAAGGGGCAGGAGGTGTGACTTAGAAGTAGAACACCCTGGGTTCAATCCCCAGTACCAAAAGAAAGAAAAACTCGAAAATACTGTATTATTGCCGGGCGTGGTGGCGCACGCTTGTAATCCCCGCGCTTGGGAGGCAGAGACAGGAGGATCGCGCAGGTTCGAAGCCAGGTGCGCGCGCTGGCTTAGGAGACCCTGTTTCCAAATAAAAATGTAAAAATAGGTCTGGGAGTGTAGCCCGGAGGTAGAAGGGCTTCCAGGAACCCCAGTACCACCAAAAAGGAAAAAAAAGAAAGAAAGAAAATACTGTATTAGTTTTTGTTAACCAGAATGAAGACGTCCCAGCTTGTTTATCAGATACCTTGAAGGTAAAACGTTTAGCTCTTAATTTTCTTTATAATATGAAAGCCAAACATACACAATCGCTATCATGAAAAAGCTGAACTCAACTGTATAAGACTGGCTACTCTTATGAGATATTTGGGCACGTGAAGCTAGCCTTGATAAGTTTCAAACCCCTCATTCCAGACCACGGTTGAGTCCGGCTCTTACACGCTCAGTCCTTCCTGCCGCCCTTGCCCCCCACCCCACCCTCGAGCTCACCCGGCCTCCTCTGCACTTTGAAACATAAAGCTGCTTGTCAGTTCAGTTTATTCAGTGAGGGTCAGTTCTGTGAAAACAAAGTCAAGGCAATTGTTTGATTTAATTGACTAGAGAAACTGGTTGTACAGGTTACTAGAACTTAGTTCTGCTGCATACTTGAATGTTCATAAAGTAACTTAGAATAATAAGATTCCAGTGACATTGTAATAGATTTTAAAGAATGATTACCAAAGCAAGAAGAGAGTACACTAAAACTCAAGCTACAGAAAATCTTTGTGGCATTTTCTTTTTTCTTTTTTTATGGCTCTGCTTTTACTCTAATGAATTGGGTTTAAAAAAGATAAATCTTTCTTTCACTATCCATTTCCTTTTCTTTAGGAAATTCTTTTCTGGACTCTAGCTAATATAACCGTAAGAAAATTTGCACATTTTTCTAATGTAATCTAATTTTTCTAAGTATTTTTCTAATGTAATCTAGATGAGGAATTTTAATACTGTAATAAAATAGCCCCTTCTCACTCACTATAAGTAGATGTTCTGCTAGGCTCCTTTGGCCTCACTTCTCTTTACCCACCTGGACCTCGTGGTTTTCGGGTTAAGGATGCTCTCACTGCTGCCTTAGTTAGGAATGCTAGTTTTTCTTTGTAATAAAATAAATCCTTTTTCCCCCTCACTCTCATAACAGATGTCCAGCAGTTTTGTCGTGACTGCTGCTTGTCGTATTCAGTATGAGAACTTTATACTCATATGCTAAGAGCATTCAATCCCTTGTCAGTGTGTATTCTATTCTGAAAAAAATCTAGCAAAGAAAATAATCTATTATACAAGGAAGGCTTGTTACTACATTACTTGTGCCAGTGAGAAATTCATAATATATATATATATATTACTCTAAGAAGAAGAATAAAACTATGATACATTTGCTTGCTAGAGAGCCTTGTAACCACTAAAAATATAAATTCAAGTCCTCTACCAGCCTGCAAAAGTTATTCTAAGATAAGGCTATATGGGAAAGCATAATATAAAATTGTACACTTGCAAGGAATAATCTGAAAAAGAAATTAAGAGAACAGTTGTACCCAGCTGTGATGGCACACGCCTGTGATCATAGTACTTGGGAGGCTGAGACCAGATGATCACAGATCAGCAATTCAGTGAGGCCCCAGCAAGTTAATGTGACTATTTCGGAACACAAGGGCTGGAGTAGCTTGGAGGTAGAATGCTTCTGAATTTAATCCCCAGTAATCCCCCCCCCCAAGAAAAATAAAACAAAGAAAGAAACAAAAGAGTAATATTTACAATAGCATCAGAGTGAAATACTCAGGAGCAAATTTAACCAAACAGGCAAAACACATCCCATTTACATGGATTGGAACACTTCATATTGTTATGACAGTACTAACCAAAACAATCTATAGATTAAGTGTAAACCCTATCAGAACCTCAATGGAGTTTTTTACAGAAATAGAAAAATTAATCCTAAAGCCAGGCATAGAGGCACACGCTTGTAATCTTAGTACTCAGGAGGCTGAGGCAGGAGAATTGCAGGTTTCAACCTAGCAAAGTTCTGTTTCCAAATAAGAAATAAAAATTGGTCTGGGAGTGTAGTGCAGGGGTAGAATGCCTCTGGGATTCATTCTCAGTACCACACACACAAAAAAAGATAAATTGCTTTCAATTTTTTTTATGGAATTTTAGGGAACCTCCAGTGTCCAAAACAATCTTCAATAGGTAAAACAAAGTTGAAGTATTCATAATGGATTCAGATACATAAATACAATATGTGTGTGTGTGTGTATGTGTGTATTTATATGCATGTATATATTTTTGTGGGGGTAGGTACTATGGAAACCCAGGAGCAATCTACCTCCTATCTACACCCCCAGCTATTTTATTTTTATTTGGAAACAGAGTCTCACTACTTGCTAAGACTGTCCTTGAACCTATGATTCTCCTGTGTCAGCTCCCCAAGTACTGGGATTTCAGGTGTGCACCACCATGCCCTAGCTGCCATAAATTATATATATTTAAAAGCAGAAGTAAAGAACTAAAAAAATTCTAAATTATAATGTGATATATATATATATATATATATTTTTTTTTTTTTTTTTTTTTTTGTGGTGGTGGTGGTATAGGCGTGGAACCCAGGGGCTTTCTACATCCGGGCTGCACTCCCAGACCTATTTTATATTTTATTTGGAAACAGGGTCTCATTAAGTAACTGAGAGCCTCTCTAAGTAGCTGAGGCTGGCTTTGGACCTGTGCGATCCTCCTGTCTCAGCCTCCCAAGCGCGGGGATGACAAGCGTGCGCTACCACACCTGGCTGTGATTAGACATTTTTAGTAGAAATGAAGCTCAAGAAAAGATGTTCCTTTTTAACTACAAGGTTTTTTTTTTTTGGTTTTTTTTTTTTCTGTTTTTTTTTTTTTTTTTTTTTTTTTTTTGGTGGTACTGGGGATGGAACCCAGAGGCTTTCTACCTCCGAGCTATACTCCCAGACCTATTTTATATTTTATTTGGAAACAGGGTCTCACTACGTTGCTGAGAGCCTCACTAAGTAGCTGAGGCTGGCTTTGAACCTGTGCGATCCTCCTGTCTCAGCCTCCCAAGCGCGGGGATTACAAGCGTGCGCCACCACGCCCGGCTGAGGTTTTTGTTTAAAGAAGATATATTTTATGTCACATAGCTTCTTGGATGAAGCAAGAGTAAGACCACGTAGGTGAGCCATTCCCAAAATTGTTATTTTTAAATTTGTCTTTACTGTTTCTCGTCATTTGTTATCATTATCATTATTGAAAATAGCACTAATCATTTTTAAAGCATTCAGATTTGCACAGGAGGAGCTTTGCAGAATAATTCACTTTAAATGGTTTGTTATATGAGAGGCTGGGAGGGCCGCGCAGTGGTAGAGCACAGGTGCTCAGCCTGCAGGAGGCCCTGTGTTCATTCTCTAGCGCCAAAGAAAGGGGGGAGGGTCGGTATACCATATTTGTGCAAGTTATTTTAAATAATTTTAGCTTATCAGAATTTTTTAAAGTTTAATGAAATCTGTTTCTTCAGCTTGACAGAGCCAACTCGCTGTTAAACCAGGCTCAACAACCTTACAGATACCTCATTGAGTCAGTGCGTCAGAGAGATTCTAAAATTGATGCTTTGACGAAGTGTATAGCACAACTTGAGAAAGATGTCAGGTAAGCCATCTCCAAGCATTTTACTTAAATAGTTTATGGTAAACCAGGCATGGTTATACACACCCGTAATCCCAGTACTTGGGAGGCTAAGAGAGAAGGATCACAGGTCTGAGGCCCGCCTCACCAACTTAGTGAAGCCCTGTTTCAAAATAAAAAACAGGGCTGGAGGTTTAGCTCAGAGGTGGAATGCCCTTGGGTTCAATCCCCAGTATCACAGAGTAAAAATCAATAAAAAATAATGCAAATGCTTCCATGGATGAATTTGTATTGTCAGTTGTGAAAAATATGAAATGATGAAGGTGGTCTTAAATGAAGATTCAAGTCCTCTTAGAGACTACATCCTATCATGTGCTCAGACTCCACCCTAAAACACTCCCACAGGAGGGGACACAGCCGTTAACCCATTCTTGTCCTCCTGGAATTCTTCAGCGGGAAATAGGTTCGCCGAAAGGACTCTAGCCAAGTGGGGCTTGTGGAGTTAAATGACTTTTTAAGTGGCCATAGTGGAGCCAGGCATGGTGGCGCACACTTGCAATCCCAGTACTTGGGAGGCTGAGACAGGAGGATCACAGGCTCGCAGCCAGTCTCAGCTACTTAGTGAGGCGTTCCACCACTTGGTGGGACCCTGTTTCAAAATAAAGAATAAAAACTAGGGCCAGGCGTGGTGGCGCACGCTTGTAATCCCTTGTACTTGAGAAGCTGGGACCGGAGGATCACAAGTTCACGATCAACCACGGCTACTTACTGAGGCCCTTTGCAACTCAGTGAGACCTGTTTCAAAATTAAAAATAAAAAATAAAGCTGGGGATGTAGCTCGGAGGTAGAATGCCCCTGGGTTCAGTTCCTAGTTACCACACACACAAAAAAAAAAAGTGGACGTAGTTTACACATTGACTTGGATTCATGCTGACTTTGCCAATAAATTTTTAGGATTTTTTTCCACTGATCCTTTACATCCAGTAACCCTTGAATTACCTCAGTGTAAATAAATACTTTTTTCACTTTCTTAATTTGAAATTGTTTGAAAGACTTGTTCCATTCATGAGTTATTTTAGAAGTGGAAATAAAAGAACGGTGCTATAAATTACAAAATTGGTTTTAACTCATGAATGGTTAATTGGTTTAGTAGTTAATTTTTTTTTTTTTTCAGGTCTGGGGATGGAACCCAGAGGCATTCTACCTCCGAGCTACACCCCCTGCCCTATTTTTTATTCTTTATTTTGAAACAGGGTCTCACTGAGTTGTGTAGGGCCTCATTAAGTAGCTGAGACTGTCTGCGAACTGCGATCCTCCAGTCTCAGCCTCCCCAGTGCTGGGATTACAAGCGTGCACCACCACGTCCAGCTTGTTTAATTATTATAATCGTTAAAATTTTTATAGATAAATTACTAACCCATCATATATGAAGGTAACTGCAAAAAGAAAGAGAGGCAGAAAAATTAGGTGAGACTGGAAATTGTTAAATTAAGAAATTGGAAAACAAGACAGGCATGGTGGCACAGCACATACTAGGGAGGCTGAGACAGGAGCATCGCAGCTCCTTGGCCAGCCTCAGCTACTTAGTGAGGCCCTTCACAACATAGTGAGACCCTGTTTCAAAATAAACAATAAAAAATAGGACTGGGGGTGTAGCTTGGAGGTAGAAGACCCCTGGGTTCAATCCCCAGTACTACAAAAAAAGAAAAAAAGGAATTGGAAAACAATAAGGAGAAAATATAGTTATTAAATCCAGGTTCACTAAGGTATACAACTAAAAAAATAATTGAACTATTGGTAATTAATAATAAAGTATGAATGTTCTTTATGATGGCTCATAATAATTTTTATCTTTTTTTTTCCATCCCACCAAAATAATTGGTCTAGAACCTTACTCCTGGCCTTCATTATTTTTGATGATGTAATATTTTTAAATCATATTTATGCTTTAAACAACAAAATAAGCCATTTGTGGTTGTGCAAGACTATAATCCCTCTCAGCAACCTAGCAAAACCCTGTTTCAAAACAAAAAATAAAAGGGCTGGGGAAAAAGCTTGGATGGAATGCCCCTGAGTTTAATCCTCAGTACCACAACCACACACAAAAGGTAATAATGATTTATTAGTTAACTATTATATAAGTACTATTGAGGTCAATAGAAATTTTCTCTTTCAACATCCATTGGGCTCTTCACTATCAGAGAAATTAAGAAAGGAAATTTGAAACTTTTTATAACATTCTTATTTTATCTTTATAGTCATTAAGAAGAGGCTAGTAAACTTATCCCTTCCCCTGGAAAGGTTACCTTTTTTACAGTTACCTTTAAATAAGTTTATTTGAATATTTATTAAGAATGAAGGTTGTTGCCAGGCATTGTGGAGCATGCTTGTAATCCCAGCTCTTGGGAGGCTGAGAGAGGAGGATCAGGCAGGTTCGAACCCAGCCTCAGCTACTTAGTGAGGCTCTCATCAGCTTAGTGTTTCAAAATAAAATGTAAAATAGGTCTAGGATTGTAGCCCAGAGGTGGATAGCCCCTGAATTCCGTTCCCAGTACCACACACAAAAAAAAAAATGAAGATTGTTAAAAAGTTTTAATAGAAAAATCATAGCTAGATATAAGATAATTTTATAAACATGAACAAATTAAGCTCTAGAGAAATTAATCAACTTGTGCTCTAAAAAACATAGCTTTTTGGTAGAGTCAGAATTTAAGTCCTATCTTTAACCTTTCTGATTCTATATTCTTAACCATTATGTTATACTGCCTCCCTATGTTCTATTCTGAATAATAGGTAATTTTTATTTATTTTTGTGTGTGTGGTACTGAGGGTGGAACTCAGAGGCTTTCTACCTCCGAGCTACACTCCCAGACCCATTTTATATTTGATTTGGAAACAGGGTCTCACTAAGTTGCTGAGAGCCTCACTAAGTAGCTGAGGCTGGCTTCGAACCTGTGCGATCCTCCTGTCTCAGCCTCCCAAGCGCAGGGATTGCAAGCGTGCGCCACCACGCCCGGCTATAATAGGTAATTTTTAATTAACTAATGTAACTTAAAAAAAGAAGGAAGAGTGTAGAATACTAGATAAAAGTATGACTTTGTAAACTTGGCATGGTGGCACATGCCTGTAATACTAGCACTTGGGAGGCCAAGATAGGATCACGGGTTCAAGACCAGCCCAACAAGTGAGCAAGACCCTTTTTCAAAACAAAAAAAAATTTTTTAAAGGCTGAAGGTGTAGTTTTATAGGTACCATCCCCTGGATTCAGCTCCCAGTATCAATCAATAAATAAATTCTTTAAAAAGCTAAATACTTTTATATTTTCTTTAGAAATTTTAACAATACCACTGCACCAAACTCAACCCTTGCAAATTTAGCAATTGATACAATATATTCAGTTTCTAGAAGGGCAAGACCTAATGTGCACGGAAGTAAAATCACTACAAATGTATTAAAAGCTAACATTTGCAAGGGCACTGCTTAAATTCCCCTATCTTTAAGGTAATAATCCACTCTGAACGTAGGACCATTAACCCTCCTCTGCCAAGCCACAGGAGACAGGCTGGCACTCCAGAACTTCATCAGAACTGCAGGAAGTGGAGAAGTAGAAAACGAAGCATCAGTTTTCTTGCCCTGTTGTCAGTGCTCAATTTATTCTTAACTCTCATTTAAAGAAGAAAAGAGTACATTGTCAGCTTCCTTCAAGGCTGAGCCAGAGTAGATTGATCCAGGAAGTAAAGCTACACTCTATCAGGAATATGTTTTCATACAGCAGGTGAAACAGCCATAAACATGAATCTCTAAGTAATAATTAACAGTGCATTGAACAATTATGGCTGCAATATACCATTCAAGATAGATGTGCTTATAAGGAGATTTTTCTGGTAGTTGCTTTATGAGTCACACATAGAAGCTTTGTATTTTTAAAGGTAAGTGTCCAGTTATGAATATGTCTTACAGAGACTAGACTTCTGTTGAGTAATTAAATACATACTAGCAGAACAATAAATAAAATATCATCATTCATTGTAGAGATATGTTAAAAGGCGTCCCCCCCCCTTCTGGTGTGAGTATAACAAAGGCTAAAACTTTGAATATTCATACCCAGAAATCACAGAAATGTTGTTCGGGGAGTCCATCTTCTATATGCCTTTCAGATACAACACAGTTGTTCTGTAAGCCAATTTGTCCACCCATCTTTTATTCCATAATATATGGTGGGTTTTGCTATTCCTTTTGTGATACTGGGAATTGAACCCAGGGCCATTCTACCCCCAAGCTACACCTGAGACCCTTTTCTTGTATATTTTATTTTTGTTTGAAACAGGTTCTCACTAAGTTGCTGAGAATCTCGCCAAGTGGCTGAGGCTGTCCTCGAACCTGCCATCCACTTGTCTAAACCTCCCCGTCAGTAGGATTACAGGTGTGCGCCACCACACCCAGATGTTTTTGCTTTTTGGAAAATATTTATTCTTGAAAAGTTAAACACTACATGTAAAGCATTTCTAAAGAATTATCCAGTCAGAATCCTTTAATTACGACAACATTCCATTCCCCTTACACTACATTTGATTTAATAGGCCTGTCGGTATTTGAGAAGGAATCGCGTGCACGCTCGCTACGTGTGAGCATACGTTTCCACATCGTCTTGTATGTGCATTTATATGAACCGAAATACTTAAAAGTCTTTGGGAATCCTAAACTTGTTCGCTAGATTTTGCTTGAATTTTGAAGAATATCTTATTTTCAAAGTCATTGCAGTTAAAGATAGATTAGAACTGTAGAGTTACCGAGACACTGGACACTTCCCGTGCTGCGGGGACTGTGGTTCTACTTATACCATTGTGTTCTTTTCAACGAGTCGGCTCAGCAGGATCTCTGGCGCCTTACTCCGAAAGCCAGTTTGTTTTTCTGCTCAGCTGCTTACCTTTATTGGCATTTAATTACTGTTTTCCTGTGATGCCTGTTTTTCATCTGAATTAGTAATACTGTGTAGCATTTATGTAGAGTTTTATGTGTTCGACGCTTTCTGTAATCACTCATTAGATAATTCACATATGCCTTTGACATACATGAGTGTTTTCTACTTTTACAGATGTAAAAACTAAGGTTCAGTGGAGTGGGGTGTGTTGTGCTTTGCACCACACGGCTGAGTCCATGGCCCAGTTAGAAGAAGACATCAGAATTGCATCCAGTCTTTCTCCTGGAGGACGGGCTCTGCTGCCTCCTCAGGATGCTCTCAGTTGCTAGGAAGCAGTACATGCACTTTTCCCTCCCAAATCCTTGGGATTACCAGTTCTTTAAAAATACATGCCACAATTCCTTGAATTTAAAAAACAGCTTTTGCCTAATAGTTTAAAAATTGATGGCTTGAGGGGTTTTGGTGGTGGTTGTTGGTGGTGGTGGTGTGTGTGTGTGAGAGAGAGAGGGGAGGGGAGGGAGAGAGAGAGAGAGAAGGAGAAAGAGAGAGAGAAGAGATGAGATGAGATACTGGGGATTGTTGAACAACTCAGGAGCATTCTACCTCTGAGCTAAACTCCCAGCTCTATTTTACTTTTTAGTTTAAAACAGGGTCTCACTAAGTCACAGGGGCCCCTCTAAGTTGCTGAAGCTATCCTCCAACCTGTGCTCTCCTATTTCAACCTCCCAAGTACTAGGTTTACTGAGACCCTGTTTCAAACAACAACAAAAACGTGTGTGTGTGTATATATATATATATATACACACACACACACACATACACAAACATATATATATATATATATATATTTCTTTTTGTGGTACTAGGGATGGAACCCTTCTACCTCCAGGCTACACTCCCAGACCTATTTTATATTATATTTAGAAACAGGGTCTCTTAAGCCAGAGAGGCTGGCTTCAAACCTGCACGATCCTCCTGTCTCTGCCTCCCAAGTGCAAGGATTACAAGCGTGCGCCACCACACCCCGAACAAAAAATTATTTAAAAAATTAAAGAAGCCGGGCGTGGTGGCGCACGCTTGTAATGCTAGCATTTGAGAGGCTGAGACAAAAGGATCACGGTTCATGGACAGCCTCAGCTACTTAGTGAGGCCCTTTGCAATTCAGTGAGACCCTGTTTTTAAATAAAGAATAAAAAAAATAGGGCTGGGGCATAGCTTAGAGGTAGAATGCCCCCTGGGTTCCATCCCCAGTACCACAAAAAAAAAAAAAAAAAAAAAAAAATTAACGAGCTGGAAATAAAGCTCAGAGGTATAATTCCCTGGGTTCAAATCCCCAGTGCCATGTGCCATACACAAAAAGAAACCTAATTTGGAGACAAAAACTATTTTCCCAGGTTTACCACAGACTGATTCATTTGCCTACTCAGTTATATACCTAGTGATTTAGTATGTGGTAAAGTATAAAATGCTATTTACAGTTTTACATATAAATATTTTAATTTGACTTCCAGTATCTTGTGGTGGGTTTTTTTCTTGTTGTTCTTTTGTTTTGTTTTTGAGGTAAATGGGGATGGAACCCGGGGCCATCCTACCTCCGAGCTACACCCTCAGCCCTATTTTTCATTTTTAATTGATTTTTTTTTTTCGGATCTGGGGATGGAACCCCAAGCATTCGACGTCCGAGCTACACCCCCTTCCCTATTTTTTATTCTTTATTTTGAAACCGGGTCTCACTGAGTTGCAGAGGGCCTCACTAAGTAGCTGAGGCTGTCTGCAAACCACAATCATCCAGTCTCAGCCTCCCGAATGCTGGGATTACAGGCGTGCGCCACCACACCCGGCTATTCGTTTTTTTATTTTGAAATAGGGTCTCACTGAGT
Source organism: Muscardinus avellanarius (assembly GCF_963383645.1). Classification (NCBI taxonomy): domain Eukaryota; kingdom Metazoa; phylum Chordata; class Mammalia; order Rodentia; family Gliridae; genus Muscardinus; species Muscardinus avellanarius. Next base: position 167,184,073 of record NC_137787.1, read on the forward strand.
TGTAGAGGGCCTCACTGAGTAGCTGAAGCTGTCCACAAACCTGCAATCCCCCTGTCTCAGCCTCCCAAGTCCTGGGATCACAAGCATGCACCACTACACCCAGCTCTTGTGTGTTAATATTTTGCCCATATGTATTTTCTTCAGCCTTTTATATAGGCCCATTCTCTTTTTATATTTCAGAAATAGACAACTTTAAAACACTGATTTAATTCCACAGGATACAGGAAAGCGTTCTTAGTATTTCAGTTGCACTGTCAAATGATTATTAAAAGAGAAGGGGAAGCCAAGCGTGGTAGCACACGCCTAGGGAGGCCAGAGCAGGAGGACCACAAGCTTAAGGCCAGCCTGCGCACCTTCACAAGACCCTGGGTCAGAGTTAAAAACAGAAAGGGCTAGGGATGGGATTTAGTGTTAGTATATCCCTGGTTCAGTCCCTAGTGCCAAAAAAAGGGGAGACTTCTAACAAAACAACTAGGCCAGTCATTAAACATTAAAATGGAGCTGGGTATGGTGGCACATGCTTGTAATCCCAGTACTTGAGAGGCTGAGACAGGAGGATTTCTGGGTGTAGCTTGGAGGTAGAATGCCCCTGGGTTCCACCCCCAGTACTGCAAAAAAAATAAAAATTAAAATGGTTTGTTATTTTTATATGCTAGAAATTTATTTTGTCTTTAATTCAGACCATCATATTTATGTTTACTCTTTTATTACTATTAACTAAATGTATACTAACATAATTGCTTTTTGAACTTTTTTTTTCAGCAATTTAAATAAAGAAAAGTCAGCTTTACTACAGTTGAAAAATCAAATGGCATTGGATTTAGAACAACTTTTAAATCATCGTGAGGTATTTTTTCATTTTTCTATAATTTCTGCCATTTCAGGCAGTTTCTAAATTCATACTGAGTTAAGAATATTGGTTTTTAATAGGCCACATTCATTAGTGACTTACGTTTGCATCTCACTGTGATCTGGTCCTCTTTATATAACTTGTGACATACTTTATTCTCAGAGTTAATTCTCATTTCTGAAATGCCCATTCTTAGCCAGGCATGGTGGCGCACCCTTGTAATCCCCGCGCTTGGGAGACTGAGACAGGAGAATCACACAGGTTCAAAGCCAGCCTCAGCTACTTAGTGAGGCTCTCAGCAACTTAGTGAGACCCTGTTTCCAAATAAAGTATGAAATGCCCATTCGTTTTTTGTTTTTTTTTTTTGGAAGATTTAAAGAAGTTTATTAGAAAGATAGAAATACAGAAAATAGAAATACAGCCCCATGCCAAAAGGCATGGGGGTGACTCGAAATGAATACACCCTGAAATGCCCATTCTTGCTGACCAGCATGGATTTGTTCATATCTCTCTCACTGAACTTCCACATTATTTAATCATCTGTTTTATCTCTTTCTGCAGAGACAGTAACTTCACTTAGTGTGCCTCTGTGCTGTGCATCAGTGTGTGCCGAGCCCAGCATCCTGAGGTTCAGAGTGATATGAACACACGTGCCCTCAGCACTTGGTGTGTGGCCCTCAGATCTCAGCCCCCTCCCCCATGCATGTTATTAAGGGTGGTGTTAATAATTTTGTATAAGCCGGGCGTGGTGGCACAGGCTTGTAATCCCCACGCTTGGAAGGCTGAGACAGGAGGATCACGCAGGTTCGAAGCCAGCCTCAGCTACTTAGTGAGGCTCTCAGCAACTTAGTGAGACCCCGTTTCCAAATAAAATATAAAATGGGTCTGGGAGTATAGCCCGGAGGTAGAAAGCCTCTGGGTTCCACCCCCAGTACCACCAAAAAAATATAATAATAATAATAATAATAATAATAATAATAATAATAATAATAATAATTCTGTATATGTACATAGCCTTATTTGAGCTATTTCCTTTTGGTTTTGGTTTTTGGGGGTTTTTTTTGTGTGTGTGTGGTACTGGGGAATGGAATCTGGGAGTTTCTACCTCCGAGCTACATCCCCAGCCCTATTTTTTATTCTTTATTTTGAAACAGGGTCTCACTGAGTTGCAGAGGACCTCTAAGTAGCTGAGGCTGGCCACCCCACCCAGCTCTAGAATCCTCATTTTACAGAAGGAAAAATGAGTTTTGAAAAGGCTTGTCATAGGCCAGTTAGTAACTAAGGGATACAACCAATTGTGTGTTGTTTTTGAAGTCAGCTCTTTAAAAGTATAATATACAAACTAAGATTTTGCATACATTTCTATGCTTTTTGATGCATACACATAGTTGTGAAACTACCACCATAATCAATATGTAGAATAATCCTCCTATCCAAAAAGCCCCTTACCCCACCCTGCCTGAACAACCACTATTCTACGTCTGTACCTGTATACTTTTACCTTTTACAGAATGTCATAGCAACAAAATTACCAATAAATAGGCTTTTGAGTTTGACTTTTTTCACTTACTGAGTGATAAAATATATATATTAATATTATAATTATCAATTTGTGATGTGAATATTACAGGGCTAGGGAATAGCTCAGTGGTAGTGCGCCCCTGGGTTTAGTCCCCAGTAAACACACACACACACTCACACACACACACATGCACGCACATACACACACACACACACACACACACACACACACACACACCCTACACACATGCACACACAAAGTAAAAAGTAAAGCTTAAGCCAGGCATGGTAACATGTAATCCCTGTATTTGGGAGGCTGAGACAAGAGAATGACAGGTTCAAGGACAGCCTCAGCAAATAATAAGACTCTCATCAACCTAGCAAGACCCTGTGTCAAAAAAATATATAATAGGGCTGAGAGCCAGGCGTCCTGACACATGCTTATAATCCCAGTACTTGAAAGGCTAAGACAGGAGTATCGTGGGTTCACGGCCAGCCTCAGCTATTTAGTGAGTCCCTCTGAAACTTAGACCCTGTTTCAAAATAAAGGATAAAAAATAGGGCTGGGGATGTAGCTCAGAGATAGAATGCCCCCAGGTTCAATGGTTCAATTCCCAGCACCACCAAAAAAAAAAAAAAAAAAAATATATATAATATATATATATATATATATATATATATATATATATTGCCCCTGGGTTCAATTCCCAGTGCCACAAAAATAAAATAAATAAATAAACAAGCAAATAAATAAATCTTATAAGACAAATCTGACCCAAGTTTGTTATTTTTTTCTAAAAACCATTTAATACCAACCTGTACTGTGAATAAAGATACACAGGCCTATGGAGACCACTAATACCCTGGAAATGCTTGGTCCTTCCCCTGAGCATGTGCTGATGAAAGAGAGGGTCTGCAGGATGTGTTTATTTGCTTCATGATTATTGGATAATTTGCTTATGAGTATTTATGGTTCTGCTGATCATGTACTCAGAGTGACCAATAGATAAGAGTTGTATAAGAATAACTCTGACAGAGAATTTGTTTCTTTTTGCTGTGCTAACGATGGAACCCAGAGTCTCATGCATGCTAGGCAAACACTTGGTCTCTGAGCTACACCCCTACTACTGATAACGGTATCTTAAAAGTGAAAGCCAGGACTGTGCCTCGGGCGAGGCAGGCCAGGCACTCGCAGCGCCTCCACGTGCAGGGCAGGTCCCGAGAGCCAGCTCAGCTTTGTGGTCACCCGGGGCTCCCAGTCTGCGCCACACTAGACAAGGCCCTGGGGAAAGGACCTGCTGTAAGTCACAGTTTTAATCAATAACATGTCAACAGTTTATATTAGAGATTCAAAAAGAGAACAAATGAACTTTAAGTTTCTCGCTTTCACTTTTGAGTTGGACAGCCCTAGCTCAACTTTTGCAGCAGAATTTCTTAGTTGTGATGAAGCGGTGTGAGCTCATGTGATGTGGATTCACATCCATGTAATGCGAATGTAAGCCACTCACATAGTCACAACGCACATGTTAAATAAAAGAAAGAAAACAAGCCAATTCTAGTTTGCCAGCTCTAAAACATTTGGGACCTAGCCATACAGAGGTTTTGTTTATTTGCCTGTTTGTCTGTTGTGGCATTGGGGATGTAATCCAGGGGCCTTCTACCTCTGAACTATACCCCCAGCCCTATTTTTATTTATTTTTTATTTTTGGTGGTACTGGGGATGGAACCCTGGGCCTTTCTACCTCCAGACTATACTCCCAGACCTATTTTATATTTTATATTTCATGTTTTTTTATTTGGAAACAGGGTCTCACTAACTTACTGAAAGCCTCACTAAGTAGCTGAGGCTGGCTTCGAACCTGTGCGATCCTCCTGTCTCAGCCTCCCAAGCACAGGGATTACAAGCGTGCGCCACCATGCCCAGCTTCTATTTTTATTTTTATTTTGAAACAAGGTCTCTCTAGGTTGATAAGAGTCTCACTACTTACTGAGGTTGTCCTCAAACCTGCAATCCTCCTGCGTTAGCCTCCCAAGTACTGGAATTATAACCATGCACAACCACACCTGGCCATAGAGATTTTTTTTTTAATTTTTTATTTTTTGCAGTAACTAAGAATTGAACCTAGTATCATCTACCTCGGAAACTACACCCCCAGTCCTATTTTTTATTCTTCATTTTGAAACAGTGTCTCACTAAATACCTAAAGTTGGTCATGAACTTGTGATCCTTCTATCTCAGTGTCCCAAGTACTGGGATTACAAACATGCACCACCACACCCAGCTGAGATTTTTGGTTTTTTTGGTGTGTGTGTGTGTGTGTGTGTGTGTGTGTGTGTGTGTGTGTTTGTGTGTGGTACTGGGGATGGAAGCCAGGAGCATTCTACCTCCAAGCTATACCCCCAGTCCTGTTTTTTATTCTTTATTTTGAAACAGGGTCTCACTGAGTTGCAAAGGGCCTCACTAAGTAGTAGCTGAGGCTGTCCTCAAGCCAAGCTCCTCCCATCTCAGCCTCCCAAATGCTGGGATTACAAGCATGCACCACCACACCTGGCCCAGCCCTATTTTTTTATCCTTTATTTTGAAACAGGGTCTCACTGAGTTACAGAGGGCCTCACTACTCACCCATAGCTCTTTTTTCTAAATTCTCCACATTTGATTTATTATGGGTGTTTTTGTTTGTTTGTTTTTTGTTTTGTTTTGTTTTGTTTTGTTTTGGTGGTACTGAGGTTCCTGAAAACCCTTCTCCAGGCTGCACTCCCACTCCCAGACCCAATATATATATATATATATAATTTTTTTTTTTTTAAACAGGGTCTCTGAAGCCAGCGCGGCTGGCTTCAAACCTGAGCGATCCTCCTGTCTCCGCCTCCCAAGCACGGGGATTACAAGCGTGCGCCACCACGCCCAGCTGATTTATTATGTTTTTGATACAGGTCTCACTAGGTGGCCTGGGCTTGTCTCAAACTCTAGGGCTTAAGTGATTCTCCCACCTTAGCCTCCTGAGTAGCTGGGCCACAAGTGTGAGTTACCATGTCCAGCTAAATTCTCCAGGTTTCGTCCCTTATTCAGTGAAACCATAAATCAAAGTAGGGAAGAGCAGCAGTGTGGCTGGTGGTGTGGCTCTTGCCTAACATTCAAGAGATGTGGGTCCAGCCGCGTGTGGTGGTGCACGCTTGTAACCCAAGCATTCGGGAGGCTGAGACCAGAGGATCGTGGTTCACAGACAGCCTCAGCTACTTAGTGAGGCCCTTTGCAACTCAGTGAGACCCGGTTTCAAAATAAAGAATAAAAAATAGGGCAGGGGTGTAGCTCGGAGGTCAAATGCCCCGGGGTTCCATCCCCAAACCCACAAAAAAAGAGAGAGAGAGACAGACAGAGACAGAGACACATGATGGGTCCAATTCCCAGCGCTATAAACAGGAAAAAAGAAGAAGAAAATGACTTTTCTTTGTGTAAGATATTCTGCCTGGAGAAAAAAAGACAAGATCTTGCTCTTCACAAAATTCCTTCTATTAAGGCATGATTTATTATCATGCCCTCAGCTTTTAGAAAGAAAAGAATAAAACAAAACCTGGTACATTCTCTCTTTGCTTTTGTAAAACTACTTAAGGTAGTGTATGAAATATTTCCACATGTATTATCTAATTTAATCTTTACTACAGTCCACTGGTAAATATCACTGTCTCCACTTTTACAGATGGGACAGATGCCGATAAGAGTTTATTTAAGCATAATTACATACCTTCAAAATTAGAAGTAAATCTGTTTTGGGTTTGTTTTTTGTTTTGTTTTGTTTTGTTTTTTACAGTACTGGGGATGGAACTTGGGGGTGGGGTGGGGGGAACGTTCTGCCTCTGAGCGACATCCCCAGCCCTAGTTTTTATTCTTTATTTTGAAACAGGGTCTCACTGAGTTGTAAAGGGCCTCACTAAGTAGCTGAGGCTGTCCAAGAACTGCGATCCTCCTGTCTCAGCCTCCTGAATGCTAGGATTACAAGCGTGCGCCACCATGCCCAGTTTATTAGAAGTAAACCTAGCCGGGCGTGGTGGCGCACGCTTGTAATTCCCGCTCTTGGGAGGCTGAGACAGGAGGATCGCACAGGTTCGAAGCCAGCCTCAGCTACTTAGTGAGGCTCTCAGCAACTTAGTGAGACCCTGTTTCCAAATAAAGTATAAAATAGGTCTGGGAGTGTAGCCCAGAGGTAGAAAAGCCCCTGGGTTCCACCCCCAGTACCACACACCAAAAAAAAGAAGTAAATCTGTTTTTGTGTTTCCTTCCTGGAGGTGGGGGAGAGTTTTCATTAGTCCCATTTCGACAGAAATCTCATGATAAGGTTTTGCTTGCAGTAGTTTCAGGAAGGTTTTTCCTCTGCAGATGAAGTTATAGCCTTCTTTCTTTATATCAGAAAAAGAAAACCTTATAATTTAATATACTTCTTTTTTTAAATTGCCAAAACACAGGTGTTAGAATTTTTTTTTCCTTGCTTTTACCTTTATGCCTTAGGATAACTTTTTCTGTTTCTGAAAGAAACAATAGTATGTAATCTATTTCACTATTAAATGTCTTCTCTGGGCTTGGTGGTACCCACTTGTAAGACCAGCCTCAGCTATTTAGTGAGACCTTGTTTCAAAATAAAAAAATAAAATAGGGCTGGGGGTGTAGCTGAGGTAGAATGGGCTTGGGTTCAATTTCCAATAACACACACAAAAAAAAGGAGACTTCACTTGTACTAGTATTAAGACCTAGTGTAAATAAATAAGTGTAAACAAAATGTAAACAAATGATTAGGTTAAAAAAAAAAAAAACCAGGAGTGGTGGTGCAAGCCTGTGATCCCAGTACTAAGAGACTAAGATAAGAGAGTGATAGGTTTAAGGACAGCCTCAGCAATTTAGCAAGACTCTTAGCAATCTAGAAAGACCCTGTTTCAAAATAAAAAATAGAGCCAGGAGTGGTAGCACACACTTATAACCCCAGCGTTTGAGAGGCTGAGACAGGAGTGTCGCAGTTCACGGACAGCTTCAGCTACTACTTAATGAAGCCCTTTGCAACTCACTGAGACCCTGTTTCAAAATAAAGAATAAAAAATAGGGCTGGGGGTATAGCTAAGAGGTAAAATAGTCCTGGGCTCCATCCCCAGTAGCGCAAATATAAAATAGAAATAAGAAATAAAGCCAGGTGTGGTGGCACATGCTTGTAATCCCAGTATTTGGAAGGCTGAGACAAGAGCCAGCCTCAGCTACTTAGTGAGGCTCTCTGCAACTTAGTGAGACCCTGTTTCAAAATAAAGAATAAAAACAGTACTGCAATCAATCAATCAATCAATCAATCAATCAATAAAAAGGGTTGAGGTGTAGAACATCCTTGGGTTCAATCCCTAGTACCAAAACAAAGGTAAAAGAAGAAAGATCAGCTGGTCTCACTCTTAGACAATAGCAGAGCTGAAAAGAATTTAGATTTGCATGTAAAAATGTTTCTTGAGTGATTTCTTTCTTGAGTTTATCTCTCAGGGGTCTTCATTATTAACCTTTATTTTTATCATTTTTAAATTGATTTTGGTTTTTTGTGACACTGGGAATTGAACCCAGGGACATCCTACATCTGAACTATGTTGCCAGCCTATTTTGTTTTTTTATTTTGAAGCAGGGTATTGATGAATCCCCAGTACTACAAAAAAAAACAAAACAGAGTCTCACTAAATTGCTGAGGCTGGCCTTGAACCTGTGATCCTCCAGTCTCAGCCTCTCAGGTACTGAGATTACAGGTGAATACCCACACACCCAGTTTTCATCCATTTTTATTTGATCATATTGCATTATGTATATAAGATTTATTGATCACCTTTGGATTTTTTTTAATGGTACTACAGATTGAACCACACAGGGGCATTCTACCTCTAAGATACTCTCCCCAGCCGGGCGTGGTGGTGCATGCATGTAATCCCAGCATTCGGGAGGCTGAGACCGGAGGATCACGGTTCGCGGACAGCCTCAGCTACTTAGTGAGGCCCTCTGCAACTCAGTGAGACCCGGTTTCAAAATAAAGAATAAAAAAAATAGGGCAGGAGGTATAGCTCAAGGTTGAATGCCCCTGGGTTCCATCCCCAGACCTGCAAAAATAATAATAATAAGATACTCCCCCCAGCCCTAATTTATTCTTGTTTTGAAAGAATCTCACTAAATTTCAGAGGGCCTAACTAAGTAGCTGTTGTTAGGATCTTTTAGTCTCATCCTGAGTACTGGGATTATAAGCCTGTGCCACCAGGACTCACACCTTTGGAAATTCTAATTCTGCTTTTTTTTTTTTTTTTCTATTTTTGTGGGATGGGAGGGTGTTTTCATTTCATTTCATTCTTTTTATTTTATTTTGGTACTAGAGATTGAACCCAGGAGGATTCTACCTTCAGGCTACACCCACAATCCTTTTTAATTTTCAGTTTGAAACAAGGTCTTGCTAAATCCCTGAGCCTTATAAATAACTGAGGTTGGCTTCGAACCTGTGATCCTCCTGTCTCAGCCTCCCAAGTACTGGGATTACAGGCATGTACCACCATGTCTGGCCTATCGGTTCTTTGCTTCATTTTTTGGGGTGAAACCCAGGGTCTCACCCAGGCTAGGTAGGTATTCTACTACTGAGCTATATAAAACTAATCCCTAATTCCGTTTTTCTTTGTATACATTTGGTCATATGTGCTCATAAATAAGCTTTGGACAGTAGTAAAAAGTATCTTTAATTAGCCAAAGGTGGAATAGGATACTGAGCTCATTTAAGAAGCTGATGTCAAATTCCCCTTTTTTTGGAGCTATATTAAGAGCAACAGTAAGAACCCCACTTAGGAAGCTACTGCAGTGTTTATGGCGTGAGGGAGGATGTCTTGACCTTGATTGCTGATGATGAGGCGGGACAAAAATGGACCAGTTTGAAGCTATTTAGGAAGAGGGCCACGGTGGTTGGCTGAATTTAGGGACTGATGGAGACAGGAATAATGGGAGTCCTGCTTCAGCCTGGATCAATAGTGGTACTACACAGAAGGAGGAGGAAGAAAATTGGGAAAGAAAAGGCCAAGGCGTATCTAAATGAGTATATCTACTAGAGAGGTTTTTATGTGTGTGTGTGTGCGGTACTAGCATTCTACCTCCGAGCTACCCCAGCCCTATTTTTTATTCTGTATTTTGAAACAGAGTCCCACTGAGTTGCAGAGGCCTCACTAAGTAGCTGAGACTGGTCTTGAACCTGCAATCTTCCTGTCTCGGCCTCCCAAATGCTGGGATTACAAGCGTGCCCACCTACTAGAGAGTTTAAAAATGTGTTTGGGGGATACTTGGAGGTTTTGTTTGTTTGTTGATGTGTCTGTTTTGCAGTACACACATGCTAGGCAAGCACTGTACCACCAAGCTGCATCCCTAGCCCTTTTTTATTTTGAGACAGGACTTCATTGGGTGGCCCAGGCTATTCTCAAACTTGTGATCCACCTGCTTCATCCTATCAAGTAGCTGATATTACAAGGCATATGCCACCGTGTCTGACCAAAAATATAAATTCTTGAGCCCAAGGTAGAGAACTTATCGAAAGGTAGATTTGAATATGGGTATGGTGGCCCATGCCTGGAATCCCTGGTACTTAGGAAGCTGAGACAAGAAGATCACAGGTTCAAGAACAATCTCAGCAAGCAGTAAGACCCTAGCAAGACCCTATTTCAAAATAAGAATTTCAAAATATGTCTCGAGGTGCAGATCAGAGGTAGAATGCCCCTGGGTTCAATCCCCAGTACCAATAAATTAAATAAATGAATGACTAAATGAAATAAAGGTAGCTTTGAGAGTCATAACATAAAGGTGGCACTTTACATGAAAGGCAATTAAATTAACTCTTAAGAGTGTAGAAGCCGGGCGTGGTGGCACACACTTGTACTTCCAGCATTTGGAAGGATGAGTCAGAAGGATCGCAGTTCACAGACAGCCTCAGCTTCTTAGTGAGAGGTCCTCTGCAACTTAGTGAGACCCTGTTTCAAAATAAAAAATAGGGCTGGGGTCCTGCTCAGAGGTAGAATGCTCCTGGGTTCCATCCCCAGTGCCGCAAAAAATTAAGTGTGGAAGCCGGGTATAGTAGAGAACACTTGTAACCCCAGTACATGGAAGGCTGAGACAGGAGGATAGTATGTTTGAAGCCAACCTCAGCAACTTAGCGAGGCTCTTAGCAGTTTAATGAGACCTGGTTTTCAAGTAAAAAATCAAATAGGGCTGAGATGTAGCTCAGTAGTATAATGCCCTTGGATTCAATCCCCAGTACTAAAGAGAGAAAGAGAGAGGCAGATGGACAGAAATGATTGGAACAGAGTTTTAAGGAAAATAAATTTTTGAAATCGATATGTAAAAAGTGAATGATATACATTACACATTTCATTTCCTTGCCACTGAAAAGCCATGTATTTATACATGGTGTAAATATACATGTATTTATTCTGTGTGGTATTGCTAAGGCAGCACTCAGCTTCCTGGTACAACATGGAGAAGATGGACGGCGGGTTGAATTTCGTTCCGCCTTCTGCTGCATGGACATGTATACATGTTCAACTCTGTCCTGAAATTGGACATTTTCTACTACCCCCACACCAGTGGTACTAGGGATTGAACTCAGGGACATTGTACTTCAGAGCTACACCCCTATCCTTTTTTATTTTGAAATGGGACCTCGCTAGGTTGCTGAGAATCTTGGTAAATTACTGCGGCTGATCTGGAACCTGTGAGCCTCCTGCTTCAGCCTCCCCAGTACTGAGATTAGAGGTGTGCACCACCGTGCCTGGCTCAGCTCCTACATTTTAAGTCCTGTGGAAAAGACCAGCAGTTAGACAAGATTTGGGCTCATATCCCTGTCCTATAAATAGCTATGGATTCTTGGAGTAACAATTTCATCCCTCTAAACTATCTTATCTATAAATAAAGGTAATATCTACTCTGAAGAGTTATAAGAGGATTAAATAATGTAATTAAGTTCCTGGCTAGCCGGGCATGGTGGTGCATGCTTGTAATCCCAGCATTGGGGAGGCTGAGCTGGGAGGATCGCGGTTCTCAGACAGCCTCAGCTACTACTTAGTGAGGCCCTTTGCAACTCAGTGAGACCCTTTTTCAAAATAAAGAATAAAAAATTGGGACTGGGGGTGAAGCTCAGAGGTAGAATGCCCCTGAGTTCCATCCCCAGTACCGCAAAAAAGATGATGATGATGATGATGATGATGATGATGATGATGATGATGATGTTTCTGCCACATAACAGAAACTCAAGAAATGTATTGTCTTTCTTTTTTCCCTTTTATTTCAAAGATCAATTAAAATATCTTCTATTCTTTGAAGCCCTCTAATTTGGCAAAGAAAAACTTGCCCTTCTCTATCTCATACCTGCTCCTGCTCCTATTAATGTTCACATCAGTATATACCATAATTATATATCTGTCTTGCCCAATAGAATGCTAAATTGTTTTTTTGTATCTTACCCATTTGCATATATATTTTGCCTATAAGAATTTGCTTAAATGTTTGTTAAAATAATTATAGTCCTTCCCAGTCATCAGTAATAATTGTCAAGTATAGAAAGCTTTACAAACTGCCATTTAATATATTTTCATTCCCGCCCCTTAAAAAGGATTTCACACTGATAACTGACACCATTCTAACTAGAAAAGGCACAGAAGCTCTCCTATACTCAAGAACAGTTTCAGGGAACTCTCTGAAAATAGCTAATAGGAATGTTTGTCGAGAACAGACCCACACCTAAAACCCAGGATTTGACAGTTGTAGCCGTAGCAGCCTCCATCATTCTCCGGCTCTAAGGAATAGTATAGAGAGTGGAGGATGAGACAGCTGTTTCAGGCCGAGGATGTAGCCCATGACAGGCTGTAAGTTCCATCCCTAGCACTAAAAAAGTAAAAATTTAAAAATCTGGTTTTGCTTATTTGTATTCTTGTGGTACTAGAAATTGAACTCAAGGACATTCTACCTCTGAGCTATACCCCCAGCTCCCTTTTTTTTTTAAGTTTTTGAAACAGAATCTCACTAGGTTCCAAAGTCTCACTACTTTCTGATGCTAGTCTTGAACCTACAGTCCTCCTGTATCAGCTTCACAAGTACTGGGATTTCAAGATATCTGTTTGGGTTTTTTTATTGTTTCTTTGTTTGGTTTTGGTACTGGTGCTTGAACACAGGGGCCGTATAGGCATTCTACCTCCAAGATATACCCCCAGCCCTATTTTTATTCTGTGTGTGTGTGTGTGTGTGTGTGTGTGTGTGTGTGTGTGTGTTGTATTTTACTGGGGATACAATCCGGGGCATTCTACCTCCGAGCTATACCCCCAGCCCTATTTTTTATTTTAATTTATTTATTTAAACAAGGTCTCGCTAAGAGCTGAGTCTGGAGTTGGGAGTGGGGGCGCACGCTTGTAATCCCAGCATTTGGGAGGCTGAGACAGAAGGATGGCGGTTCACAGACAACCTCAGCTACTTAGTGAGGCCCTCTGCAACTTAGTGAGACCCTGCTTCAAAATAAAAGAATAAAAAATAGAGCCAGGGGTGTAGCTTGGAGGTAGAATGCCCCTGGGTTCCATCCCCAGTACCACGGGGGGGGCTGAATCTGTCTACAAACCTGCGATCTTCCTGTTTCAACCTCCCAAGTACCAGGATTACAAGCCTGCGCCATCACTCCCAGCGAGATATCTGTTTTTAAGACCTTGGATATCTGTTAATCCTCTCATCCAATGTTTCTGCCAATAGCATGTCTCACAGCCACAGTTATTTTAGTTAGTATTTAACCAGAATTAATCAAGCACTTCTTACGAAGGACCTAGAATACACAAGGCCCCACACTCGCCTCCGCGTTGAACTAACTCCTTTTATCCTAGGTAACTTCTTACAGCCGTGCATGTCACTTAGCAAAAAGAAAAAAAACCCTGCAGTAAGCCAGGTTTCTTAAAAGTGAAGTCACAGTATAATTATCATTCTTTTATGGTATGCTTATGTTCCCGGACTCTAACTCATGTTCTTTGTGATTTCTCGGAAGATTTCAGGGACATTTCAGCATCCCAAGTGCCCCTTAGGCAATCCACTTCATAAAGCGTTCCAGCAAATTGCATATTTCTATATGTGTGTCACTCTTTGGGGTTCATACTTAACTGTTTTGAAATTTTCTTAAGAATACCTTTTTATATGTTTTTTTAAATGCACCTATGCACAAGAAAATTCTACAGTCAGCATGGCTGAAACAAAAAAAAACACTGACTGGGTAAGTTAATTTTTCTTTAAAATATAATTACTTGCCGGGCTTGGTGGCGCACGCTTGTAATCCCCGCGCTTGGGAGGCTGAGACAGGAGGATCGCATGGGTTCAAAGCCAGCCTCAGCCACTCAGTGAGGCTTCCAGCAACTTAGTGAGACCCTGTTTCTAAATAAAATATAAAAAAGGTCTGGGAGTATAGGCCGGAGGTAGAAAGCATCTGGGTCCCACCCCCAGTACCACCAAAAATAAATAAATAAATAAATAAATAAATATAATATAATTACTTCATGACTTAGTTTCAAGTCACTGCCCTATTCCCTCTGGCACAGGGCTTTAGTAACTGATCCTGTCCTTCCGTCTTTGTAATAAGAAAATCACTTAAGCTTACAGCCAAAAAAATAAATAAATAAAAATAAAACAAAATATAATTACTTAGCCGGGCGTGGTGGTGCACGCTTGTAATCCCAGCTTGGGAGGCTGAGACCGGAGGATCACAGTTTGTGGCCAGCCTCGGCTACTGAGTGAGGCCCTCTGAAACTCAGTGAGACCCTATTTCAAAATAAAGAATAAAAATAGGGCTGGGGGTATAACTCGGAGGTACAGTGCTCCTGAGTTCCATCCCCAGTACTGCAAAAAAATAAGAAAAGGAGAGAGAGCCCTATGAAGGTCATTTCATAGAAGCAGCAACTCAATCTCAGTTATCCATTCTGAAGAATACCAACTCTTCTCACTGTTTTTTGGTTTTTTGGTTTTTCGGTACTATGGATGGAAACCAGGGGCATTCTCCCTCCAAGCTACACTCCCAGACCTATTTTATATTTTATTTGGACACAGAGTCTATTAAACCAGCTGAGGCTGCCTTCGAACCTGCGCGATCCTCCTGTCTCTGCCTCCCAAGCATGGGAATTACAAGCGTGCGCCGCCACGCCCGGCTTCCCCAGCCCTATTTTTTATTCTTTATTTTGAAACAGGGTCTCACTAAGTAGTAGCTGAAGCTGTCCTTGAACCGCGATCCTCCCATCTCAGCCTCCCAAATGCTGGGATTACAAGCGTGCGACCCCATGCCCAGCTCTCTTCTCAGTTTTGTCTGTGGAAATATTTTAAGCTAGATTCTATGGACCATTATACAGTCGTGTAAAACTTAAATAGAGCTAGATCAGAATGGTTTGGGGTTCCATAGTATTTGGCCTTCTTTAATTTTAAATCATCATCTTATTTTTTTTTTTTTTTTTTTGTGGTACTGGGGGTGGAACCCAGAGGCTTTCTACCTCCGGGCTACACTCCCAGGCCTTTTTTATATTTTATTTGGAAACAGGGTCTCACTAGGTTGCTGAGAGCCTCACTAAGTAGCTGAGGTTGGCTTCGAACCCGTGCAATCCTCCTGTCTCAGCCTCCCAAGCGCGGGGATTATACAAGCGTGCGCCACCACGCCCGGCTAAAATCATCATCTTTAAAATTACAAATATCTTTGTTGTATCCTGCAAGTAAAACTCTGTCTCATGTTGAGCAATATGTCTCATCATAAAAATTTATTATCTGAAGCTGGGTGTGGTGGTGCATGTTTATAATGCCAGTACTTGGAAGGCTGAGACAGGAGGATCTCGAGTTGGCAGATAGCCTCAGCTACTTAGTGAGGTCCTTTGCAACTTAGTGAGAACTTGTTTCAAAATAAAGACTAAAAAATAGAGCCAGGCATGGTGGTGTACGCTTGTAATCCCAGCATTTGGGAGGCTGAAACAGGAGGATCGCAGTTCACAGACAGCTTCAGCTACTTAGTGAGGCCGTTTGCAACTCAGTGAGACCCTGTTTCAGAAGAAAATAAAGAATTTTTAAAAAAGGGCTGGGGGTGTAGCTCTGAGGTAGAATGCCCCTGAGTTTCATCCCCAATACAGGAAAAAGAAAAAGAAAAAGAAAAAAAGGGCTTGGGATAGAGCTTGGAGGTAGAATACCACTGGGATCCATCCCTAATACCATAATGGCCTGTCATATTTTTATTAGAGAGACAGAGAGTGTGTGTATTTGTGGAGGGGTTGTTTTATTTTGTTTTTATTGGGGATCCCCAGGGCAATCTGCCTCCAAATTATAGCACCAGCCCTATTTTATTTTTATTTCGAAACAGGGTCTTAGTAGGCTGATGAGAGTCTCACTGCTTGATGAGGCTGTCCTCAAACTTGCAATCTTCCTGTCTCAGCCTCCCAAGTACTAGGATTACAGGCATGAACTACCATGTCTGGCTTTATTTGATATTTCTTAACAATGAAATGTGTATTTTCTTTACTGTATTCTAGGAGCTTGTAGTTTTATAAGTTTGAGGTTTTGTTTTGTTTTGTTTGTTTTGGTACTGGAGATTGAACTCGAGCATTCTACCTCTGAGCTACATCCCCAGCCCTATTTTTTTGTTCTTTGAATCATAGTCTCACTAAGTGGCTGAGGCTGGCCTCGAACTTGTGATCTTAGCCTCCCAAGTACTGGGATTACAAGTGTGTGTACCACACTTGGCTTGTAGTATATTTTTTAAAAATAAAAATATACTTCTTTGACTTTTTCCTGTCAGTAAGGAACAAGTAAATGACCTCTTGCTATCATCTCGAATTCTCTTTCTATGACTTTTAGAATAGAAATAGCTTATCACAAACCAAACAATTGTAGTACAGTAGGACGTAAACACACACACATACACTCACAAAGAAAAAACAAAAACACAACTATAAGTGCCGGAAAATGTGCTTGGCCAATAGAAAACACTAAAATGGTGTGAGATAATTATGATGATAATTATTAGGGACCATATGGGATTGATTGATTTATTGATTTATTGATTTATACTGAAGATTGAACTCAGGGGCCTTCTATCTCTGAACTACACCCCCAGCCCTATTTTATTTTTATTTTGAAACAGGATCTCACTAAGTCACTGAGAGTCTCACTATTTGCTGAAGCTGTTCTGGAATCTGTGATCCTCCTGTCTCAGCCTCCCAATTTACTGGGATTACGAACGTGTGCCACCGTGCCCAGCTTTCGGTATTATTTTGATACAAACTTAACAAGTCGCTGTCCCCATGTCAAGGAGCTAACACTAAAAGAAAGATGGTAGAAATACAATATGAAGAGACGATTCGCCCTGGGATGAGTCACACTCTAAAAGCGAGTGCTCAAAGTAGCAAGCAGGGTTTAGAGACTGAGGTTGATGCTAAAAATTTACAAAAATATGCACCAGAACTTTCAGAGACAGGAAAGGTCAGGAACTAGACAGCAACTAGCTGAATGCTGCTGTAGAAGGGGAAGCAGTCCGCTTGGTCCAAAGGCCAGGCATTAAGGACAGGAGTGCCGCAAGGCAAAGAAGGCACCGTCAGGGATCCAAAGCCTTAGTGGGAGGTTTGATGAGCTGAAGGGACTAGGCAAAAGAGCCAGACTTCTGGGTGGCAGCCGCAGATTCCACTCAGCCCTTCTCCAGCCATCCCCAGGGAGAATGGCCCCAGGCTCTGGAGAGGATGCTCCGCAGTGCAGCGAGGTCCCCAGGCTATGGCAGCACACTGTCTGCCCTCACTCAGGAGGACCACAGCTCTCACTGAGCTCCATCATAGAGAGGTACTGCTCCAGAAATGTCTGTTGTTTCATCGGGAACGCACGAGAGGAAGGAGTAGACAGACTTTATTCTCCACTGTCCTAGGCCAGGACTTACTTCTTTATTCTGTTGTAGGCCCAAAACTCGCACTGCTCGGAAACAATCTAAGGAAAACAGAATGAGGAAAGAATTCTTTTCAGTCTTAAGAGAGATGAATGAACAGGGGTGTGTAGAGAAGATAAGACTTAAAGAAAGATAAGAAATTCAAAAGAAGCCACTCACTATGCCTATCTCCAAAGCTGAAATTTAAAGCAAAGGAGATACCTTCTGCTGTGTTTTGTTTTGTTTGGGGTCTTGTTTTCTTTCCATTGTTTGCTAAGGGAAAGCTCTACCTTGATAGTTAATTTGTCTTCACTTTCCAAGCCTGAGCTCTGTCACACATGGCCAGAGGTGTCTTTTTTCACACACATAATATACATGATTACGGGGTACACTATAATTCAGTACATGTATACAGTATGTTTAGAGGGAGGTTTGGGGGTTTGTTTTTTATGGTACTGGGAATTCAACCTTGGATTTGACTTCAAGCTATGCCCCAGCCCTATTGTATTTTCATTTTGAAACAAGGTCTTTTTAGGTGCAGGAAGAATGTTAGAAAAAGAGTTTTAAGTTGTGTATAGAGACTTGTTGAATAACTTGGAGTTACCCAGATTCCTCCCAAATATTAAATTATACCAACGACCTTGATAGAAGACATCTGCATTTTTTTTTTTTTTTTGGCAGAATTAGAACTGGGGGTTGAACTCAAGGGCATTTTACCTCCGAGCTACACACCCAGCCCTATTTTTTACTCTTTATTTTGAAATGGTCTCACTAGTTGCAGATGTCCTCACTAAGTATCTGAGGCTGGCTGTCAACCTGTGATCCTCCTGTCTCGGCCTCCCAAGTACTGGGATTGCGAGTGTTTGCCGCCATGCCCACCTGCATCTGCATTCCTAGGTAAACAATGAAAATTCTCAGATGGAATTCTTGCCCTTGGTTGCTCATTTCACTTCATAGTAGCTAAATTAGTTTGGTTAATTTCTTGAGCTTCTGAGAGTCAAAACTGAAGAAATAGCCACCCCTTGGTATTTTAAAATATATTATATTATTACATGAAATAATTAGCACAAGCCAGAAGTAGTGTGCACGCTTGTAATCCAGTACTTGGGAGGATGAGACAGGAGGAGCGCAAGTTCGTGGCCAGCCTCAGCTACTTAGTGAGGCCCGCAGCAACTTAGTGAGACCCCGTTTCAAAATAAAGAATAAAAAATAGAATTGGGGGTGTAGCTTGAAGGTAGAATGCCCCTGGGTTCAATCCCTAGTACTGCAAAAAAAAAAAAAAAAAAATAGCACAAAGCCTGGCACATTGTAGGTACTCAGTAATTCTCTAACACTTTTGCCTTCCAAAAGTATCTTGTCTGCTATTTACTTTGGTAATTTAAAATCCCCCCCACCCCACCCCCACCCCCGCAGGTCTGGGCATGGAACCCAGGGGCATTTGACCTCGGAGCTACACCCACTTTCCTGTTTTTTTTTTTTTTTAATTCTTTATTTTGAAACTGGGATTACAAGCATGTGCCACCACGCCTGGCTAAAATTCTTATTAAATCAGCTGTGCTGGCACACACCGGTAATCCCAGTACTGGGGAGGCTAAGACAGGAGGATCCTGCAGGTTAGCAGCCAGCCTCAGCTACTTAGTGAGGCCCTATTTAAAAATAAAGAATAAAAAATAGAGCTCAGGGTGCAACTCAGAGATAGAATGTACAATCCCCAATACCACACACACAAAAAAAACTTAATAAAATTCTTATTAAGTACATTGATAGATGGCTTTAAATTAAATACACATTTTCCTGGTGGCCCTTGCTTTTAATCTCAGCTACCTCAGAAGCTGAAGCAAGAGGATCACAAGTTTAAGGCTGGCCAGGCAACCTAGGGACACCCTGTGTCAAAATAAAAACATTTTAAAGAGCTGGCAACGTAACTTAGTAGTATGCCTGGGTTCAATCCCCAGTACTACAAACAAGCAAACAAACTTTTAACCTTGTGGGGAGGGAGCTAGGACTTGAATCCTGGGCCTCTGGCCTGCTAGGCAAGAACTTCCACCACTGAGCGAGGTCCCCAACCCTTAAACTATTTTTAATTGGGTTAAATATGACAGTGACATCTTCCTATTTTTTGATGTTTATCTGTTAAAAATCCCTACCAAAATTATTTACGAGTGTAATCATCTGAGGTCTGGAATATGCCTTAAAATATTTTAGGGGGAGGTCTGGTTATGAAATAGAAGAAACAGTGTTGACAAAACAGTCCTGGTAGTTCCTAAAACAAATAAACATGGGGTTTCATGTGTCCCCGTAGTTCAACTCTAGATACAAACCTAAGAAATGTAAAAGATGTCCACAGAAAAGCTTGTGCACGAGCAGGTTCAAAGCCAGCCACGCTGGCTTAAGAGACCCTGTTTCCAAAAATAAAAAAAATAGGTCTGGGAGTGTAGCCGGATATAGAAGGGCTTCCAGGAACCCCAGTACCACCAAAAAAAAAAAAAAAAAAAAAAAAAAGCTTGTGCGTGAATGTTCATAGCAGCAGCATCCCCAGGATGAAAAGGTAACAGCAACCCAGGTGTCCACCAGCTGATGACCAGCGTGTCCATGCCGTGCTGTGACAGGGAGGAGATGCCCGTTCATGCCACCACGCAGCTGAGCCTTGCACACCTGTGCAAAGAGGAAGAAGCTGGCCACAAAAAGCCGCGTGTTGAGCCAGGTGTGTGGCACGCACTTGTAATCCCAGCATTCAGGAGGCTGAGACAGGAGGACCGCGGTTCGAAGACAGCCTCAGCTACTACTTAGGCCCTTTGCAACTTCAGTGAGACCCTATTTCAAAATAAATAATAAAAAATAGGGCTGGGGGTGTAGCTCGGAGGTAGAATGCCCCTGGGTTCCATTCCCAGGACAAGAAAGAAAGAGAATAAAAAATAGGGCTGGGGGTGTAGCTCGGAGGTAGAATGCCCCTGGGTTCCATCCTCAGTACCACAAAATAAAGACGACGTGATGCCTGAGTGCATTCAAGTGAAATGTCTACAGCCGGGGAGTCTGTAGAATACTGATGCATAAGGCTAGAGTGCTAGGGAGAGAGAAGAGAAGAGGATAGCTAAAGCAATTAGTATTTCTTGTTTGTTTATTTGTTTGTTTGTTTGTTTGTTTGTTTGTATTGCAGTACTGGGGATTGAACCCAGGGCCATTCTACTACAAGCTACATCCCTAGCCTTATTTTTTTTCTTTATTTTGAAACAGAGCCTCACTAAGTAGCTGAGGCTGGTTGAGAACCTATGATCCTCCTATGTCAGCCTCCCAAGTACTAACATTACAAGCATGCTCCACCTACACGCTGGCTATGATTTTGTTTTAAGGTGTTGAAAATGTTTTGTTTTGGTTTGGTTTGTTTTTGTGGTACTAGGAATTAACCCAGGAGCTATCTACCTACAAGCTATACTCCAGGCCTTTTTTCTTTCCTTCTTTCTTTCTTTCTTTCTTTCTTTCTTTCTTTCTTTCTTTCTTTCTTTCTTTCTTTAAAAAGAGGATCTCTCTAGCCTGCTACTCTCACTACATTGCTGAGGCTGTCCTTGAACCTACAACCAAACAACCGGTCTCAGTTTCTCAAGTACTGGGATTACATGCATGAGTCACTACACTCAGCTGAAAAATGGTTTAAAATTGACAGCGGTAATGGTTGTACATGTCTGTGGATAAAAATTCTCTTTAACTTACGTTGAGATTATATACCAGTATAACCCAATAAATTGGGTTAGATTTAAAGTATAAATTGAAAGTATAAATGGAGCCGGGCATGGTAGTGCATGTTTATAATTCCAGTACTTGGGAGGCTAAGACAGGAAGATTGCAGGCTTGAAGCCAGCCTCAGTTACTTAGTGAGGCCCTCCAGAGCTTAGTGAGACCCTGTTTCCAAATAAAAGAATAAAAAATACAGCTGGGGGTGGACCTCGGAGGTAGAACACCTCTGGGTTCAGTTCCTAATACCTAAAAAAAAAAGTATAAATGGAAAATTAATTTGATACATCTCTTCTACCCAAAATCACAGGCTAGTTTTGCCTACCTAAAGTGCTCAGGAGCCTGGTGTGGTGGCACAAACTTGTAATCTCAGTACTTGGGAGGCTGACAGAGGAGAACCGCAAATTCACAGTCAGCCTCAGCTGTTTAGTGAGGCCCTCTGCAACTTAGTGAGACCTTGTTTCAAAATCAAGAATAAAAATAGGAGCCGGGCTTGGTGGCACACGCTTGTAATCCCAGCATTTGGGAGGCTGAGACTGGAGGATCGCGGTTCACGGACAGCCTCAGCTACTTAGTGAGGCCCTCTGCAACTCAGTGAGACCCAGTTTCAAAATAAAGAATAAAAAATAGGGCAGGGGGTGTAGCACGGAGGTCAAATGCCCCTGGACTCCATCCCCAGACCCGCAAAAAAAAAAAAAAAAAAAAAAAAAAAAAAAAAAAAAAAAAGAATAAAAATTGGGTGGTGGTGTAGCTCAGAGATAGAATGCCCCTGGTTCAATCCCCAGTACTGCAAAAATATAAAATAAAGTACCCAGAACACGTATATTAGATCACAGCTGAGCAAACTTATCACAAAGCCTATTTTATGCTGAAGTGTCAGATAGCTCACGTAATTTATTTAATATTGTACTGAAAGTGAACAGCAGAATGGTTGCCTGGGCCTCTCTATTCATGTACACTTGTAAAGAATGACAGCCACCATCCATGCCACAGGGCAACTGCGTGGCTGGCTGGGAACTGAGGGAACCGCTGCTGCCCCCCGAATCACAAAAGAGGATTGACATGCTGTCACTAGCCCAGGAAAAGGCCAACATTCAGAATTCAAAGTAGCCGGGCGTGGTGGCACACGCTTGTAATCCCTGCCCTTGGGAGGCTGAGACAGGAGGATCGCATGGGTTCGAAGCCAGCCTCAGCTACTTAGTGAGGCTTTCAGCAACTTAGTGAGACCCTGTTTCCAAATAAAATATAAAAAAGGTCTGGGAGTATAGCCCGGAGGTAGAAAGCCTCTGGGTTCCATCCCCAGCACCACCAAAAAAACAAAAAACAAAAACAAAAAAAAAACCCAGAATTCAAAGTAGTTTTGACTGAGGCCTATGTATTACTTCCATACCATTGTGAAGTCAAAAAATTCTAAGTTCAACCATTGTAAATTGGGGTTGTCTATATATTAAAAACCACTGAACATTTAAAATGGATGAGCTGCCTGGTATGCGGGTTTATTATATCTCAATTAAACTTTTTTAAAGTTATTGATAAAATGGTGATAATTTTTGGAGTTAATGAGCAATAAAATTAGGAAATCAATATGCTATAGTCTCCGCTTTTTATATCTTTGAAATTTTCCAGCCAGGCGTGGTGGCGCACGCTTGTAATCCCAGCACTTGGGAGGCTGAGACGGGAGGATCACACAGGTTCAAAGCCAGCCTCAGCTACTTAGTGAGGCTCTCAGCAACTTAGTGAGACCCTGTTTTCAAATAAAGAATAAAAAATAGCTCCAAGGTAGAATGACCCTGGGTTTCATCCTAGTACAGCCAAAAAAAAAAAAAAAAGGAGGTGTTACCTTGAGCAAAAGATATTCAGAAATCAAATGTGGTAGCATATGCCCATAATCCTAGTACTTGGGAGGCTGAGACAGGAAGATTGGAGACTCAAGGACAACCTCAGCAATTTAGCAAAATCTCAGCAACCTAGTGAGAACCTGTTTCAAAACAAAACAAAAGGAAAAAAGACCAAGGGGTGTGTAGCTCAGGGAGAATACCCCTGGGTTCAATCCCAGGTGCCACAAAAAATGTGTGTGTGTGTGTGTGTGTGTGTTCAGAAATCTCTGACTTGTTGGTCACAATGCATTATTTCAATATAAAAGCACTTCGATTCAACCTCCAGCGGTGCACATAGTTTGCATTATGCCTGTCAGCGCTATTCTCATCGAGAAATGCTATCTATGTATCCCCTTGCCAGCATCTTTGCAGAGTTTACAGCTTTGAGCAATTCATTGGCATCAACCATGCAGTACTGTTAAGCAGCTGCTCTGCACTTGAGCTGTTTTACTGCACTGCCATTCTCTGCAGATAGTTAATACTAACTGACCAACTCATGTGCTTTGGGGCGCAGAAGAGCAGTTATCCCTCTCGGGGGCATCATTTGTGCAGTAACAGTTACCATCATCTGCAAATCCATAAGAATGTCCTTTCTACAGTTTTTCCATTTTGATATTAACTATAGTAACACAGCCTAATCTTTATTGCTTTTGTATAATCAAATGTAATTCTTCATTTGTTAATTTTATGAATGGATCATTCTTTTAATTATGATTTTTTTTTTTGCAGTACTGGGGGTGGAACCCAGGGTTTCTACCTCTGGGCTATACTCCCAGACCTATTTTATACTTTATTTGGGAACAAGGTCTCACTAAGTTGCTGAGAGCCTCACTAAGTAGCTGAGGCTGGTTTCTAACCTGTGCGATCCTCCTGTCTCAGCCTCCCAAGTGGAGCGACTACAAGCGTGCACCACCACACCTGGCTATTAATTATGATAATTTTCATTTTTTTATGTACCTGATATACTAGAGTTATATAGCACATACTATTAGCTTTTTAGAAACTGGTTTGAGCCGGGCGTGGTGGTGTACACTTGTAATCCCAGCATTTGGGAGGCTGAGACCAGAGGATCGCAGTTCATGGACAGCCTCAGCTACTTAGTGAGGCCCTCCGCAATGTAGTGAGACCCTGTTTCAAAATAAGAAATAAAAAATAGGGCTGGGGGAGCCAAGCATGGTGGTACATACTTGTAATCCCAGTACTTGGGTGGCTGAGACAGGAGGATCGTGGGTTCCCAAAGAGCCTCAGCTATTTACTGAGGCTCTTTGCAACTTTGCAACTTTGTGAGACTTTATTTCAAAATGAGGAATAAAAAATAGGACTGGGGGTATAGCTCAGAGGTAGAATACCCCTGATTTCCATCCCCAGTACCGCAAAAATAATAAAAAAAAAAATAGGGATGGGACTGTATCTTGGAGGTAGAATGCCCCGGTTCAATCTTCTCTCTCTCTCTCTCTCTCTCTCTCTCTCTCTCTCTCTCTCTCCCTCTCCCTCTCTCCCTCTCTCCCTCTCTCTCTCTCTCTCCCTCTCTCCCTCTCTCCCTCTCTCCCTCTCTCTCTCTCTCTCTCTCACACACACACACACATACACACACACACACTAATACTCAACTGTGTCATTCACATAAATGGCCTATAGCAACAGAAAGAATCTCATCTTTGACTCATAAATTGCAATGTACTACCAAATACTATAAGAAATTGAAAGCTGGGCGTGGTGGCGCACGCTTGTAATCCCAGCATTTGGGAGGCTGAGACCAGAGGATCGCGGTTCGTGGACAGCCTCAGCTACTACTTAGTGAGTCCCTCTGCAACCTAGTGAGACCCTGTTTCAAAATAAAGAATAAGCCAGGCGTGGTGGCGCACGCTTGTAATCCCCACGCTTGGGAGGCAGAGACAGGAGGATCGTACAGGTTAGAAGCCCGCCGCACGCGCTGGCTTAGGAGACCCTGTTTCCAAATAAAAATGTAAAAATAGGTCTGGGAGTGTAGCCCAGAGGTAGAAGGGCTTCCAGGAACCCCAGTACCACCAAAAAAAAAAAAAAATAAGAAGAATAAAAAAATAGGGCAGGGGACTTCCGGGAAGATGGCGACGGAGGAAAGCGGCACTTACAAGTCCCGCTAACAATCCAACTCTACTACCTCAAAACCAGCGCCTTTCAGAGCCAGAAAACACCACAGCAAAGAAATAAAAACGGTAAATATAAGGGACAGAGAAAAAGGGCTGGAAAAACAAGTCACCGGAAAAAAACCAGCCCGAAGTGCCGTGCCCGCGCGGCGCGGAGCGGCCGGAGCAGCCGGAGCGGCCAGAGCCGCAGCGTGGATTGGGGGGAGCCGCTGAGCGGAGCGGCCTGAGCAGCCGGAGCAGCCAGAGCCGCGGTGCGGAACGGCCGGAGCGGCCAGAGTGGCCAGACCCGCGGTACAGAGCAGCTGGAGTCGCGGTTCCGAGCAGCTGAGCAGAGCGGCCAGAGCAGCCGGAGCAGTCAGAGCTGCAGCGCGGATTGGCTGGAGCGGCGGCGCGAAGTGGCCGGAGCCGCGGAGTGGAGCGGCCGGAGCAGCCGGAGCAGAGTGCCCAGAACAGCTGAGCGGAGCTGCCAGAGCAGCCGGAGCAGAGCGGCCAGAACAGCTGGAGCAGCCAGAGCCGCGTCGCGGAACGGCCGGAGCGGCCGGAGTGGCCAGACCCACGGTGCAGAGCAGCCAGAGCCGCGGTTCAGAGCGGCCGGAGCAGCCGGAGCGGCCAGAACCGTGGTGCGGAGCAGCCAGAGCCGCGGCGCAGAGCGGCCGGAGCGGCGCGGCCTACATCTCCCCTAGCAACACCAGGCTCCAGAGAGGAGGGAGACTCAAAACAGAGCTCAAATCCAGAGAGGAGGTACTCTGGCCTCGCGGCCTAGGATGCAGAAGCAGCGTCTTACTGCTGGCGGCAGCGGCGAGTTCACCGGACAGCCCTAGACCAACCCACTCAACCAGCCACCAGTCGCCTGAGAGGAGGGGTGGACAGCGAGCCGAGGTGAGCAGGTGCTGAACAGCCGGGCGGCAGTCAGCAGTTTTGTTGGTGCAGGGAACATCTAAAGCTCCCAAGGGCTGGGCGCAGCACAACTGGCAAGGACTCAGAGCAGAGATCAAAACCAGAGAAGAAATACGCCGCATCACGGCCGAGGGTGTGGCAGTGGTGCCATATTGCCAGTGGCGGCAGCAGCGAATCCACCGAGTTCACTACAGCTCCATCAGCGCACTCAACAACCGTGAGTCAAATTGCGGCCCGTAGGGGAGAAATCCCAGTACTGCACTCCAAGGGACTTGCGCAGATAGTCTCCCTGGGTCGGAGATTTTAGCAGTGCAGCCCAGTGGGGGAGTGGCAGTGGCAGAGATATCATACCATAGTCACAACTCCCCACTGGAGAACGCCCAACTTGGCACCCCCCACGGTCTAAGCAGCCTTGATTGACTCCTTGGGTCTGAGACTTTATGATACAACACAGTAAAGGAGTAGTGGTGACTGAGATACCATAGACTAGAGATCCAGAGCATCTTAAGTGAACTTGTAGTGACTTAGGGAAGAACCCAGAGAAGGCACAAACTTCCAAAATCATGGGAAAGAGAAATAACAATGGAGCAGTGAATGCCAACAACACCACAACATCAGAATCTGATAACACAGAAACCCAAAGATCTCTAGAAGATCAAATTAGGAAAATAACTTTAGAAATAATAGAGGACTTTCGAAAAGAATTTAGAGAGAGTCAAAAAGAGATAAAGGATGCAATTAATGAAGTAAAGGCCTCAATTCAAAGCATAAACAACAGATTAGACCACATGGAGAATAGAATCTCGCTTCTTGAAGATGATCATTCTAAAAATGAACGCATAGTTTCTAATTTAGAAAAAAAAACCCGACAGCAGGAATCTGACATTGAAGAAATATGGGCCCATTTCAAGAGAGCTAACCTAAGAATAATTGGAATAGAGGAGGGAAAAGAAGGTGAAACCAAAGGGATCAACAATCTCTTCAGGGAAGTAATAGCAGAAAATTTTCCAAACATAGAGCAAGAGGTTGATACACAGGTCCAGGAAACTTATAGAACTCCCTTTAGACAGGATCAGAGAAGAGGATCCCCACGCCACATAATTGTCAAAATGACTAATGTGGAAGCCAAGGAGAGAATCTTAAAGGCAACAAAAACAAAAGGC
The DNA here is from genome assembly GCF_963383645.1 of Muscardinus avellanarius. Lineage (NCBI taxonomy): Eukaryota > Metazoa > Chordata > Mammalia > Rodentia > Gliridae > Muscardinus > Muscardinus avellanarius. The sequence goes on from NC_137787.1 coordinate 167,211,166, forward strand.
CATGTGACATACAGAGGCAAACCAATTAGAATCACTCCAGACTTCCCAAACCAAGTTATGAAAGCCAGAAGGGCTTGGAGTAACATATTCCAAACTCTGAAAGAAAACAACTTCCAGCCAAAAATTTCCTACCCAGCAAAACTATCCATCAAATTAGATGGGGAAATAAGAAGCTTCCATGACAAACAGCAACTGAAGGAATTTATGTCTTCAAAACCAGCGCTAGAGAAAATACTCAAGGAGATTAACTGCAAAGAGGAAATGGGTAATTCACGCCAGAACCAAAGAAACAAGAATTCCCATCCAGCAGACAACTAAGCAAAGAAGAATAAACAGTATCTCAAACAGAAATAAGATCTTAACATGTTGGGAATTAAAAATTATCTCTCTATAATCACACTGAATGTAAATGGCCTCAACTCCCCAATAAAAAGACATAAAGTGGCAAAATGGATTAAAAGCCAGAATCCATCCATCTGCTGCTTACAAGAAACACACCTCACAAGTAAAGATAGGAACAAACTCAAGGTAAAGGGCTGGAGCAAGGTAATCCATGCTAATGGTACTCGAAGACAAGCAGGAGTAGCAACTATGATATCAGACAAGTTAGACTTCAAACCCAAACTTATTAGAAGAGACAAAGAAGGTCACATTTTACTGGTAAAAGGAATAGTCCAGCAAGAGGAAATAACAATAATCAACATCTATGCCCCAAACATAGGGGCAGCTACTTTCATAAATCAAACTCTTTGTGACATGAAGCCACACATAAATCCCAACACAATAATACTGGGAGACTTCAACACACCACTCACAATACTAGACCGATCTTCCAGACAAAGGGTCAGTAAAGATGTCTCAGAACTAAAGAACACCATTAACCAAATGGACCTCTTGGACACATATAGAATATTTCACCCAACTACAGCAGAGTTTACATTTTTCTCAGCTGCTCATGGAACCTTCTCCAAAATAGATCACATCCTGGGACACAAAATGAGCACTAGCAAATTTAAAAAATGTTACATACTTCCCTGTGTCATTTCAGACCATAATGGAATGAAACTAGAAATCAACTATAAGAAGACCCAGAGAAACAACATAAACATGTGGAGACTGAACACCACACTTCTGAATGAAGAATGGGTCATAGAAGATGTAAGAGGTGAAATCAAGAAATTTCTAGAAACAAATGAAAATAAAGAAACAACATATCAAAACCTCTGGGACACTTTGAAGGCAGTATTAAGAGGAAAATTTATAGCACTGAGTGCTCACATAAGAAAAACAGAAAATCTTCAAATAAATAGCCTTATGACACACCTCAAAGCCCTTGAAAAGCAGGAACAATTGAACCCCAAAGCCAGCAGAAGACGGGAAATTATTAAAATTAGAGCAGAAATTAATGAAATAGAGAATAAAAAAACAATACAGAGAATCAACAAAACCAAAAGCTGGTTTCTTGAAAAAATTAACAAGATTGATAAACCACTAGCCAACCTAACTAAAAAAAAGAGAGAATCAACCCAAATTATGAAGATAAGGGATGAAAAAGGAGACATTACTACTGACAGCGTAGAAATCCAGAGGATTATCAGAAACTACTTTGAAAAACTATACTCCAACAAAATGGAAAATCTGGAGGAAATCGACAACTTCCTAGATAAATACAACCTTCCTAAACTGAGTCAAGAAGATATAGAACACTTAAACCAACCAATAACAATCAAAGAGATTGAAATAGCAATAAAGAGCTTACCATCAAAGAAAAGCCCAGGACCAGATGGTTTCCCAAGTGAATTCTATAAAACCTTTATAGGAGAACTAATCCCAATACTACTCAAACTATTTCGGGAAATAGAAAAAACCGGGACTCTCCCAAATACATTCTATGAAGCCAACATCACACTAATACCCAAACCGAATAAAGACAGTTCAAGGAAGGAAAACTACAGGCCTATATCTCTGATGAACTTGGATGCAAAACTATTAAACAAAATACTAGCAACACGCATTCAAAACCACATCAAGAAAATCATTCACCATGACCAGGTAGGGTTCATCCCAGGGATGCAAGGCTGGTTCAATATACGAAAAACAATCCATGTAATTCATCATATAAACAGAATCAAAGACAAAAACCACATGATCATCTCAATAGATGCTGAAAAAGCATTTGATAAAATTCAACATCCATTTATGATAAAAACACTGCAGAGAATTGGAATAGAAGGAACATATCTCAACATTATTAAGGCAATCTACAATAAGCCCACTGCCAACATCATATTAAATGGGGAAAAACTTCAAGAATTTCCCCTAAAAACTGGAACGAGACAAGGATGTCCACTATCACCACTTCTCTTCAATATAGTACTAGAGACTCTAGCCAGAGCAATAAGGCAAGAAAAGGAAATCAAAGGAGTACAAATAGGAAAAGAAGAACTTAAGCTTTCACTATTTGCAGATGACATGATACTATATTTAGAAAACCCAACAAACTCAACCAAAAGGCTTATAGAACTGATCAACAAATTCAGCAAGGTATCTGGATACAAAATCAATCTTAAAAAGTCAGAAGCTTTCCTGTACACCAACCATAAATCCAATGAAAAAGAAATTCAGAAAACACTTCCACTCAGGATCTCCCACAAAAAAATAAAATACCTAGGAATAAACCTGACCAAGGAAGTAAAAGATCTCTACAAAGAAAATTATAAAACACTGAAAAAAGAAATCGAAGAAGATCTTAGAAGATGGAAAGACCTTCCATGTTCATGGATTGGCAGAATTAATATCATTAAAATGGCCATCCTCCCAAAAGTGATCTACAGATTTAATGCAATGCCCATTAAACTACCAAGATCATTCCTCACAGACATAGAAAAATCAGTCCTTAAATTTATCTGGAATAACAAAAAGCCCAGAATAGCCAAGGTAGTTCTCAGCAACAAAAACCACGCAGGAGGAATCACAATACCTGACTTTAAACTATACTACAAAGCCATTGTAATAAAAACAGCATGGTACTGGCAAAAGAACAGATATATAGACCAATGGAGCAGAATAGAAGACCCAGAAACAAGTCCACACACTTTCAGCCAATTGATTTTTGACAAAGGGTCCAAAAACATACACTGGAAAAAAGATAGCCTCTTCAACAAATGGTGTTGGCAAAACTGGTTAACCATATGCAGAAAATTGGATGTTAATCCCACTTTTTCACCCTGTACAAAAGTCAACTCACGATGGATCAAAGACTTGGAAATTAAACCAGAGACCTTGAAGCTCCTTGAAGAGGGCATAGGTCCAACACTACAACACATAGGCACAGACAAACATTTCCTCAACAAGACCCCAAAGGCACAACAAATTAAAAGGAGAATCAATACATGGGATTGCATGAAACTGAAGAGCTTCTGTTCAGCAAAGGAAACTATCAAGAACCTCAATCGAGAGCCAACAGAATGGGAGAAGATTTTTGCCACCTACACCACTGATAGAGGACTGATATCTAGAATATACAGAGAACTCAAGAAACTCAACACTAAGAAAACAAAGCATCCAATAACAAAATGGGCAAATGAACTAAATAGACACTTCACAAAAGAAGAAATTCAAATGGCCAATAAATGCATGAAAAAATGCTCAACATCACTGGCAATCAGAGAGATGCAAATCAAAACCACCCTGAGATATCACCTAACTCCAACTAGAATGGCCATCATTCAAAACACAAACAACAACAGATGCTGGCGAGGATGTGGAGAAGTGGGAACTCTAAGACATTGTTGGTGGGATTGCAAATTAGTGCAACCACTTTGGAAAACAGTATGGAGAATCCTCAGAAGAATGGGAACAAATCTTCCATTTGATCCAGCAATACCACTGTTGGGTATCTACCCAAAAGAAAAGAAACCAAACTACCAAACTAATGCATGTGTATCTATGTTCATAGCTGCACAATTCACCATAGCCAAACTATGGAACCAGCCAAGATGTCCATCAACAGATGAATGGATTACAAAACTGTGGGATATGTACACAATGGAATTTTACTCAGCCATCAAAAAAAACTCAATTACATCATTTTCAGGGAAATGGATGGAACTGGAGGACATTATGCTAAGTGAGATTAGTCAGGCACAAAAAATAAGAAATCAGATGCTTTCCCTAATATGTGAGAGTTAGGGAGAAATGGGTCATAGGAGGAACTCTTGGAAGAGGATCAGTAACTTTTAACTCTGTTTACATTGTCTTTGGATATACAATATTTTTTTTTTATTTTTTAGGGAGTTTATTTACTCTTTTGTTGCCTGTGCCATTGAAATCATATCCAAGAAATCACTTCCAATTTCAATGTTGTGAGGTTTTATGACCCAGATTTTCTTCTAAAAGCTTATAGTATTAAGATTTATATTTAGGTCTTTTATCTATTTTGAGTTAATATTTGTATATGTGTTAGGTAAGGGTCCAATTTTATTCTTTTTCATTTATTATTATTTTTCAACAATATTTAGTTAAAAGACTAGTATTTCCTCCACCAAAAGTTCATGGAAACCTTGTCAAAAATAACTTGACAATGTATGGAAGAATTTATCTCTAGGCTTTTATTTAGCTCCAATGGTTTATATATCTGCCTTTAGAACAGTACTACACTGTTTCAATTATTGTAGCTTTATATGGTTTGAAATCAGAAAACATACATCTTCTAGCTTTGTTCTCCTTTGAGACTGTTTTGGGTATCTAGAGTCTATATTCCATATCAGGATAGATTTTTTCTGAAAAATAAATAAATAAATGTATGATAGTTT